>NW_028274833.1:637912-956868 GCF_037043125.1 Eumetopias jubatus | reverse complement strand
GAATATTACTCAGCCATCAAAAAGTATAAAGCCTTGGGCACCTGGGTGGCTCAGTTGGTTAAGCGACTGCGTTCAGCTCTGGTCATGATCCTGGAGTCCCGCGATCGAGCCCCGCATTGGGCTCCCTGCTCAGCAGGGAGTCTGCTTCTCCCTCTGACCCTCTTCCCTCTCGTGCTCTCTATCTCTCATTCTCTCTCTCTCAAATAAATAAAATCTTTAAAAAAAAACATATGAAGCCTTGTCATTTGCAATGACGTGGGTGGAGCTGGAATGTATTATGCTGAGCGAACGAAGTCTGTCAGAGAAAGACAAGTACCCTATGGTCTCCCTCATTTGTGGAATTTAAGAAACAGAAAAAATGAACACATGGGAAGGGGGAAAGGAAAGAAGGAGAGAGGAAAGCAAATCACAAGAGACTCTTAATGATGGAGAACAAACTGAAGGTTGATGGAGGGAGGTGGTGGGGGGATGGGCTAGATGGGTGATGGGGACGAAGTTACGGCACTTGTGATGAGCACTGGGTGTTGTATGTAAGTAATGAATCACTGAGTTGTACTCCAGAAACGATTACTGCAGTGTATGTTCACCAACTAAGATTTAAATTTTAAAAAAAGAAGAAAAGGGGGAAAAATGCACAAGGAATTCAACACTCCAAAACTGAGTTATGCAATTTAAAACGGGGCAGAATTATGAATAAACATTTTTCCAAAGGGCTAGTTAATTCTTGAGAGACAGTGAAACAATTTAGGCTTGAGCACATCTTTCAAATGCAAACCAACTAAATCCAGAGCCCACTTTCCCAAGTGTTTCTTGCACTCTTACTCACTTCCCCCTGCCCTAAATATGCCAAGGCCAGGTGGCATTGGCCTTTCTCCAATTGGAGAAACCTCCATGCCCCAGAGTTTATTTAACTTACTCAAATCAGGCAAAGTAAACCTGCTTACAGTTTCACAGGAGCTTTTACACAGAAACACCGTAAAGACTCCTGCCCACATTTTCTCCTCTCCCCTCCTCTTGATCCTGATGCTTCCCTGGGAGAGCAATGGTCTTCTTCCCATCCCCCTGCACTATGGTGTGGCCCCTTCTTTGGAATAGGCAAGTATAAGAAATCTGTTTCATTGTCAATTATTTCGTAATCTGTTGGCCTCACCGTACCAATAAATAAATAAATTAGATAATAATAAAACCTGTTTTATTTTTTATTTTTTAAAAGATATTTATTTATTTATTTGACAGAGAGAGAAAGCAGGAGTGCACAGGCAGAGGGAGCAGCAGAGGGAGCGGGAGAGGGAGAAGCAGGCTCCCCGCTGAGCAGCGAGCCCGATGTGGGGCTACATCCCAGGACCCTGGGATCATGACCTAAGCCGAAGGCAGTCGCTTAACCAACTGAGCCACCCAGGTGCCCCTAAAACCTATGTTTTAAAACACAAATACCAAGAATGGATACATCCATGGGTATATTGGTGTTTGCCAGGGGCAAATTGGTTTTTGCCAGGGGCTGTGAGGAGATGAAATAGGGAGTGACTGGCTTATGGGCAGAGAGTTTACGTTTGTGGTGATGAAAATGTTTTGGAACTAGATACTGGTGGTATATGGTACAACACTATGAATGTATTAAATCCCTCTGAGTTGTATGCTTTAAAATGTTAATTATTGTTATGTGAATTTTGAATAAAAAAAGGAAAAAATAGAGGTGAAAATGTAATTTGAGGCAAGTTTACATATCTGACAACCTGCAAGTACAGACGCCTTTCATTCCCCTTTCTACCTTTGGATTATATAATCATGTACTTTGAAAACATAAATAAAGTTCTCAATGCATACTCCCTTGGATACATAAAATTTTCCTTACTGATAAAATGAGGCAATTAAGGAATCGGAAACAAAATTGTAAAAAATGTATTTATTTTTGGTCAAGATTTGGAACACACACCCATCCAGTCACTTTTAAGTATAGTTGTAAAACATATTTAAAAACTATTTCTGTAAAGCCAGTCAAGAACTGCTTGAGAGAAGAAGTATAAAAGTCATTCTTGCATATCTTGCAAATGTTCCAAGAAGTTTAGAAAATTTGGACTTGAACTGCTTGACTCATAGGTGGTACCCTGCTACTTGTATTTCAAGACAGCCATGTTGGCTTTGGTTAAGCAACCTCTTTCTTAAATGTTATAAAACATATAGTAGCTCATTGGAAAGTGCTAGAGTCAAAGGATAATGACTGCCATGCCATCCCACTGAATATCCTGCTTGCTTTTTTGGCACGTGATAAATGAAGCTTTACATTCCAAGGAAGGTATTTGAATGTATCAAGTGGTCCCCAAATCTCCAATGATCATTTAAATGAATTCAACCTATGCCAAACACCAAAAACAAAACAAAAACAAAAACAAAAACCATCTCTTGCACTTTGATTTTAAGATCCTCCAACCCCCTGGGTGCAATATTCTAATGTCTCCTCTCCATTGTATGTATTTCCAGCCCAGAGATAAATCAAGTAATTCATGAGTAAACTTCAGGTTTTAATAAGATGACAGTTTTTTTCCAGATCAAATAATGTGCTCAATTCTGTATGACTAGCTTTTTAATTTTTTATTTTAATTTTTTTGATTCATTGATTGGTGTGTTTCAGTACTAGAAATTAAATATGGACTTTTAAGCTTTTGAGGGGAATTTATTCACTAGTTCCATTTTTGTGTTTTCCCCAAGAACCTATATATTTTAATGGAAAGGCAGGCCAGTATTTTCAAAAATTATTCACACATGTGTACTTCCACAAACATACTCAGCCTCTTATGCCCTGCTTTTATTTCAATTATTCATAAAAATTTCCACAAAGCATTTTCAAGCATCAGTTTGAGGGACTCATAGCCCTGAAGGGGTTGACTGTCAACTAAATCCCTTAGAGATAGTTCATTAGAGAATTCAGCATCATTTTAAAGTCTTGATGTTTTCCTCTAGTATCCTTCATGCCTATGTATGACAAAGCACAGACGTTAGTGGAGAAACACTGTAATAATAACGAAAATAGGAGAGCAGAAGCTACATCAATGTCTGTATATTTTTATTAGATGAGTATAGAGACTTCTCATGACCTGATGTGACAAAAATGATGGATAAAACTATAACATTGAACTATAGACTCCTGTTAAAATTTAAAATATTCTTGTAAGCTCTTGGTTTTCTATAAATATTTGGTACAATATGCATCTAAATAGTCAAATATTTTTACTATGTTATATATAACACCAGTAAAATTTCCTTCAAAATTTTTTATTGTTATGTTAATCACCATACATTACATCATTATTTTTTGATATAGTATTCCATGATTCATTGTTTGTGTATAACACCCAGTGCTCCATGCAGAACGTGCCCTCTTTAATACCCATCACCAGGCTAACCCATCCCCCACCCCCCTCCCCTCTAGAACCCTCAGTTTGTTTTTTAGCGTCCATCGACTCTCATGGTTCATCTCCCCCTCCAATTTCCCCCCGTTCATTCTTCCCCTCCTGCTATCCCCTTCTTTTTTTTTTCTTAACATATATTGCATTATTTGTTTTAGAGGTACAGATCTGTGATTGAACAGTGTTGAACAATTCACAGGGCTCACTATAGCACATACCCTCCCCAATGTCTACCACCCAGCCAACCCATTCCTCCCACCCCCCACCACACCAGCAACCCTCAGTTTGTTTCCTGAGATTAAGAATTCCTCATATCGGTGAGGTCATATGATACATGTCTTTCTCTGACTGACTTATTTCCCTCAGCATAACACCCTCCACTTCCATCCACGTCATTGCAAATGGCAAGATCTCATTGCTTTTGATGGCTGCATAATATTCCATTGTATATATATACACCACATTTCTTGATCCATTCATCTGTCGATGGACATGACTTGACTCTTTCCACAGTTTGGCTATTGTGGACATTGCTGCTATAAACGTCGGGGTGCACATACCCCTTTGGATCACTACATTTGTATCTTTGGGATACATACCCAGTAGTGCAATTGCTGGATCGTATGGTAGCTCTATTTTCAACTTTTTGAGGAAGCTCCATACTGTTTTCCAGATTGGTCGCACCAGCTTGCATTCCCACCAACAGTGTAGGAGGGTTCCCCTTTCTCCGCATCCCTGCCGACATCTGTCGTTTCCTGACTTGTTAATTTTAGCCATTCTGACTGGTGTGAGGTGGTATCTCATTGAGGTTTTGATTTGGATTTCCCTGATGCCAAGCAATGTTGAGCACTTTTTCATGTGTCCGTTGGCCATTTGGATGTCTTCTTTGGAAAAATGTCTGCTCATGTCTTCTGCCTGTTTCTTGATTGGATCATTTGTTCTTTGGGTGTTGAGTTTGATAAGTTCTTTATAGATTTTGGATGCTAGCCCTTTATCTGATATGTCATTTGCAAATATCTTCTCAAAGTCTGTCAGTTGTCTTTTGGTTTTGTAGACTGTTTCTTTTGCTGTGCAAAAGCTTTTTATCTTGATGAAGTCCCAATAGTTCATTTTTGCCCTTGCTTCCCTTGCCTTGGCGATGTTTCTAGGAAGAAATTGCTGAGGCTGAGGTCGAAGAGGTTGCTGCCTGTGTTCTCCTTTAGGATTTTGATCGACTCCTGTATCACATTTAGGTCTTTCAAAAATTTTGAGTCTGTTTTGTGTGTTGTGTAAGGAAATGATCCAGTATCATTCTTCTGCATGTGGCTGTCCGATTTTCCCAACACCATTTTTTGAAGAGACTGTCTTTTTTCCATTGGACAGTCTCTCCTGCTTTGTCAAAGATGAGTTGATCACAGAGTTGAGGGTCCATTTTTGGGCTCCCTATTCTGTTCCATTGATCTATGCATCTGTTTTTGTGCTAGTACCATATTTTCTTGATGATGACAGCTTTGTAATAGAGCTGGAAGTCTGGAATTGTGAAGCCGCCAGCTTCGCTCTTCTTTTTCAGCATTCCTCTGGCTATTTGGAGTCTTTTCTGGTTCCATACAAATTTTAGGATTATTTGTTCCATTTCTGTGAAAAAAGTGGATGATGGGGATTGCATTAAATGTGTAGATTGCTCGAGGGAGCATTGACATCTTCACAAAATTTGTTCTTCCCATCCATGATCATGGAACGTTTTTCCATTTCTTTGTGTCCTCCTCAATATCTTTCATGAGTATTTTATAGTTTTCTGAGCACAGATCCTTTGCCTCTTGGGTTAGATTTATTCCTAGGTATCTTATGGTTTGTATCTTGTAAATGGGATGGACTCCTTAATTTCTCTCTCTTCTGTCTTGTTGGTGTATAGAAATGCCACTGATTTCTGTGCATTGATTATATATCCTGCCACTTTACTGAATTCCTGTATGAGTTGTAGCAGTTTTAGGGTGGAATCTTTTGGGTTTTCAACATAAAGAAATATATCATCTGCAAAGAGTGAGAACTGCATAGTTCCCTTCCTTGATTTCATTTGATTTAGCTTCTCTGTGTCTCACAGGCATGTGCTGTGAACTTCCCAACACACAAACACACACAATTTTGTACATGTAATCCCACACCCACATCATACACAACCCTTCTCCAGTACAGAAGAATACAAAATTGGCCCCCAAAACATACACAAACACGCACACACACACACACACACACACGATGCATAGTGCTGAGAAAAACTCAAGGAACACACAGTCCTCACTACACAGGCATACACCACTCTTCCTGCACCGACAGACACGCACACACACACGAGCCCATGCCAACACATATACATGCAATGCACACAGAGCCACACTTGTTTTCGACACACAGGTGTGCACACATGACCACCCAAATACACACACACGTGATAAAGCAACACACACACACAAAGCACACACAGTCTCCAACACAGAGGCATAAAAAGGTGGCTACAGACGTGCGCATACCCACCCCCCCACACATACAAAAACCGAAAGGCCTACAAACCCGCAGACACACAACAACCCCCTTGCGCACACAAGCACACATACACTCAACACTCACATGGAAGTTCTCTGACACACGTCCATACATACATGGCCCTGCAGAAAGTCACACATCCTGAGGCGCCTGAAAACACACATAAACGCCATACATCCATGGACTAGCACACACAGCCATGCAGATTTCTCTTCGCATGCACACACACGTTCAGGTGCACTGGGAAACACACACACTACGCAACACACACACGGTCCCCGCACACAGGCACTCACACTTCTCCACCCAAGCACAGACATGCTCCACCCATGCGCGGACAAAGACACACTCAGGAAACACACACCCCACACATAGGATCTCCAGTGCACAGGAATGCACACTTGACAGGAACACACACTGACGTGCACAAGAAACACACACTCACACACACTCACACAAGACTGGGAAGCACACACTACTGCCAGCACATAGGCATGCACACATGGCCACACACATACACACATATGCACTCAGGCAAACACGCACACACATGAAATAGAAACACACATGGTGCCCGCACACAGGTATATGCACTTGGCCGCACACGCACACACAAACACATGCCCATCCGTGTGCAGACACTCAGGGAACACCCGCCAACTCTCAAGGTCTGTGGCACACAAACATGCACACTTGGCCACACTCACCAACACATACGGGGGCATGCAACCACGGAACACATAAACACCCAGGATCCCGACACAGTGGCACACAAAAGTGGCCTCGCAAACACACACACCCGTGCACCTGCAAACACACCCTCCCAATACACACACCAAGACTCATGTTCTCCGGTCCACAGGCATGCACTCTTGCCACACTACACGTGCACATGCAAACTCACACACACTGCACAAACAACATGAATCCTGGCACAGAGGCATGCTCAGGTGCCTGCATGTGAGAGCCGACTCACACACACGCAGAAGTCCCTCACAAACAGCCCACTTACAAAGCCGCAGTGCCTTCCACCACTCACAACTGCCTTCCCTCACACGTTCTTGGAACTGTCCCCTGTGGGTGAGTGTTCTGACGCATGATGACGAGGGTCCTCAGGGACCGTGAGGGATGGCCTCCTCCTTCTTCCTCCGGGGACTCGTGGGTTTTGTGGTGCTCCTGACCAGACGCATGCATGGGAGCGCATCACAGCAGTGCGGAGCCCGCATCCGGGAGCAAGGGTACTGGGCCAAGCTCCCTAAGCAGTGTCAACGCGCTGGGACCTGGAGCCAGAAGCCACAAGGGTCCCGCTCGCCTGGACCCTTCCCCACCTGTGTGCCCTGCCCTGAAGAATAAGGCACCCATGGACAGTGGTCTGACTTTTCCGCCCTCTTCTTGTGCCTGCCTCAGCTGTCCTCATACCATGCCCTGCCCTGCCCTGTCCCCATGCTGAACATCACTGCCACACAGGCAATCCCACACGTCCGGGTTTTGGGGGCCCCACCAGGCAGACTGCCTCCTTGCCATGTCCTGGATCCAAGGACAAACCCACACACAGATGCAAAGCCCTTCTCAACTTGTTTTTGTCCTCTTTCCTGTCCCTACAGATACCTGCAGGATACTCTGTAGAGCTGCCGCTGGTGATCCTTTCCCCCATTTCTGTCCAGTGCAGGCAAAGGACCCGTAGACTCGCCCACAAATCTCTCACAGCGGTGCACGCCTCCTTGACTTCTTGTGGTTGGTCACACTCTGAAGCTCTGCAGGGTCTACATCCTACAGCTGCTGTGCCCCGGGCGCGCACAGACACACACACACACACACACACACACACACACACACACAAACACACACACAGACCCAAACACGTTAGGGATTCATGAAATTGCATAATGCCAAGGATAGCCAAGGTGGGTTAAGGGCATCCCCTGTCCTCATGGGATACTGTTCCTCCTCAACTAGAGACTCAGGAGCCTCCAGCCCATGGCCCAGTGCCATTCCCAAGTATGGCCATGTGGCTGTGGGAGGCCAGGCGGTGGTCGGGAACATGGAGGGAAGTGGGGGATACTTGGCACAGCAGCAGGATGGGACAAGGGAGCCCCACTCCCAAAGACTGGCAGGCCATACCCAACTGAACAAGCGGCCGGAGTCCTGACAGAGGGGCCAAAGTGCACGGGTGACATTTCCGAGAAACAGGGTGGAGAAGCTTCGCCTCCCCCGCCTGACTTGGGATGTTCCGGCTGCCAGCCTGGTGGGCCTGAACTTGCGCACGTGGACGCACCCCACTTGATGTGTGCCTGAGTTCCCCCAGGTTCACTTCTCACCCTGCCACCTGCTCCATGGGCCAACTGGGGCCCAGGCTCCTCTGGGCCTCAGGTTACCCACCACTAATCTGCCTGTCCCCTGGTACCTTCCACACACACACACACACACGTCAGGACCCAGCATCCCTGGCTCCTCACCAACAGGCCCTCCTCTCAGTTCATTCCCATCAGCTGCCTTCCTGGCTCTAGTAGTACTGCAGGGGATTGGGCCACAGGTCCTCCATGATGACCTGGTAGGAGAAACTGGCCTGCAGAGAATGGGGCCCGGGGCCCTTTCCCAAGCAGCTGGGGCTCGGGCATCACCCTGGCTGACGAAGGCCTCAGGGGCGCAACCTCAATGATCCTGTTAGAGCCTGGGCAGCTGGGGTAACACAAGTAGATGAAAAATTTATGGCTGTTGGTGTCGTGCCTGCACCTGACAGTTCCAACTTCACAGACCCAGAAACACTGGCCTGGAGTAGAACGAGTTGCCCTTGATCCTTCAGGAAGGGAAAATTTAGGAGAGGCTCTCCACGGCCTAGGACTTGCGCCCTCTCGCCTTCTCTCCCTCTCAACCTCCCAGCCCGTCTCCCTCCTGGGCCTGGTCCGCCCCACGCTGGGGACCCTGCGCACTTCCCCTCCTGCTACCAAGTGCCCCCCCCCACCCGCCCCCCGCATCCTCGAAGCTCAAGCCCACTCCCACCGGCAATGCTAAGCCGATACACCTTAACGATCACTTTGTTCTGGAACTAGGGGTTGCTCCCAAAGGAAAACATCAACCTGAAGTGGTATTTGGGATGGCCCAGTACCTCCACCTGCCCCGCCGAAGAAAGAGGAGGGGAAGGGGGAACGTGTCTTCTAGGTGCCCCGAGGTGTTTGCCTGGCTGCGGCACTGAACCACTCTGCCGGGCCCCCTCCTGCTCAAACCCCATGCCCACCGGGCCTCCCCCAGCCTCCGTCTCCCAGGACTGACCTCCAAATTGGTCATGTAGCTGAGCATGTCTCTGTCCTGGTCACCCGTCACGGCTGATATCTTGGGGTGTTTCAGGATCTGCCTTGGGTCAAGGAGCCTCGCCGGCACATGCTACGGAAAGAGAGCCAGGAGCCACCCGGTCCTTCCCGGCTGAGAGCAAGCTACCGAAGTTGCAAAAGTGCAGAAATGCCAAGCACTGCCGCCCTCCCAACCTCGTCAGCTCCTGCCCTTTGTTCCCACCTGCTCCACCCTGGGGAGTCCCTTGGCTTCCAGCACCTCTGAGGCTGCCTGCCCCCAACAGGGCAAGGCCGAGGGCCTGGCGGCTCGCTGCTCCCACGTCCCCCTGTCCTGTGCATGTGGCCTGCAGGCAGTCACTGCTTTGGATGGCTGAATGTGCTCTGTCCCACGCTGAAGGCTGTGTTTGCTTGTGTGTGTGCCTGAAGCCCCGTGACTTTGAGGGGCCTCCTGTGCCCAGGAGGGGGCCGCTCGGGTCACCTGGAGCACGGCTGCGCACCCACGGCCCAAAGGGTGGTGCTGGCAGAGTCAGCGAGTGAGGGAGGGAAAGCGGTAGGTGGGGGCAGGGGGAAAGCCAAAGAGAGAGAGGGACAGAGAGACCCCACACCAGGAGGAAGGGACACAGAGGGAGGGCAGAGACGACAGGGGGAGAGGGTGGGCGAGGACACAGAGGGGGAGAGACAGGCAGGGAGGAAAGGTGCGGGTAGGCACCTGGGCCTGGGGCCCCGGCCTGGCTGTGTGGGGCCTGTGGAGACAGAGTTTGCAGCACCCCGGCAGCGCCGTGTCTGGGTTCCCGCGGTCTGCCGAAGCGAGGCGGCCCGCTGCCTGGCTTGGCAACCCGCGTGCAGATGACATTGTGGGTCTGCCCTGAACTCTTTGGAAAACCATGTAGGCTCTGAAGGACAGGGAAGGGGGGAGGGCAGCCTCTCCGTCTGCCCCATGTACCCAGCAAACGTTTCCTTCCAATATCTGCTCTGAGCCAAGCGGGCTTTGTGCTACACTACTTGTTGAAGCGAGTTGACCCGTGTTCCCTGAACCCCGCAAGGCTGTTGTGATGCTGCATCCCCAAAGTTTCGGCCCACATTTTCTGCACAGACACAGTCTGGACAGGTCTCAGCCCCTGTGTTCTCACCCCTGCCATGCTCCACCTTCCTCTGAGGTCATTTTAGGGATCGTGGGCCCACTCCCACACCGGAAGGGGGCAAAGAGCCCTTCCCACCAGTGCTCATGGCCGTGGCCGTGGCTCTGCTGCTGCCCTCCTCCCGGTGCTCCTCCACAGCAGCCAATCCCCACCAGTCAGAGGAAGGATACGGCCTGGGCACAGAAGCCAGAGATGCACTGGATGATGGCCCTCCAACAAACCAAGTGAGAACTCCGCTTCTGATTCATCCTGCAATTACGCCGCAAGTAGGCCCTGGTAGCTTGGGCATTGACAGATGTGAGTGCTAAATGAACAACATCCCTTGCTGCAAGAGGGGCCCCGGCTGTCCTGGGACCCGGCACTGGCTCTTCCCTCAGCAGCTCCTGCAGCTTCTCTCCTGCTCGGGTCACGCCAACACCTTGATTTCCGCTGCCACGACCTCCACCACCGCCATGATATCCTCCACCACGACGACCAACTCCTCCCCAGGCCGGCCTTACTTGTGCGCTGCTGGGCCTCAGCCTCCTGCACAGGCTGTGCTGCCATCCCCCCTCATGTAGGGCCTGCCGCACCCCTGCCATGCCCAAGGCTCCAGTCTCCCTGGGGGCCCCTGCCTCCTCACAGCCCCCTCCACGTACTAAGGTGTTCCAGGATTCCGGGGCAGATGGAATGGTCTGGAGGTGTGAGCACGCGACTCCCGCAAGCAGGCGGCAAATATAGTTCTGGCACCAAGGCCTAGGTTGGGGACCTATCAGAGGCTGCGCGCCCCACAGAATGCATGCACAGAATGGTTTGGGGCCCGGTGGCTTCTGGGTCGTGGGGGCGTACACTCCTGGCACGCGGCCTTGGCTGGATGGAACCCCATGTCAAGCCTAGGATGCTGACTGGACCCCGGAAACACCCAGTGGCAAGGTGGTGGTTGGGGCCTTAGCCGGCCCTGCCCCGCACCCCAGCAGGAGCAAGCCAGCCGACCAGCCAACGAGCCTGCCCGTGGCAGCTTGCAACACAAGACGCTCCGTCTCTGTTGGTGAAGGTGTTCGTGCTGCCTGTACCCTGGCTGCCATCCTCAGCTCCATGCAAGCCGGCATTCCAAAGAGTGGGCACTGAGGTCACCGAGACTCAGGACACTGTGTGCACCACGAGGAAGCCTGGTCGAGTGTGCGTGGAAATGGTCAGCCCAGGCCCTGGAGTATTCATAGTGCGATTCCAGGAGACAGAGGCCCTGAAACCGTCTGCCTGCTCAGGGGAAATGTGCGGCTACAGGTTGTCCCAGCGCATGCCCTTTGCTGGTCAGGATATGAGCGATGAAGCGTGCTCTGTCCACCGGTCCGCCTGGCCTTTCCTCATGCTCTCCTCTCCGTCCTCCTCTCTGACTTTCTCTTCTGGCGCTCTTTCTCTGACCTCTCTGGCCACACGGCCTCTGGAACATAAAGGCTTCCGGAAGGAAGATGCAAATGCGTCTCTGAGCAGCTCCTCTCCCGGGAAATCAAAGCCCTCTCCCCCTTTGGGACCAGCAGCCAGGCTGGTGAGCCTTGAAAAGTTGTCAAGCTGGGTGCCCATACAAACCCACATTCACACGCTCACACAGACACGCAGTGTGTTTGGCATGGAGGAAGGGGGGACGCATGCTTTTCCCAGAGCCAAGAGAATACACGCAAGTGGACCCTGATGCCCTGACTGAAGAGGAAGCCTGGGTGAACCCTTGGAGAGGGCGGCAGGAGGATGCTGATCGCCGACTCGGTGACCTCAGTGCCCACTCTTTGGAAGGCCAGGTGGCAAGGAACTGAGGACGGCACCAGGGGACAGGCAGCACATACGCCTTCACCACCAGAGACGGAGCGTCTCGTGTTGCATTCTGCCAACAGCATGAATGCCCCAGGAAAGGGTTCCTGGCTTGGCTGGCCTGCAGAGGAGAATGCATCCACTCTCAACTTCCCTGCTCAGGCCAGCCGGTTGAGACCGTGAGTGGCACATCAAGCCGGGCCATCAGGTCCTCAGAGCTGGCCCACAAATGTGGTGATAGAATGCCCAAGTGTGGTTTTGAGCCAGCAAAGTAGGCTTGAGGCTGTTTTACTGGCACCAATGCAAGCCAGTCTCTCCAGGCATCTTCGACAAGCAGGGTCTTCTTGCTTGGCCCCTACCCCCCGTCTCAGTCGGGTGAAGCATGCACATATATACAGGTATAGTCCCCGACTGGATCTCCATGCATTTCCCCCAGTGTGGATTTCATATGTGCCCCCACGATCTTGGACCTCGGTTTCCATCTGTTTGGCCTTCATATGGATGCTGGCCACGTCCACTCCCACTCCCGGGTGACATTCGTGCAATGACAGACATCTGGCATTGTCCTTGCCAGGGAGGGAAGATGAGAGTGGCCACATGACAAGAGGTGTGCGGCCCAGGATGAAGATTGAATTCCCTAGCTATTTCCCACACCGGGGACCATCCGTGCAATCAGCACAGATGGGTGGTGCGCCTCACACCCGCCTGACAACTCCAACCCCTCCCTCCTTGCCTTGGCCCTTGTGCCTCTGTGCATCGACAGGGGAGACAGAACTCTGAAGAACCATGGAATGCACACGAGACTTCTGTGTCCAGAGGGACGTAGCTGCACTCGCCCTCTTGCCTCTTTCTCCATCCTCCACAGAGCTGGAAATCCCGCAGTCCCTCTCCTTCGCTGCCCAGGGCCTACACACGCACATATACACACGTGTGCACATGCAAACGTGTGGACACATGACACACACGCATACGGTCTCCACACACACAGGCATGTGCCATTGACCACACTCTCTCACAATCACACGTGACTGGAAACACACAGAGACATGCAACACACACATGAGCTCATGCATACACACGCACACAACACACACTCGCAGCCTTGGGCTCAACAGATGGGAAAGAAGATGGCCGCACGCACACATGCAAACACAAACTCATTCAGATAGGCTCTGCCCTCTCTCTCTCCCACAGACGTACTCACGCACACACACACGCACAAAATGTGCGGCCCACAGGCATGCGTGTGGCTGCACACACCCACTTACATGCACACACGTGCATGCACACACTCAGATCACATAACACACAAACACACATGTCCTGCACACAGCCATGCACACTTGCCCGTGCAAACACACACAGCTGCGCTTGCGCACACACGCACAACACTCATAGAAGGTGTCTGGAACAGAGACACGCGTGACCCGGCACTATTACACACGCCCCCTCCGCCCTAGAACTCATGAACACACACGTTCATCAAATACACACGGGTTTAGGGACATATGCATACACATCTGATTCTCACCGAGACACACGCCCACACTCCTGCCCTCAGGATAACCACAGGGAACAGAAACACACCGTCTGCGTCACGCAGGAATGCACACTGGTCCGCACCAACACACACACATGCACGTGCTCACGGATACATGCACTCACGCACTCCACACAATGTCACTGGCTCACTGGCATATGCGCTGACCTTCCTAACCCCCCACACTTTTGCACATATAGTCCCACACCCACAACATACACAAACCTTCTCCAGTACAGAAGAATACACAATTGGCCCTGGAAACACACACACACACACACACACACACACAAACACACACAAACACACGGCCCCTACCGCACATAGACACTCAAGGAACACACACGGTCATCAGTACACAGGCATACACCACAGGTCCCGCACCCACAGACATGCACACACACATGAGCTCACGCCAACACACATACATGCAATGCACACACAGCCACACATGTTTTTGGCACACACGTTTGCACACATGACCACTCAAATACACACGCACATGCTAAGAAAACACACACCCACCAACCATGCTCAGAATCTCCAAAACTGAGGCATGAGAAGGTGGCTACAGATGTCCACACACATCCCCCCTGCTACTCACACACACAAACACCCAAAGGCCTGTAAACACAGACACACAACAGACACCCTTATGCATGCGAGCCCACAAACACTCAACAATCACACACAAGGTCTCTGGAACACGTCCATACATATGTAGCCCCACAGAACATCACACACCCAGGTGCACCTCGAAACACACACACGCCATACATCCATGGACTAGCACACACAGCCATGCAGATTTCTGCTCACATGCACACACACATTTACGTGAACTGGGAAACACCCACACCACGCAACACACACACGGTCCCCACACATGGGCATGCACACTTGGCCACACACAGAGAGACACCGTGCACGGGCAAAGACATACTCAGGAAATACACACATATGATCTCCAGTGCACAGGCATGCACACTTGACAAAAACACACACTGATGTGCACAAGAAACACACACAAACACACTCACACAACACTGGGAAGCACACACTGTCACAGGCACACAGGCATGCACACATGGCCACACACATATGCCCGCATATAAAGACGCACACACATGGAATAAAAACACACATGGTGCCCGCACACAACTATGTGCACTTGGTCGTGCACGCACACACACACACACAAACGCCCATCAGATTGCAAACCCATAGCCAGGCAACACCCACCAACTCACAAGGTCTGTGGCACACAAGAATGCACACTTGCCCCCACACACCAACACATACGTGGGCATGTGAAGATGCAACACATAAAAACCCAGGGTCCCTACACAGTGGCACACACACTTGGCCTTGCAAACAGAACACCCGTGCACCTGCAAACACACCTTCCGGATACACACACCAGGACACATGGTCTTCGGTACACAGGCATGAACACTTGCCACAAACACACGTCACATGCAAACTCACACACACTGCACAAACACACACGATCCCTGGCACAGAGGGATGCTCAGGTGGCCGCACACGCAAGCACACACACATGCACTCATGCACACACACACACACACACACACAGCTGAATGCAGACCTCCCGCACAGAGCCCACTCACAAAGACACAGTGCCTTCCACCACTCACACATCAGGACCCAGACCCCTGGCTCCTTCCCGACAGGCCCTCCTCTCAGGTCATTCCCTACAGCTGCCTTCCAGCCTCGGGTAGTACTGAGGGGATTGGGCCACAGGTCCTTGATGACGACCTGGAGAAACAGGCCAGCTGAGCACGGGGCCTGGGTCCCGTTCCCAAGCAGATGGGGCTCGGGCATCACCCCGGCCGATGAAGGCTGCAGGGACCCCACCTCGATGATCCTGTTAGACCCTGGGCAGCTTGGGTCACACAAGTAGTTGAAGAAGTTACGGCTGGTGGTGTTGTGCCTGCAGCTGGCAGCTCCACCTTCATAGTCCCAGAACCACTGCACCAGAGTGGAACGAGACGTCCTCTATCCTGCAGGGCCGGGAAAATTTAGGAGAGGCTCTCCACGGCCTAGGACCCACGCCCTCTCACCTTCCCTCCCTTTTAATGTCCCAGCCTTTCTCGCTCCTGGGCCCGGTCTCGCCCCCACGCTGGGGACCCTGTGCACTTCCCCTCCTGCTCCAAATTGCCCCCATGCCCGCCCCCATCATCCTCGAAGCTCAAGCCCACTCCTACTGGCAATGCTAAACCAATACACCTTAAGGATCACTTTGTTCTGGAAGTAGGGGTTATTCCTAAAGGAAAACATCAACCTGCAGCGGTACTTGGGACAGCCCAGTTCCTCCACCTGCCCCTCCGAAGAAAGAGGAGGGGGAGGGGGAACCTGTCTTCTAGGTGTCCCAGCTCTGCTTTCCTGGCTGTGGCACTGAACCACATTGCGATGCCCCCTCCTGCTCAAACCCCACGCCCACCGGGCCTCCCGAAGCCTCCGTCTCCCAGGACTGACCTCCAAATTGGTCATGTAGCTGAGCACGTCTCTGTCCTGGTCACCCGTCACGGCTGATATCTTGGGGTGTTTCAGGATCTGACTTGGGTCAAGGAGCCTCGCCGGCACGTGCTACGGAAGGAGAGCCAGGAACCACCCAGAACTTCCCAGGTGAGAGCAAGTGAGCCGAAGTTTCAAAAGTGCATAAACACCAGGCACTGCAACCCTCCCAACCTCGTCAGCTCCTGAACTTTCTTCCCACCTGCTCCACCCTGGGGAGTCCCTTGGCTTCCAACACCGCTGAGCCTGCCTGCCCCCGACAGGGCAAGGCCGAGGGTCTGATTGCTCTCCCTTCCCACATTTCCCTGGCCCGTGCGTGTGGCCGGCAGGGAAGTCACACCTTTGTATGGCTGGATGTGGTCAGTCCCATGCTGACAGCTGTGTTTGCTTCTGTGTTTGCCTGAAGCCCCATGACTTTGAGAGGCCTCCTGTGCCAAGAAGGGGGCTGCTCGGCTCACCTGGAGCACGGCTGCACACCCACAGTGCAAAGAGTGGTCCTGGCAGAGTCAGCGAGAGAGGGAGGGAAAGGGGTAGGTGGGGGCGGGAGGGAAAGCAAAAGAGAGAGAGGGACAGAGAGACCCCACACCGGGAGGAAGGGACACAGAGGGAGGGCAGAGAGGACAGGGGGAGAGGGCGGGCGAGGACACAGAGGGGGAGAGACAGGCAGGGAGGAAAGGTGTGGGTAGGCGCCTGGGCCTGGGGCCTCGGCCTGGCTGTGTGGGGCCTGTGGAGACAGAGTTTGCAGCACCCCGGCAGCGCCGTGTCTGGGTTCCCGCAGTCTGCCGAAGTGAGGCGGCCCGCTGACTGGCTTGGCAACCCGAGAGCGGACGACATTGTGGGTCTGCCCTGAACTTTGGAAATTTGGAAAACCACACAGGCTCTGAAGGACAGGGAACGGGGGAGGGCAGGCTCTCCGTCTGCCCCATGTACCCAGCAAACGTTTCCTTCCAATATCTGCTCTGAGCCAAGCGGGCTTTGGGCTACACTACTTGTCAAAGTGTGTTGACCCTTGTTCCCTGAACCCCGCAAGGCTGTTGGGAGTGTGCTGCAGCCCCAAAGCTTCCGCCCGCAGCTTCTGCTCAGACACGGTCTCGATAGGTCTCAGCCCCTGCTTTCTTACCCAAGCCATTCCCCGCCTTCCTCTGCTGTGTATTTAAGGGTTCGTGGGCCCACTCCCACCAGCGAAGGGGGTGAAGAGCCCTTCCCCCCAGCGCTCATGGCCGTGGCTGTGGCTCTGCTGCTGCCCTCCTCCCGGTGCTCCTGCACAGCAGCCAAGCCCCACCAGCCGGAGGAAGGATATGGCCTGGGCCCAGAAGCCAGGGTTGCACTGGATGATGGCCCTCCGACGAGCCACGTGAAAACTCCGCTTCTGATTCATCCTGCGCGTGAGCCGCAAGTACGCCCTGGTAGCTTGGGCATCCACAGAGCTGAGTGCTAACTGAACAGTAATCAGTGCGGCAAGAGGGGCCCTGGCTCTCTCGGCACCCGGCATTGACGTTTCCTGAGGCAGCTCCTGCAGCTTCTCTTCCTGCTTGGCTCGTGCCCCCTCCCCTTCTTCTACCGCCACGACCTCCACCACCGCCATGATATCCTCCACCATGACGACCAAATCCTCCCACAGGCCGGCTTCGCCTCTGCGCTGCCGGGCCTCAGCCTCCTGCACAGCCTCTGCCGCCAACCCCCTCACTTAGCGCCTGCGGCACCCCCACCTCGCCCCAGGTGCCTGACACCCCGTGGGCACCCCATCTTCGTGGCCCCCTCTGTGCATTGGGGTCGTCCAGGATTCTGGGGCAACCCTGGGGGCCCGGATGACGCCTCGCTCTCCATTTGGACGTGGAGCCAATTTTCACACTGAGCCGCAAAGCCGCAGAGGAAATGAGCTGGAGGTGTGAGGATGTGGCTCCCACAAGCGGTGTATACCACACACTCTCAAAATCACATGTGACTTGAAACCCAGAGAGACATGAAACACACACATGGGCTCATGTATATAACACACATGACACACACCCACACACCCGGGTTCGACACATGGGAAGGATGGCCGCACACATGCACACATACACAAACCCATGCAGACAGGCACCACTCTCTCTCTCTCTCACCCAACTGTGCACGCGCACACACACATACACAAACACACAATCTGCGGATCACAGGCATGCATCTTGGCTGTACACTTCCACTCCCACACACACCTGTGTATGCACACACACTCAGATCACATAACACATATGTCCTGCACATAGGCATGCGCACTTGCTCGTGCAAACACATACACCTGCGCTCGCAAACACAGGCACAACGCTCACACAAGTTCTACGGCACAGCCACACACGCCTGCCCTGGCACTAACACACACACCCCCCTCCACCCAAGAACACATGCAGACACACGCGCAAGAAATACACACAGTCTTAGGCACATATGCATACACAACTGGCCCTCACCAGGCACACACACACACACACCTACCCTCAGGATATACAGAGGGAACAGAAACAGACGATCTGCATCACACAGGAATGCAAACTGAGCCACACCAAACCACACAGCACGTGTCACGCAAACACGGACACACGCGCCCCACAAAAACTCTCTGGCTCACAGGCATGTGAGGTGAGCTTCCCAACACACACACACACTTTTGCATGGGTAATCCCACACCCACAACATACACAACCCTTCTCCAATACAGAAGAATACAAAATTGGCCATGAAAACATACACACACACACACACACAAAACACACACACATACACACACGGCACAAACTGCACAGAAACACTCAACGAACACAGTCCTCACTACACAGGCATACACCACTGGTCCCACACCGACAGACACGCATACGCACACGAGCTCATGCCAACACACATACATGCAATGCACACAGAGCCATACATGTTTTCGACACACCGGTGTGCACACATGACCACCCAAATACACACACACGTGATAATGCAATACACACACACCAAGCACGCAGTCTCCAACACAGAGGCATATAAAGGTGGCTACAGATGTGCACACACACACCCACACACAATCACGGAAAGGCCTGCAAACACACAGACACACAACAGACACATTGTGCATGCAAACACACATACACTCAACATACACATGTAGGCCCGCAGAAAGTCACACACCAAGGTGCGTCTGGAAACACACACACACACCATACACCCATGGACTAGCGCACACAGTCAGGCAGATTTCTATTCGCCTGCACACATAGGTTCACGTGCACTGGGAAACACACACACCATGTAACACACACACGGTCCCCACACACAGGCATGCACACTTGTCTAAACAAGCACAGACCACTGTGTGCAGGCAAAGACACACTCAAGAAACACACACACAACACATATGATCTCCAGTGCACAGGCATGCACACTTGACAGGAACACACACTGGCATGCACAAGAAACACACACAAACACACACTCACACCACACTGGGAAGCACACACTGTCACCGGTTCACAGGCACACACACATGGCCACACACATACACACATACAGATGCAGGCAAACACGCACATACATGAAATAGAAACACACACAGTGTCTGGACACAGTTATGTGCACTTGGCCACAAACGCGCGCACACGCACACACACCCATCCGTGTGCAAACACACACTCAGGGAACAACCGCCAACTCACCAGCACTGTGGCACACTAGCATGCACAGTTGGCTACACACACCAACACCAACGTGGGCATGCAAACACACAACATTTATACACCTAGGGTCGCGACACAGTGGCACACACACGTGGCCTTGTAAACACACATACCCGTGCACCTGCAAACACACCCTCCCGATATACACACCAAGACACATGGTCTCCGGTCCACAGGCATGCACTCTTACCACACCCACACGTGCACAAGCAAACTCACCCACACCGCACAAACATGATCCCTGGCACAGAGGCATGCTCAGGTGGCCTTCCGCACAAGCACACACACATGCACGCAGAACTCCCTCACACACAGCCCACTCACAAAGCCACAGTGCCTTCCAACACTCACACCTGCATTCCCTCACATGTCTTTGGAACTGTCCCCTGTGGGCGGGTGTGGCAGCACGGGACGGCGAAGGTCCACAGGGTCCATGAGGGATGGCCTCTTCTTTCATACTACCGGGACTCGTGGGGTTTGCGGTGCTGCGACAGGACACATGCATGCGAGCACACAGTAGTGCGGGGCCCGCTTCCAGGATAAAGGGTACTGGGCCAAGCTTCCTAAGCGGTGTCACTGCGCCAACATCGGGGGCCACAAGTCCACGAGGGCCCCGCTCGCCAGAACACTTCCCCACCTGTGTGCCCTGCCCTGAAGAATAAGGCACCCATGAACAGAAGTCTGCGTTTTCCACCCCCCCTCCTAGAGCCTGGCACGAGTGTCCTCATGCCATGCCCTGCCCTGCGCTGTCCCCATGCTGAATATCACTACCACACAGGCAATCCCACACGTCGGGGGTTGGAGGGGCCCACCAGGTACCAGGTAGTCTGCCTCCTCGCCATGTCCTGGCTCCGAAGTCAAACCTACACAGAGATGCAAAGCCCTTCTTCAATTGTTTATGTCTCCTTTCCCGTCCCTTCAGATACTTGCTGAATACACTCCAGAGCTTCCACTGGTGATCCTTTTCCCCATTTCTGTCCTGTGTAGGGAAAGCACCACGTAGACTCGCCCACAAATCTCTCACAGCGGTGAACGCCTCCTCGAATTCTTGTGCTTGGTCAGACTCTGATGCTCTGCGTGGTCCACATCCACACAACTGCCGTGCCCCATGAATGTGCACACACACACACACACACACACACACACACACACACACACCCCACAAACACGTTAGGGATTCGTGAAATTGCATAATGCCAAGGATCGCCAAGGTGGGTTAAGGGCATCTCCTGTCCTCGTGGGATACTGTTCCTCCTCACCTAGAGACTCAGGAGCCTCCAGCCCCTGGCCCAGTGCCATTCCCAAGTATGGCCATGTGGCTGTGGGAGGCCACGCGGTGGTCGGGAACACGGAGGGAAGTGGGAGATTCTTGGCACAGGATTGGGATGGGTCAAGGGAGCCCGGGTGTCTAGGGAACCAGCACTGGCTCTTCCGGTGGCAGCTCCTGCTGCTTCTCGTCCTGCTTGGCTCATGCCCCCTACTGCTGTTCCCCCGCCACAACTCCACCACTGCCATGATATTCTCCACCACGACGACCAATTCCTCACAAAGGCCGCAATCGCCTCTGCGCACCCAGGCCTGACCTCCTGCACAGCCTGTGCCACCATTCCCCCTAATGTAGGGCCTTCAACACCCCCGCCTTGCCTCAGTCGCCTGCCTCCCCGTAGGTCCCGGCATCCTCACTTCCCCCTCCGCGTACCTGGGTGGTCCAGGATTCCGGGGCAGCCTGGGTTGCCCTGGACAACGCCTCGCTCTCCATTTGGACGTAGAGCCGAGCCTCGGCCCCAAGCTGCGGCATCAGCAGAGGGAATGAGCTGCAGGTGTGAGCACGCATCTTCCACAAGCAGCCAGCCTGTGGAGATTTGGTGCTGAGGCCTAGAGACAGGTACCTATCAGAGGCTGCGCACCTGCGGGATGCTTGCAAACACTAGTTTGGTGCCAGGTGGCTTCTGGGCCACAGGGGCATGAGCTCCCTGGACGTGACCTTGGCTGGATGGAACCCCATGGCCACGCCCAGGATGTGACCGGACCCTGGGACCACCCAGTGGCAAGGCGGTGGTCGTGGCCATAGCCAGCACCGCCCGTTGTCCCAGCGAGAGCCAGACAGCCATCCAGGGAACCTGACAGTGTGGCCCCTCCGGGATGGCCTCGGCCTCCCAGCTGCACCGAATGCCCCCGCACACCAACTCCCACGCCGCAACTCCACCCCCGCCAACAGCCCGGTGTGTTCCATTCCCACAGCCTTGTCAGGAGCGCCGTGTGCCTAGTATTTGTACTGCCAATGGGAAGCTGTCCCTCGCCCTTCCCAAATAGATTCCTGTAAGACTCAGGAACCTGTGTGTAGGAACGGGAACCCTGGTCAAGTGTGCGTGGAAATAGTCAGCCCAGGCCCTGGAGGACGAATAGTGTGATTCCAGGAGACAGAGGCCACGAAGCCGTCTGCCTGCTCGGGGGAAATGTGCGGCTACACTTTGTCCCAGTGCATGCCCTTTGCTGGTCAGGAGCAGAGCGACGAAGAGTGCTCTGGCCATCGGTCCACCTGTCCTTTCCTCACGCTCTCCTCTCTGTCCTCCTGTCTGATTTCTCCTCCTGCGCTCTTTCTCTGACCCGTCTGGCCACACAGCCTCTGAAACCTAAAGGCTTCCAGAAAGGAAGAAGCAGATGCGTCTCTGAGCAGCTCCTTTCCCAGGATGTGAAAGCCTTCTCCCACTTTGTGCCCAGCAGCCAGGCCGGTGAGCCTCGAAAAGGTGCCACGCTGGATGCCCACACAAACCCATGCTCACACACTCACACAGACACGCAGTGTGTTCAGCATGGAGGACAGAGAGACACCTGCCTTTCCCGGAGCCAAGAGCGTACAGCAAAGGAGACCCAGATGCCCCTCCCTGAAGAGGAATTCTGGGTGAACGCTGTGGGGAGGGTGGCAGGTGTAGGCTGTCAGCTGGCTAGGTGACCTCAGTGCCCACTCGTGGTAGACCAGGAGGCAAGGAGCTGAGGATGGCACCCAGGCAACAGGCAACAGGAATGCCTGCACCAGCAGAGACGGAGCATCTTGTGTTGCATGCTGCTAAAGGCATGAAAGCCCCGGAAAGGGGTTCCCGGCTCGTCTGACCTGCAGAGGAGAACGCATCCACTCTCGACTCCCTCGCTCCAGGCCAGCCGGGTGAGACCATGAGTGGAACATCAAGCCGGGCCATCACGTCCCCAGAGCTGGCCCACATATGTGGTGAGAGAATGGCCAAGTTGCTTTCGAGTCAGCAAAGTAGGCTTGGGGCCATTGGTCTGGCGCTAATGCCAGCCAGTCTCTCCAGGCATCACCGACAAGCAGGTGAAGTCTGCATGGGTTTGTGACTGCGTGCGTGCGGTCATCTTCCCTTACATGTGTGGAGCCCGGGGGTTTGGGTGTGTGTCGTGTGTGTGTGTATGCATGAGCTCCTGTGTGTGTTGCGTGTCTCTGTGTGTTTCCAGTCACTGAGTGTTTCCGTCTCAGTCAGGGGAAGCGTGCACCTATATCCAGGCATAGTCCCCGACCGGATTTCCACGCGTTTCCCCCAGAATGGATTTCATATGCGCCCCCACGGTCTTGGACCGTGGTTACCATTTGTTCGCCCTTCATGTGTATGCTGTCCACGTCCACTCCCACTCCCGGGTGTCATTCGTGCAATGACAGACATCTGGCATTGTCCTTGCCAGGGCGGGAAGGTGAGAGGGACCACATGACAAGAGTTGTGCGGCCCGGGAAGGAGACTGAAACCCCTAGCTATTTTCCACACCTGGGACCATCCATGCAAGCAGCACAGAAGGGTCGTGCACCTCACACCCGCCTGCCAACTCCCACCCATCCCTCCTTGCCTTGGCCCCTGTGCGTCTGTGCATCAACAGGAGAGACAGACCTCTGAAGAACCATGGAATACACTCGAGACCTGTGTGTCCGGAGGGACGTGGCTGCACTCAGCCTCTTGCCCCTTTCTCCACCATCGGAAGAGCTGGAAATCCCACAGTCCCTCTCTTTTGCTGCCCGGGGCCTACACACACCCTCCTACACACGTGTGCACATGCAAATGCTTGGACACAACACACGCACGCATACGGTCTCCACACACAGGCATGCGCCAGTGGCCACACACTCTCACAAACACGTGACTGGAAACACACAGAGACACGAAACACACACACGTGCTCATGCATACACACACATAACACACACCCACACACCCGGGCTCGACACAAGGGAAAGATGGCCGCACGCATGCACACAGACACAAACCCATGTAGACTGGCACCGCTCTTTCTCTCTCACCCAGGTGTGTTGTGCACAAACACACACACACACAATCTGTGGGCCACAGGCATGCATGGTGTCTGCACAGGTCCACTCCCACGCACACCTGTGCATGCTCACACACTCAGATCACATTACACACAAACACACGTGTCCTGCACACAGGCATGCACACTTTCCGTGCAAACACACACAGCTGCGTTTGCAAACACACGCACAACACTCACACAAGCTCTATGGCAGAGCCACACACACTTGCCCCGGCATTAACACACACACGCCCCTCCACCCCAGAACACACGCAGACACAGACGCAACAAATACACATGTTCTTAGACACACATGCATACAAAACTGGCCCTCACCCAGACACATGCATAGACACCTGCCCTCAGGACACCCACAGGGAACAGAAACACACAGTCTGCATCACACAGGAACGCAATCTGAGCCTCACCATCACACACACACGCACGTGCTCACGCAAACATGCACAAACCCAACCCACACATATTCTCTGTCTCATAGGCATGTGCGGTGAGCTTCCCAACACACACACACACTTTTACACGTGTAATCCCACACCCCCAACATACACAATCCTTCTCCAGTAAAGTAGAATACAAAATTGGCCCCGAAAACATACACAAACACGCACACACACACACACACACACGACGCATACTGCACGGAAACCTTCAAGGAACACACACAATCCTCACAAAACAGGCATACACACTTGGTCCCACACCAACAGACACGCACACGTACACGAGCTCATGCCAACACCCATACATGCAATGCACACAGAACCACACTTGTTTTCGACACACAGGTGTGCACACATGACCACCCAAATACACACACACGTGATAATGCAACACACACACACCAGGCACACACAGTCTCCAAAACAGAGGCATAGAATGGTGGCTACAGATGTGCGCACACCCACACCCCCCCACACGCAAAAACCGAATGGCCTGCAAACACACAGACACACAACAGACACCCTTGAACATGCAAGCACACATACACTCAACACTCACATGAAAGTTCTCTGGCACACGTCCATACATACGTAGCCCTGCAGTAATTCACACACCCAGGTGTGCCTTAAAACACACACGCACGCCATATACCCATGGACTAGCTCACACAGCCAGGCAGATTTCTTTTTGCCTGCACACACACGTTTATTACAGAAGTGGAAGACTATTTGAACATACAAATATCAGTCAATGTAACATAGGACAAAAAACCCATAATCTCACTAGATGTAGAGAAGGCAAATGACAAAATCCAACAGCCTTTCATAACTAAAACACTCAAAAAACGAGGAATAGAAGGAATTTCTTAAATCCAATAAAGTGCAATAACAAAACCTGTCAACTTATATCATACTTAATGATGGAAACTTTAAATTTTCCACTCAACATTGAGAACACCCACTTTCACCATATCCTTCAACATTATGCTTTATGTTTTAGTTAGGGCTATTAATAAACAAGGGTGTCAAAAAAAAAGGGACAACAAGATTGGGAAGAAGTAAAACTATCTCTAGTTGCAAATCATATGATCTTGTACATAGAAAATCTAGGAACTCCTTAAGAAAAAAAAAATATATATGTATATATATACACACAACAAGTAACAGGTACTATAGGTTTTTAGGACATAAATAAATTTTAAAACCTTAACTGTATTTTTATTTATTAGGTATGTTTTTCTATACATTAGATAAGAACAATCCCAATACAAAAACAAAGCAAACACTTTCACTCAAAGTAACATCAAAAACAGCACACTGCTTTAGTATAAGTTTAGCAAAAATGCAATGAATATGGGGGGGAGGTAATACTGCTGAAATTAAAGGGGATCTAAATAAATGGAAAGACAGCTCCAAAAAACTGAAAAATATTCCAGATTCATGGACTGGAAGACTAATATTGATAGGACAGCAATACTATACAAATGATACAATGCCCTACAATGTCTATCAAAATTTCACCTACCTTCTTTGCAGATATTGACAACCATACTCTAAAATTCATAAGGGAAGTCAAGTGACTTCCAGCAGCCAACGTCCTTTTCTTAAAGAGGCAAAAGTGAAGGACTCACACTTCCTAACTAGAAAAATTTAGACAAACTTACAGTACTCAATGTTAATACTGGCATAATGACATACAGATTAACAGAATAGAACACAGTGAAGGGAAATAAAACCCTTATGTGATTCTGACAATTATAAAAGAACTTATTTTAGACAAAAAAAATGCCAGGACAGCTGAATAAAAAGAATAGTCTTCTAAACAAATGTTTCTGGGACAAGTGAATATAGTATCATGCAAAGAATGAACTGGAACTTCACCTCACACCACTGCAAAAAATTACTTGAAAATGGAACGCAGCTCTAAATATGAGCGTATATACTTACACCTAAACTGAACTTTAGGTATACCCTTATACTTGGAAGGAAACATTTTTAAAAAATCTTTTGAGACTGTACACTAGAGGCAGTAATTTCTAAAATATGAAACCAAAGCCCAAGTTATCAATAAAATGAATACATAACTGGACTTCACAAAATTAAAAACTTTTACCCAGAACAGGTAAGTCTTTACAGACAGAAAGATCGATTTCTGGTTTCCAGGATGCAGGAAGCAAAGGGTAGACAGAGAAATGACTGCAATGACAAAGATGTTCTGCAATGTGATAGAAGCAGCAGCTGTATAACACTGGATGTACTGAATTCCAATCCACTATATATTTTTAAATGTTTAATTTTATGTGATGTCAAAGTCACCTAACCAAAAAACTTTTTAAACTCTGTTACAGAAGGAACACCATCAAGAAAGAGAAAACACAACCTATCAAGGAGAAAATATTTGCAAAACATAATTTGATAAGGGACTTATATATAGAATGTATAATTTCTATAAATAAAAAATAAAGACATAAAGAATCTGAACAGGAGTTTCTTCAAAGATGATATATAAATGGTCATTAAACACAAATATGTTCATCATCATTAGCTATTAAGAAAATACAAATCAAAACCACAACAAAATTTTACTTCAACTCCACTAAGATGGCTAAAATCAGAAAGACAACAGTTGACAAGGATGAGAAGAAACTGCAACTCTCATACATTGATGGAAATATAAAAAGGTACAGGTACTTTGGAAAACAGCTTGGCAGTTCCTCAAAATGTTATACTTTAAATTACCATGTGACCTAGCAATTCCTCTCCATATTCCATGAGTATATACCCAAGAGAACTGATGATATATGTCCAAAGAAGAACCTGTACACTAGTGTTCTCAGCTATTATTCATAATAGCCAGAAGTGGGAAATACCCAAATGATGAATAAATGTGTTGTATCTATACAACAAAACATCATTTGGTAATATAAATGAATACATGTCCAAACAAACTTACACATGAACTTTCAGAACAGCAGTATTCATACTAAACCAAAAGTGGAAACAACCCAAAGTTCATTAACTAATTGATCAATGAACAAAACTGGTATATCCACACTACTGAATCTAACTTGCCAACAAAAAATCTAATACATGATATAGCATAAATGAACCCTGATACCATTTTGCTTAGTGAAAGAAGGAAGTCAAAACAGGCCATGTATACAGATAAATGTCCTGAGTAGAAAATCCAGAAAACAGAGCAGTAGGGGCAGAAGCTGGACGGAGGACAGAATAAGGACTGATGTTTAATTTCAGGATACTGACAACATCCTGAAATTAGGCAGTGGTAGTGATACCGTAATTTTGTAAATATACGGAAACACACTGCCTCATACTCTTTAGTGTGTACCTCTCAGTCTGTGAATATCTTTATAAAATGGCTTTGTCAAGAAGTAAACTAAAACAGACTAAACTAAATATGCAACTACTATGCAACACAGCAACTGCAATCTCAGAGATACGGACTATGTTCACACACAGTAAAATGTCTGCACACCAATGTTCATAGCAGCTTTATTTGTAAAAGCTCTACATGAGAAAATCTTCATACATCCATTTATGGGTGAGTAGTGAAATAAGCCATAACCAGTTAAAAGTTGTATCATGAGTACCACTCAGGAACAAAAGAAACAATCTACAGATACATAAACAAACTGTATGAGCCTGCAGAGAATTATGCTGAGTGAAAAAATCCCCAATGGCTATATATTATATGATTCCATTTCTTTAACAATCTCAAAATGACAAATGGTAGAAACAGACACCAGGCCTGCAGTTGCCAAGAGTTACGAGGAGGGGCAAGACAGAACTGCTGTGGCCATAAAAGGACTAATGAAGAGTCCATGTGGTGATGGAAATAAAACTTAAAGTACGAGTGTCAATATCTTAATTAATACTGTACTACTTTCTGCAAGATGTTTTCACAGAAGAAAACTCTAAAGAACGTATGAAATTCTCTGTATTATTTATTAAAGTTCACGTGAACCTTCAATTTCTCAAAATAAAAAAATTATAAAATAAAAATAAAATAGTGTTCTTTAAGGCCAGTTAATACAACATAGGGGAAGTTTTATGTATTCTTTCCCCTTGCATTCAATGGTTGCCAGAACATAAGGAACTGCTAGTTGCCTAAATATCCAAAAATTGGAGAAAAGAATAAATAGCTCTTAATGGAAATATTATACAATTTAAAATGATAAATATGGAAAAATGAAATGATAAAAATGGGACTTCTAGGAAGACAACTTTAGTGCTTGCTTCTAAAGTGTTCTAGCTCCTACAAAATTCCCTCTGAAATGATGAAAGGAACACAAAAACTACCTGTGATTATAATCATGTATATTGCAAGAACAAAACAGATAAAGGTAAAAACCACAGAATCAAAGAGGATTAAAACCCACCAACCAGTCATACAGTTAGGATATTTCATTCCTCATTCAAAGTCCTAATAAAACCATGAGAAATTATTTTTTAGCCAAATGTGCAAGGACTGAAAAATCAGATATACAAAATACTTAGGAATGCATAAAAAAAGGAACACAGGGCACCTGGGTGGCTCAATTGGTTTAGCATCTGACTCTTCATATCACCTTAGGTCATGATCCAGGGCTGTGGGACTGAACCCCATGCTGAGTGTGGAACTTGCTTAAGATTCCCTCTCCTTCCTCCTATATCTGCCCCCCTCACATTCTCTCTCAAAAAATAAAGGAAAAAAAAAGAGGAACAACAATCAAATAGGAAAAATAAACAGGTAAAAGATATGAATTACCTCTCACTGGAAATGACACAAATAGTTCAAAAACAGGTAAAAAAAAAGTTCAATTTCATTAATCACTAAGAATATGAAAAACAGTAACACAGTAAGACAGAGTTTCAAACCATGAGGACAGTGATAATTAACAACTCTGACAAAAATTGTTGTCAAGGACTGGAAATTAGTAGCCTGGTAGACAAAGACTTACAAAGGACTCAAATATTTATAGACCACCATTTGAGCAATACCATAAGCAAATATAACTAAGGACAAATATTTAGAGAAAGTCAGGATCACTTAGTTACAACCTACAAAGACCTGTTAAGTGACCTACACTTTAGGCTTTAAAGTGCTTTTAGTGAGACTTTTCGGTAAGGCCTTTCAAATCACAATAAATTATACCATACAACATCTCAAAATATAATGCTTCTAACTAGACATAATAATAATAGACATTCAGTAAACACTTGATAACTCAAAAGGGCTATGCATCGGTGATGGGATTTTCACTATGATTATAGTTAAAGAATCTTGCCAATATTAGAAATAAAAAAGGAAAAATTGATACCACTCCATCTTTCTGTCACTGTGGCTATTATAGATACATCACCATTTCAGAAGTTACCTCTTAAACTAACTTTTACAGTATCCACAATATCTTCCCAATATTGATTTCCTTCCCTGCTTTGATATATTCAATGGATTAAAAAATATACAAAAAATTTCATCACATTACTAAGATTCACCCATTTGTTAAATTCCTCTAATATATTAATTTTCACTGTTGTATGTATTTTTCCTGTTACTACTTATAGACACTTGGTTCTTTCCAGTTCGAGTTTAATACAAATAAGTTGCTCCATTGTGTTTCTTGATAAAGATATTTTTAAGTAATCTCTATATCCAACATGGGGCTCAAATTTACTGAGATCAACAGTTGCCTGCTCTTTCCAACTGATCTAGCTAGGCACCCTGCTACAGATCTTTTGAACACGCATCCTGATACACAATGATGAATTTTTTTAGGGTACACATTCAGAAATACAACAGGTGTATCACAGAACACAAAACATGTATTTTGACAGATGCCAAACAGTTTCTCATTTCTTGTACCAAATAAAGTTACCAAGAGCTATGCAAATTACTTTCAACAAGAAATACTGTGATTCTAATGCCTATGGTTACCAGAATAATCGTTTATGAACGATGGCATATGATTTTATCTTCCTAATCTATAAATTCTCCAGCCAGCATTGCCAACTGAAGAGACTGAATATTAAAAAGTGCCCAATTAGATTAATGCAGATAAGTTGCCAGAGACTCTTAAGAGTTCTTTCTGAATCTTACTTCTATTTTTATATACGTTATCTCAGAGAACCACTGCAGTTGAGTGTATTATTATATCTCTATAATTATAAATATCTATTTATTATAGCAAATAACATTCTCCTCCATTTCCAAATGCAGAAGTATGCAAAAATAAAAGTCGCCAGAGGAAGTTAAACAAACTGAAATAACCTGAGTGAAAAATACGATTATTCTGTGATGGAAATTATAACTATAATAAAAACTAATGTTAAATTCTGGCTAGAATAAAAAAGCAACAACCAATTCTTCATGAAAGATTCTTTGTGAAATTTGTTAGTAAGTATATATTGACAAAACACAAATATATCTAATTAATTCTACTTAAGATGAGATAGTACTACTTTACTATTTGAATTACTACCTTAAAGCAATCAAAAAGATGATCAAGTTGTTCAGGAGAAAAATCCCAAGCCAACTAGGCCGGCAGATCGTGTACATTCTTCACAATGGCTTCATGTTTCCCTGCCTGTTGAAAAACAATATGAAATATATCAAAGTAAACAAAAGAATCACCGTGTACTTAAGTTTAAATAAAGAAATGAACTAAGTAAGTAGACTACTGTGTCCACTTCTTAATAAATAAAATATTTCCACTTGCTTCATCTGAGGTTAATGTTTTAAATGCTTTAGAGCTGCCACGTATACCATTTTATACTCAATTTCTTGGTATAAATGGTAATATACTTTCAGGATTCAAATGAAAATTTATTACAGATATTTCTAAATAAAATGAAGAGAAAATAAGGCAAAATAGTGGATCATCTCAAAACCGAATCCTTAAGTACTTAATGATGGGAAGACTGAATATTTTGTTAGTTTTTCCTTAAAAAGGGTGGGCTGGGCAGGACTCTGTAATCCCTCCAACTTATTCATGAAAAAACTAGTATTATTCTTCTAACATTTTTTCCTTCATACAGTTTGCAAGAAAAAAACCCAAATTTATTATTGTTGTAAGTCTATATGTAATACATACAACTGTTGTACAAATTGTGATTTACACCTGCAAAGGACGTCAAGATCAGGGTAACTTGTTTTTTCACTTAAAAATATCCTTTTTTTTTAAAGATTTTATTTATTTGACAGAGAGAGAGACACAGCAAGAGAGAGAAAGAAGCAGGGGGGAGTGGGAGAGGGAGAAGCAGGCTTCCCGCGGAGCAGGGAGCCCGATGTGGGGCTCGTTGCCAGGACCCTGGGATCATGACCTGAGCCAAAGGCAGATGCTTAACGACTGAGCCACCCAGGTGCCCCTCGTTTAAAAATATTCTTAACAGAATTCTGTGTATATCAAAGAGTTAAACTTAAAATCAAGTAATACAGATTCATATGCCAACACCTAATAACTACAGCAAAATAATAATTTTTGGTATCTTTCTTATAAAGTAGCTGTCATCTTAAATTCCTTACCTGTGCTGCCCAGATGTTATCAAGATCCTGTAATGTAAGAGGTTTTTCTTTAATCACAAAACGAAGAATCTTCTCTAGCTTTTCCACATACTGAGGTTGATGAAAACTACCTCACAGCACTATGGATAAGATATTGTTCTGTTGTATCCATTCCTAAATGTAATACAAAAATTTCTTTCAAGCAGAAGCTACAATCAGGGTGGGAAAAACTACAATTACAAGATAATTAAGTACTGGGAATGTAAATGCACAACATGGTAGCAATATTCAACACTGCTCTATGACATAAAGAGAACATCTATATTTTTAGGATTTTATTTATTTATTTGATAAAGATAGAGAGCACAAGTAGGCAGAGCAGCAGACAGAGTGAGAGGGAGAGGCAGGCTCCCCGCTGAGCAGGGAGCCTGACGCAGGGCTTAATTCCAGGACCCTGGGATCAGAACCTGAGCCAAAGGCAAACGCTTAACCTACTGAGCCACCCAGGCATCCCTCTTTTTTTTTTTTTTTTAAGATTTTATTTATTGAGAGCGAGAAGGAGAGAGCATGAGTGCGAGGGAGGGGCAGAGGTAGAGGAAGAAGCAGACTCCTTGCCCAGCAGGGAGCCTGATCCCAATTCTAGGAATCTGGGATCAGAACCTGAGCTGAAGGCAGGGGCTTCATTGAATGAGCCACCCAGGCGCCCCCAGACATTATATTCTAAGAGTTCACAAAAACAGGATAAAAATACTTTTTCTTTTTAAAAAAATCTATAGAAGATGATAGATGCTAACTAAATTTACTGTGGTAATTATTTGACAACACAGGTTCAAACTGTGTTGAGTCCATGTATGCACAGTTATTTCCCCTTCCTCATGATTTACTTAATAACATTTTTCTTGATTACTTTATTGTAACAATATATATTACATAATACACATATAAAATATGTGCTAATTGACTTTTGTCATAAATAAGGGTTTTAGTAGTTAAAGTTTTGGTGTCTCAAGTTGTATGAGGATTTTCAGTTATGCAGGGTGTCAATGCCCATAATCCTTGCACTGTTTAAAGATCAACTGTAGCGGTGCTCAGGGTGGCTCAGTCAGTTAAGTGTCTGCCTTCGGCTCAGGTCATGGTCTCCAGGTCCTGGGATGGAGCTTGACTCACACTCCTGGCTCAGCAGGGACTCTGCTTCTCTCTCTCCCTCTGCCTTTGCCTCTTCGCCCCTGCTCATGCTCTCTCTCTGTCTCAAATAAATGTTAAAAAAAAAGGTCAACTATACATGTTAATTAAGTCATTACACTGTGCGCTTAAATTTATATAGTTACATATAGCAATTACATCTCAAAAACTGAAAAGAAATAAAAGTAAAAAATTAAAATATAGTTCAGATTTTGGAATAACATTGGATTCAATCATGTTTACATTTACAAATTATAACACACTATTGTAATATGTTTACATATTGTTTTAGTGCAAAATATTCAGTATTTCACAAAATCTAATTTTGCACACAAAATGCTCCCAGAGGTTACTAAACTGAAAAATTATATCCCATATAATGTGCTTATTATGATTTTAATAAAAAATATTAAAATAAAAAGTTGTACCGAATTTAATTTTTCACAAACAGAAATGGTCCCATAAAAATGTACCTCAGCACATTCCTCATACTATCTGTGAGAATAATCAGTGTTATATTTCCCCATCTGTCTTCATTCTTTGGGGGGAAAAATCAAGAGAAATGCCACAGCAATGACATTGCTTCCAAAAGTTTCTCAACATTCATTTTCTGTACCTTTCAAGGACTGGTAATAATTCACAGACAAGTGGACATTTTAAGTAGTTAAATGCTTGATGTTTCACAAAGTAGGTAAACTGCATACTTGAAACCTGACACCTAACACAGAGTCAGAACCTAGGGTCTAGGTTACATACCATTTCTCAATAATCAAGAGTCCTCAAATACCTTTTACATTTTGATCATTTTCACTATTTTAAAAAAACGTATTATTTTAAACCAGGCTCCATGCCCATTGTGAGGCTTGAACTCGCAACCCTGAGATTGAGAGTCACACACTCTACTGACTGAGCCAGCTAGGTGCCCCAATCATTTTCACTATTAAACTAAGAACTCATTTAAGGTAGAGATCATTCTTCACACATATATACCCATTACTAGCATACGATATACACACAAAATATATTACCAAGCAAATACCTTACAAGGCTACTGGACAGTATTCATTTCAACACTTAAACATATAAATATCTATTTAAACTGTTCCCTTTCGATGCCAAAATGATAGATATAAGTGATTTAAAAATTAAGTTTCAGGGATGCCTGGGTGGCTCCGTGAGTTAAGCATCTGCCTTCAGCTCAGGTCGTGATCCCATAGTCCTGGGATCAAGTCCTGCATCAGGTTCCTTGCTCAGCAGGGAAACTGCTTCTCCCTCTGCCTGGCACTCCCCCTGCTTGTGCTCTCTCTCTGCAAAGTAAATAAAATCTTAAAACAATTAAGTTTTAAAAATCACGACAGAACATTAAATCAGAGATTTTATTCCTTTCATTATAAGCCTCACTTTTAGAACTCGAAACCGAATTGAGTTTGCATAATGCCAGTTCATTCACTAGATACCAGATCTACCCATCTACCTACTGCATTTCAGCCAACCCACCAAACTATAATTGCATCATTAATACCGGTATTCACCAATGGTAAGCTTACCAAAGACACAATAGGTTTAAGGTTAATAGAAAGCGATAGTTTACTTATTAACAAATCATTTCTTATTACCCATTATAAAAAAGTTTTAGGATTTAATCATCATGAATCAATGTCTCAATTTCAGAGTTACTTTCCGTCACTGTTTACATTTACACATTAGCACTAATTGGTGCTAATCTTATTCATAACTGGTACAGAATTTTATTCACCAAAGAAAAATCAAAGGGACTTACTGCCATTCGATCCGCTGTCAGCCACTCTTCCTCCTCAGGATTACCATGCCGATGAGTATAACATGATACACTAGATATCACTTTGTTAATTTCATTCTGTGCATTCATCTTTCCGTTAAAAGAAGAAATCTGCAACAATCTACAAGAGAAATTTTGATTAAGTATCATTTTAAACAGTCAAGCAAATAATTATTTAGAGGGGGAAGTATCTTACTGAGTATCATTTTCAACCTAAAATTTTCTAAATTTTTTAGTTTCTTCTTGTCCTGGAATCCTGGAAGCCAAATTCTGCAGAGATTTAATAATCATTGAAAAGTCATCATTTTTTGTTTCATTCTTTGCTTCTTCATCAGTTAAATTTTCTAAAAACTGAGGAAGTATTTCTCTAACTGGAAGAAAGTATTTTCTCAATGTATGTTGACTGAGAAACTCATAGCATCGTCCAAATGGTCTGAAATAAGGAAAACACAGAATTTCTGCAAATATCTGTATTCTCCTAACACGTACTTTTAGTTTTAACACTTAGAAAAATGTCATATTTCCAATTTAAAATAAGAAAGTAGACTAGGGGGGCGGAGCAAGATGGCGGAGGAGTAGGAGACCTAGATTTTGTCTGGTCTCAGGAATTCAGCTGAATAGGGATCAAACCATTCTGAACACCTACGAACTCAACAGGAGATCAAAGAGGAGAGTAGCAACAACCATCTGAACAGAGAAGCAACCATTTACTGGATGGTAGGATGTGTGGAGAAGTGAATCCGAGGCGATATTCGGGAGGATAGACGGCGGGGGAGGGGCCTCTGTTGGCCGCTTCTGGCAAGTGATAGAGCCGCGGAGCACAAAATCGGAACTGTTAGAAGTCAGCTCCACTGAGGGACGTCGTTGCAGTGGCTAAGCAGGGGGTGGAATCCTCCCGGGACAGTGTGGTCTCAGGAACCTTGGGGTCACAGAAAGACCGGGGGAGCCTGAGTGCGCCAGAGCTCCCAGGTATCGGAGCGGGGAAGCCGGCTGCAGAGATGGAGCTGAGGCGCGGGCTCTCAGCTTGGGGTTGCCATAAACTGTAATCCGCGGCCCAGTCAGGCCACTGCTCCTCCAGCAGGGACCCAACAAGCGGCAGATCCGGGGAGACTCCCCTTCCTTCCTGGGGAGGAGCGGCACGGGAACGCACTGCAGGAATCTGTTGGGTCTGGAGACTCCACACGGGGTCGGGTGCCAGAGATAGCAACGCTCGGTCACAGGCCGGGTGAACACGGAGAGCGGCCGGAGACCGGGGACAAGGGAGTGACTGCTTTTCTCTGTGGGCGCACTGAGGAGCGGGGCCCCGAGTTCTCAGCTCCTCCGGGTGGAGATTGGGAGGCCACCATTTTTGCCCTGGTCCTCCAAGGCTGTACCCAGAGCTTGCAGGGAACAAAATCTGAGATCAAACCCCAGCAGCTTGCTTAGCCCTGACCGACAAGGGCGGGGCAATTCAGCCTCCGGCAAAGACATTTGGAAACCACAGCAACAGGCCCCTCCCCCAGAAGATCAGCCTGAACAGCCAGCAAGCCAAGACCAAGTTTACCAATCAAGGAGAACGGGAGAACTCCAGCGCTAGGGGAATACTGCACATAGAATTCATGGCTTTTTTTTTACCATGATTTATTAGTTCATCAAAGTTAATTTTTGTTAACTGCTTTTTTTTTCTTTTTCCCTTTTTCAACCAACATCTTATCAATCTCTTAAAAAAAAACATTTTTTATTTTTCATTCTTAGAGTCATATTTTATCCCTTCATAGTAGTTACCCTTATTTTTGGCATATATATATAAGTTGTACTCTCTTTAAAATTTTGAGATATAGTTTCTTCTAACAGATCAAAATATACCCTAAATCACTAGTGTATGGCTCTGTTCTAGTCTCCTGCCTGATCATATTCTCTCCCTTTTTTCTTTTTTTTAAAATCTTCTTTCTTTATTCAAACAACTTCTTATCTTATCAAATCCTTTTATAAAATCTTTTATAATTTTCATCTTTACAGTCATCTTCTATCCCTTCATTGTATCAAGCCTTATTTTGTATATATATGTCTTTCTTCCTTTAAAATTTTAGGAGGCACTTTTTTCTAACAGACCAAAATACGCCCAAAATCTAGTGTGTGGCACTGATCTATGCACTAGCCTGATCATATTTGATCACATTCTGCTTTTTTTGTATTGTTCTGTTTTTGTTTTTATCCTTTTCTTTTCTTTTTTTTTTCTCTTTCTTTTTTCTTTCTTTCCCTTTCTTTTCCCCTGGTTTCAGGTCTTTTCTGATTTGTATACAGTATATTTGCTGGGGATGTTGTAAGCCTGTTAGCATTTTGTTCTTTCATTCATCTATTCTCCTCTGGACAAAATGACAAGACGAAAAAAATCACCTCAGCAAAAAGAACAAGAGGTAGTACCGTCAGCCATGGACCTACTCAATACGGACATTAGTACGATGTCAGACCTAAAGTTCAGAATCATGACTTTAAAGATATTAGCTGAGCTTGAAAAAAGTGTGGAAGTTATTAGAGAAACCCTTTCTGGAGAAATAAAAGAACTAAAATCTAACCAAGTTGAAATCAAAAAGGCTATTGATGAGGTGCAATCAAAAATGGGGGCACTGACTGCTAGGATAAATGAGGCAGAAGAGAGAATCAGTGATATAGAAGACCAAATGATGGAAAATAAAGAGGCTGAGAAAAAGAGGGAGAAACAACTACAGGATCACGAGGGCAGAATTCGAGAGATAAGTGATATGATAAGACGAAACAACATTAGAATAATTGGGATCCCAGAAGAAGAAGAAAGAGAGAGAGGGGCAGAAGGTATATTGGAGCAAATAATAGCAGAGAACTTCCCTAATGTGGGGAAGGAAACAGGCATCAAAATCCAGGAGGCACAGAGAACCCCTCTCAAAATCAGTAATAATAGGTCAACACCCAACATCTAATAGTAAAACTTACGAGTCTCAGAGACAAAGAGAAAATCCTGAAAGCAGCTCGGGAGAAGAGATATGTAACCTACAATGGTAAAAATATTAGATTGGCAACAGACCTATCCACAGAGACCTGGCAGGCCAGAAAGGACTGGTAAGATATCTTCAGAGCACTAAACGAGAAAAATATGCAGCCAAGAATACTATATCCAGCTAGGCTATTATTGAAAATTGAAGGAGAGATAAAAAGCTTCCAGAACAAACAAAAACTAAAGGAATTTGCAAACACGAAACCAGCCCTCCAAGAAATATTGAAAGGGGTCCTCTAAGCAAGGAGAGAGCCTAAAAGCAGCAAAGATCAGAAAGGAACACAGACCACATACAGTAACAGTCACATTACAGGCAATACAATGGCACTAAATTCATACCTTTCAATAGTTACCCTGAACGTAAATGGGCTAAATGCCCCAATCAAAACACAGGCTATCAGAATGGATTAAAAAACAAGACCCATCAATATGCTGTCTGCAAGAGACTCATTTTAGACCCAAAGACACCCCCACATTGAAAGTTAGGGGGTGGAAAACCATTTACCATGCGAATGGACACCAAAAGAAACCTGGGGTGGCAATCCTTATATCAGAAAAACAAGATTTTAAAACAAAGACTGTAATAAGAGATGAGGAAGGACACTATATCCTACTTAAAGGGTCTACCCAACAAGAAGATCTAACAATTGTAAATATCTCTGCCCCGAACATGGGAGCAGCCAATTATATAAGGCAATTAATAACAAAAGCGAAGAAACACATTGACAATGATACAATAATAGTGGGGGACTTTAACACCCCCGTGACTGAAATGGACAGATCATCTAAGCAAAAGATCAACAAGGAAATAAAGACTTTAAATGACACACTGGACCAAATGGACTTCACAGACATATTCAGAACATTCCATCCCAAAGCAACGGAATACACATTCTTCTCTAGTGTCCATGGAACATTCTCCAGAATTGATCACATCCTAGGTCACAAATCAGGTCTCAACCGGTACCAAAATATTGGGATCATTCCCTGCATATTTTCAGACCACAGTGCTTTGAAACTAGAACTCAATCACAAGAGGAAAGTCGGAAAGAACTCAAATACATGGAGGCTAAAGAACATCTTACTAAAGAATGAATGGGTCAACCAGGAAATTAAAGAAGAATTTAAAAAAATCATGGAAACCAATGAAAATGAAAACACAACTGTCCAAAATCTTTGGGATACAGCAAAGGCAGTCATGAGAGGAAAGTATATAGCAATACAAGCCTTTCTCAAGAAACAAGAAAGGTCTCAAATACACAACCTAAACCTACACCTAAAGGAGCTGGAAAAAGAACAGCAAATAAAGCCTAAACCCAGCAGGAGAGGAGAAATAATAAAGATCAGAGCAGAAATCAATGAACTAGAAACCAAAAGAACAGTAGAACAGATCAACGCAACTAGGAGCTGGTTCTTTGAAAAAATTAACAAGATTGATAAACCCCTGGCCAGACGGATCAAAAAGAAAAGAGAAATGACCCAAATCAACAAAATCATGAATGAAAGAGGAGAGATCCCAACCAACACCAAAGAAATACAAACAATTATAAGAACATAATATGAGCACCTCTATGCCAGCAAATTAGATAACCTGGAAGAAATGGGTGCATTCCTAGAGATGTATCAACTACCAAAACTGAACCAGGAAGAAATAGAAAACCTGAACAGACCTATAACCACTAAGGAAATTGAAGCAGTCATCAAAAATCTCCCAAGAAACAAAAGTCCAGGGCCAGATGGCTTCCCAGCGGAATTCTATCAGAGATTTAAAGAAAAATTAATACCTATTCTCCTGAAACTCTTCCAAAAAATAGAAATGGAAGGAAAACTTCCAAATTCATTTTATGAGGGCACCATTACCTTGATCCTAAAACCAGAAAAGACCCCATCAAAAAGGAGAATTTTACACCAATATCCTTGATGAACATGGATGCAAAAATTCTCACCAAAATACTAGCCAATAGGATCTAACAGTACATTAAAAGGATTATTCACCACGACCAAGTGGGATTTATCCCTGGGCTGCAAGGCTGGTTCAACATCCGCAAATCAATCAACGTGATACAATACATTAACAAAAGAAAGAACAAGAATCATATGATCCTCTCAATAGATGCAGAAAAAGCATTTGACAAAGTACAGCATTCTTTCTTGATCAAAACTCTTCAGAGTATAGGGATAGAGGGTACATATCTCAATATCATAAAAGCCATCTAAGAAAAACCTACAGCGAATATCATTCTCAATGGGGAAAAGCTGAGAACTTTTCCCCTAAGGTCAGGAACGCGGCAGCGATGTCCAGTCTCACCACTGCTATTCAACATAGTATTGGAAGTCCTAGCCACAGCAATCAGACAACAAAAAGAAATCAAAGGCATCCAAATCGGCAAAGAGGAAGTCAAACTCTCACTCTTTGCAGATGATATGATACTGTATGTGGAAAACCCAAAAGACTCCACCCCAAAACTCCTAGAACTCATACAGGAAATCAGTCATGTAGCAGGCTATAAAATCAATGCACAGAAATCAGTGGCATTCCTATACACCAACAACAAGACAGAAGGAGACAAATCAAGGAGTCGATCCCATTCACAATTGCACCCAAAACCATAAGATACCTAGGAATCAATTTAACCAAAGAGGCAAAGGATCTGTACTCAGAAAACTATAAAATACTCAGGAAAGAAATTGAAGAAGACACAAATATCTGTATTCTCCTAACACGTACTTTTAGTTTTAATACTTAGAAAAATGTCATATTTCCAATTTAAAATAAGAAAGTAGACTAGAAAACTAACTTTTAATGATTTTCAAGGCAATACGATAAGGACAATAAATATTAAACTTTCAAAATGTAACTTACTTAATAAGGGCTGCAATTACTTGAACATTCAAAGGTGATCCACTAATAAAATGATCATGCAAAATCTGGAACCCATTCAATGTGCCAAGTTTTTTGATGAGATCCACTAGCCAACCCTGCAACACAGTCAAGGCCAAGAGTTTAATTCTTTCCTATAATAATTTTTAAGTTATATTTGGAATATATGCTTGAATGAGTCAGAAATAGGAGGTTCAATAAAATAATTACATTATCTTTAAAAAGAATAAATAGTATTTGTATTATTTAGTCATTCATATATTTATGGAAACTTAAAATTTTCCTGTCATATTTTGTTCTCTGTATCCCTTCAGTCAGAAGCAGCACAGGCTGCAATTACAGAGTAGTGCCTAGGGGCACAGCTGTTATTTATTCATGTCCTATATATCTGAACAGGAATTAAGCAAAGGTTGTATAGCCAGCTAAAAACATTTTTATATGTAAGAAGGTAAAATAAACATAAAAGTTATGTACATATAAAAATCAATTGTAATAATACAAATGCACAAGAAAGATCATAAAGGGGCGCCTGGGTGGCTCAGTCGGTTAAGCAGCTGCCTTCGGACCGGGTCATGATCCCAGGGGCCTGGGATGGAGTCCCATACCAGTCTACCTGCTCAGCGGGGAGTCTGCTTCTCCCTCTACCCCTCCCTCCTGCTCATGCTCTCTCTCTCAAAGATACAAAATCTTAAAAAAAAAAGCTCATTAAATCTTCTAAAAAGCCGAGTGTTAGCAGAAAACAAACCCAAAACAGGAAAGAGGCATTTCTACTCCCAATCAGAGGCAGAGTTCTACATTTAAAAATAGACAAAAATAGTTATTCAGGGTAGTTCAGTACCTGACTCTTGATCTCAGCTCAGGTCTTGATCTTGGGGTTGTGATTTCAAGCCCCGTGTTGGGCTCCATGATGGGAGTAGAGCCTACTTAAAACAGAACAAGAAAACAAAGAAAGAAATTCAAGACACATGGGAAATGCTGAATAATAGAAAACTGTTACAAGAATCCAGCTGTGTGCTAATGCTAAATTTGATATGGGAATCTAAAATAAATTTTAAAACCTCCAGTAAATCAATTATTTAATTTCTGAATAAATTCAGCTTAATAGGGTGCCTGGCTGGCTCAGTCAGTTAAGCGGCTGCCTTCGGCTCAGGTCATAATCCCAGGGTCCTGGGACTGAGTCCCCCACTGGGATCCTGGGATAGAGTCCCGCATCGGACTCCCTGCTCAGCGGGGAATCTGCTTCTCCCTCTCCCTCTGCCGCTTCCCTTGCTTGTGCTCTCTCTCAAATAAATAAAATCTTTAAAGAAAATAAAAATAAATTCACTATGCTATATTCTTACCTTTACATTTGGTTTAAAAGTTTAAATTGAGGAGTTGTAACATTAGACAGCTCCAAAGTCCTATTGTTATGAAATAACTTTATTTCCAGGATTTCTGGAAATTAGCCCACAGTTTATAGCAACCAAGCAAACACTGAATCAAAAACAATCACATTCAAAAGAGTTAGGCAATTTCATTGTGTTTTTACTCACCCATGCCTACTCCTCCAAGAGAGGCACATTTTAGGGTCCTCAATTCAAACCCTCCTAAGGCAAATTACTGATTTGAGAAATACAAAAGAACTCCTAGGGGCACCTGGGTGGCTTAGTCGTTGAGCATTTGCTTTCGGCTCAGGTCATGATCCCACAGCCCTGGGATTGAGCCTCATGTTGGGCTCCCTGCTCAGTGGAGAGTCTGCTTCTCCCCCTACTTGTGCTCTAAACACCTAAAACACAGAGTGAACACATATACCCCAAAGGGAATGAAAACATGTCAGTACAAAAAAATCAACTGAATAAATGAAAGTCAGTAAGGAAGGAAATAACATACAAAAGAACTGTAAGGTATATGGAAAACAAAGAACAAAATGGTACAAAAGTACTTCCTTCCTTAGCAGTATAACAACACTGAATATAAACAGATTAAACTTTGCAATCAAACATATATAGATCAGGGGTGCCTGGGTGGCTCAGTCATTAAGCATCTGCCTTTGGCTCAGGTCATGATCCCAGGGTCCTGGGATCGAGCCCTGCATCGTCCAGAGGCACCTGGGTGACTCAAGTCAGTTAAGCGACTGACTCTTGATTTTGGCTCAGGTCATGATTTCAGCATCCCAGGGTGGAGCCCCGCATTGGGCTCCCTGCTCAGTGGGGAGTCTGCCTCAGATTCTCTATGTCCCTCTGCCCCTCTCTCCACTTGCATACTCTCTTTGAAAATAAAAATCTTAAAAAAAAAGAAAGAAAAAGAAACCAGGATCCAATGCATAATGTCTAAAAGAGACACTTTATTTTTAAAGATTGTATTTATTGGAGTACCCGGGTGGCTGAGTTGGTTAAATCACTGACTTCACCTCAAGTCATGGTATCAGGTCGCCAGGATCAAGCCCAGCATCAGGCTCCCTGCTCAGCGGGGAGTCTGCCTGTTTCCTTTCCCTCTGCCTGCCACTCTGTCCACTCATGCTCTCTGGAGCTCTCTCTCCCGCAAATAAATAAAATCTTAAAAAAAGCTTTGAGACGGAGACAGCACGCAAGAGAACATAAACAGGGGGAGTGGCATAGGGAGAGGGAAAAGCACATTCCCCACGGGGCAGGGAGCCCGACTCTCGCTGGGCTCTGGGATCATGACCTGAGCCAAAGGCAGCTGCTTAAGTGACTGAGCCACGCAGCCATCCCTAAAAGAGTCACTTTAGTTCTAAGGATATGTATTGCTTAGAAGTAAAAAGATGGGAAAATATATTTCATGCAGATAGTAGCCAAAACAGAAAAGGAATGGCTATCAAAAAAAAAATGGACTGTTAAGTCAGAAACTATGAGAAGAGACAAGACATTATGTGATGACTGAAGGTCAATTTACCAAGAAGAATATAACAAGTATTGATGCACTCAACTTCAGAGTTTTTAAAATATATGAAGCCACTATTGACAAATGGGAGAAACAGTTCTAGACTAGTACTTGGCGACTTCAACATTGCGTTTCCAATAATAGAACAACGAAACAGGAGAAAATAAGCAAAAAACAGTCTTACAAAACACTACAGAACAATTGAACTTTTCAGACATACAGAACACTATACCCAACAAGGGCAGAAAACATATTCTTTGTAAGTGCACATGAAATATTCTGCAGAAAAAGTCTTAAAAAGAATAAAATCAGGGGTGCCTGGGTGGCTAAATTGGTTAAGTGGCTGCTTTCAGCTCAGGTCATGATCTTGGGGTCCTGGGATTCGGCCCCATGTCTACCTCCCTGCTTAGCAGAGAGTCTGCTTGTCCCTCTCCCTTTGCCTCTTCGCCCCTCCCTTACTCATGCGTGTGACCTCTCTTTCTCTCTCAAGTAAATAAAATTTAAAAAAGTAAAATCACAGAAAGCATCTTTTCATATTATAATGAAATGGAATTAGAAATCAGAAATAGAAGAAAATCCTGAAAATCCACAAATATTCAGAAATAAAAAAACATATTCTTAACCAATTGATCAAAGAAGCAATCTGTGTCACAAGGAAAATTTAGTTTCAAATGTTTAAAAAAGAAAACAGGTTTCAAGTCAACAATGTAACTTTTCACTTTGAAAGGAACTAGAAAAAGAGTAGCAAACTAAATCCACAACTAGCACAATGAAATATTAGACCTGAGATAAACAAAATAGAGAATAGAAAATAAAGAGGAAAAACAAAAAAAATAAAACCAAAAGTCCTTTCCTGAAAAAATCAACAAGTTTAAGTAAGTAAGAAAAAAAACCCAAAATCAGAAATGAGAGGACTTTATTATAGAGTTCACAGAAATAAAAGAGTAGAAAGCACTGTGAATAATTATATTGAAAGGACTATGAATTAGTGTAAACAAACTGGATAGCCTAGATAAAATGGACAAATTTCTAGAACACAACTTATACTACAACTGGTCAGGAAGAAAGATTCTGAACAGGCTTAGAATTAGTAAAGAGATTGAATCACCAATCCAAAACTTTCCAACAAAGAAAAATGAGGGACCAAATGGCTTCGCTGGAAAATTCCAGCAAGGTTAACACCAATCTCACATTTTTCCAAAAACATGAAGAAGAAGGAACATATCCAAGCTCATTTTTAAGAGACCAGGATTACTCTGATACCAAAGGCAGACCAAGACTTTACAGACTAACCCTAATGAACACTGATATAAAAACCCTCAACAATATACTAGCAACATGAACAAATGGCATGTTTCTCCCTGGGATGCAAAGATGTCTTAATATACAAAATCAATCAATGTAACACACACCACATTACTAGAATCAAAGAAAAAAAAAAAAAACACATCATCTCAATTCATGCCAAAAAAGGGTTGGGCAAAATTCAACTACCAGAAACAATAAAAACACTGAACAGACTACAAACAAAGGAAAATTGCCTCGGGACACCTGGGGGGCTCAGTCGTTAAGCGTCTGCCTTCACTCAGGTCATGATCCCAGGGTCCTGGGATAGAGCCCTACGTCCGGCTCCCTGCTCCATGGGAAGCCTGCTTCTCCCTCTCCCTCTGCTCCTCCTCCCGGCTCATGCTAATTCACTCTCTCTCTCTCAAAGACATAAATAAAATCTTTAAAAAAAATAAAAGAAAATTGCCTCAAAATAACAAAGGCCACATATGAAAAACCTGTATCAAACTCAATAATGAAACACTGAAATCTTCCCCTCCAAGATTAGGAACAAAATAAGGAAGCCTGACTTGACAAAACCTATTCAGCTAAAGGTACTAAATGTACTAAAGTCCTAGCCATGGAACTTAGGCATGAAACAGAAATGAGAGGGATCCAAATTGGAAATAAAAGTCCAATTATCTCTGTATGCACATATCTCACATTAGTTTGCAAGGATTTTGTGCTTTTGTGATTTTTGGGTTCTACTTATGTATGTGTGCACTGATAACAAAGCTATGTTCTGCTTTCTGTTTCTACTGCTGATAACTTTTTCAGTGTGTTCAAAAAATTAATCAAAATAAATATAATCAAACAGTCTTTGAGACATAAGAAACTCATTAAAATGACATGAGACATTAGAATGAACACATACAAAACAGGGAGCCTTCTTATATAGTCTGGTCAGCTGATTTGAGTGCTTTTGGCTAATTTCTTAGTTTTACTGATACAGCATTAGTTTTGTTTATTTTCTGCTGTGCTTCCTTGAAATTAGTTACAATTTGAGCAGACCATATCTTCTCTGCAAAATGAATATAGACTGAAAGATTATTTACTTGACCCAAAATTCAGATGCTAATCAACACTAAGAGTTCTTTGTAAAGAATCAAGGCATTTCAGGGTGCTTAGGTGGCTCAGTCAGTTAAGGTCTGCCTTCGGCTCAGGTCATGATCCCAAGGTCCTGGGATCAAGTCCCATATTGGGCTCCTTGCTCAGCGGGGAGCCTGCTTCTCTCTCTACCTGTGCTCCCCCTGCTTGTCCTCACACTTGGGTCCACTCTCTGTCTCTGACAAATAAATCTTTAAAAAGAAAAAGAAAAAAAAAAGGAAATCAAAGCATTTTAAGAAATGCCTAACTGGGGGCACCTATGTGACTTGGTCAGTTAGGCATCTGCCTTAGGCTCAGATCATGATCTTCAGGTCCTGAGATCAAGTTCCACTGGGGCTCCTTGCTCAGCGGGGAGTCTGCTTCTCCCTCTCCGCCTTTGCTTTCTAATGAATAAATAAAATTTATTTTAAAAAGCCTTAGGATGTGTCACAAAATAGTAAAAATTTAAAAATTTGTTTATAGGACACCTGGGTAGCTCAGTCAGTTAAGTGTTTGCCTTTAGCTCAGGTCATGATCTCAGAGTCCTGGGATGGAGCCCCAAGTGGGGGCTCAGCGGAGAGTCTGCTTCTCCCTCTCCCTCTCCCCCTGCTCATGCTCTCTCTCCCAAGTAAATAAAATCTTAAAAAAATGGCCTCTCATAAACCTATGTTTTTGCAATTAAATATACATATAAGTGCAAAGTACAGCTCACACTTTTGACTTAAAATGGTTATATTCTCTAAAGTCACTTTGAACACTGAAGGAGCAAATATAATATCTTGCTACTAGGGGAAATATAGCATAAAGTTCCAATATAACCATATTCATAAACTGATCAATACATAATAAGCTTTGGTCAGGCATGAGTTTTATGCTGTTGACCTACTGTACAATGTTAATGAATCACTGTATATATTAAATAATGTGTTTTTTAAACAAACCCACATAAAACAAAGTTATATACTGATCATTAGGTTAAAGAAAGTTTCATGTCACTGAAGTTTTGTAAAAACACAAAACAGTATTTAATTTTGAAAACCAACACACTTTTGGTGATCGAGGATCTGAAGAATGAGCAAATAGTTCATCTTCAGGCAATTGAGCGTTTGTCGAAACTGATTCACATGGACATGTACCATTGTAGATATGGAATTTGCAATGTGGATTTAAGGCCACAGCAAGAAGATCTAGAAGTGGAAACCAGTCTTGGGACAACTTGGCCACACAAAGCTCCATTAGACGATGAGTATTGTTAATAATACACCTCTGTTATATGAAAGGGGACAAGAACAAAAAAGTTCATTTAAAAAAGGTAACATTGTAATTTCAAGCACAGAAACACTCTAATCTTGTTAATAATGCTCTCTTTCCATTTTTGTATACTGGTCATCTGAATTCTGCTTAACTTCACAAGTAAATAATTCCCCAAATGTCTACCTCTAACACTAAAAAGTATGTCAAATCAGAAAATGTTAGGATTTATACGCCATATTCATTTGTGGGGAATGTTCAAGTTATATTTTCTAGGTTGAAGTCCACAGAACAATACTGTTTGCTTTAGAACTCTTGATTAAATTCTATGTTATACATAAGAACCAGGTTTTAGAGTTCAATGATTCAAGTAAGATGTATTTTTTTTTCACTTTCAAAATCTGTTTACAAAGGTATCTAAGAATCAATGGCAGCTTGCATTATTCTGCCTTTGTTTGTACTGTCCTAGAGTTAAGGTATTTTCTCACAGTACATTTCCTGCAGCCATTTACATGAAGATATTACCAATTTGATAACAGTTCAGATTTTGGCTTTTGTAATTACTAAAACCTGTAGTTTGAAGTCATACCAAAACTTGTGGGATTACTGGTTTGTGGTTTAAATTCTAAGCCTGTAAGATTTAAATTTTCCTTGTCATTTCCACATTATGAATTTATTTATCAGGTACACCTATGCTAAAATTATACCCTTTGGTGTCCTAATTATATTGGGAGTCTTCTATTTGCCATCTGGGTATTTTTCTTTCTTAAAGTTATGAAAAATAGTGGACTCTTACAATCAATAACAGGATACATTTGATGAAATGTGGGATGTGCATATGGTGACAGGCACTTGGGATTCCAGGACACAGATTAAACCAAGTTTCAGGAATCAAAATCTCAAATTCATTCTAAAAGACAAGACTGTTCTTAAAAACCTTCAATTCTGTCAAACATATCATCAGGTTTAATGTTATTCACAATAATATTTTCCAAAGATAAATCCATATGCAATCACCAAGTAAGTATGAGTCTCTCAAATAAATTAGAAGACTCACATGAATTTCAAATATCCAGCTACTCACTGCCTCATCCATAAGAATTTTAGTGAAAGGTACTGTTACCTATCTCGAAAAAAAATGCTGACATGCTTCACTTTTAACATCAAGACCTAAGAATAGATGAAAAAAAAATACAATAAATTTAGCATAAAGGAAACATTTCCCTGACCAATTATATCATTTAAGATAATAAAACTGGAAGTGCCCCCAGATAGGTTACTAAACTTTAAAACAAAAAAATCACTGGGTAAAAGGGGAATGAAATCATTTCACAGCCTTAAACTCACTGAAAATACAGTGGACAAACATTAAAAATAGTAACCTTTTTAAAATTTCATTTGGCTGCAAATTCTGTTTAACTACAAACTTAAAACATGAACTCTGTCTTGATTTTGTAATTAATTAGTCCATTCATCATTTTTCATTATCTGTACATGCTTAATTCTTTTTAATTTCCTATGGCTAAAGAAAAACAGTACACTCAGTGCCAAAAAGGAAACTTCTAATACTTCATAAGAACTCGGAAATACTAAATTTGCACAGTGTAGTTTGGTTTAGATCATATACGTGTCGATAGATTATTTAAACCCAAGACTGGGGGAGACAAACCATGAGAGAGGCTATGGACTCCAAGAAACAAAATGAGGGTTTTAGAGGGGAGGGGATGGTGGGGTGGGTTAACCTGGTGATGGGGATTAAGGACGGCACGTATTGCATGGAGCATTAGGTGTTTTACGAAAACAATGGATTGTGGGTCACCACATCAAAAACTAATGATGTACTGTAACGTAATAACGTTATAGTAACTGTAACAATAACTGTAACAATAAGGTAATAAAAAAAAAACACCAGGGCACCTGGGTGGCTCGGTTAGTTAAGCGTCTGCCTTGGGCTCAGGTCATGATCCCAGGGTCCTGGGATAGAGCCCCATATTGGGCTCCCTGCTTGGCGGGAAGCCTGCTTCTCCCGCCCCCACTCCCCCTGCTTGTGTTCCCTGTCTCGCGGTCTGTCTCTCTGTCAAATAAATAAAATCTTAAAAAAAAAAAACCCACAAGAACAAAAACAAACAAAACCCCAAGGCTGCCCTTAAAATAACTTAAACTTTGCCTCACAGTAATCAGAATCCCAGAAAGAATGAATGGGAAATAGGGCGCCTGGGTGGCTCAGATGGTTAAGCGTCTGCCTTCGGCTCAGGTCATGATCCCAGGGTCCTGGGATCGAGTCCCGCATCGGGCTCCCTGTTCCTTGGGAGCCTGCTTCTCTCTCTGCTTCTCTCCCCCTCTCTCTCTCTCTCCCTCTGTCTCTCATGAATAAATAAATAAAATTTAAAAAAAAAAAGAATGAATGGGAAATAGCCTCAGCAAACCACACACAGCTACTGAATGGCAGTGCTATTAAACAAAGTAGCATTTCAATTTTTGTTCATTTTGTACCTTTAGGATTTAAAACACACCTAGTTAATAAGTCCTTCAATTAACTTACAAACGTGCAAACTAAAAAAGAAATTTGAGAGTTGAGAAACATTTGTTACCTGATAAAATTTTTATAATTTGTAAGATTAAAAACAAAAAATTCTTTAAATGACTGTAGGACAATTGTTAAATTATTAACATTGCCAAGAAAAATACAGCACAGACTGTGTAATAGACATTACATCAACCATAGATGTTAAAAATCTGCCTACTGAATAATCCGGAAAATAAAATGGAATTGCCCTTTTCTTTTAGCCTTCAGGGCCTTGAGCAAGTAGAGCATATTACAAAAATTAGCCATTTCCTATAAGAATTCAGGGGCATCTAATATTGGGTAGAACAAAGTCATCAAAAAGTGGCTGACTCTAACACAAAAAGTTTGGTTGGGCAATACTGAAAAATACCAGATTATTTAACAGTTGCCTTAAAAAAAAAAAAAAGACCTTAATTATCAAGACATTTTTCCTCCAAAAAATTTTTTTTGTGGGGCGCCTGGGTAACTCAGTCATTAAATGTCTGCCTTCGGCTCAGGTCATGATCCCATCAAGCCCTGCATCAGGCTCCCTGCTCGGCGGGAAGCCTGCTTCTCCCTCTCCCACTCCCCCTGCTTGTGTTCCCTCTCTCACCATGTCTCTCTCTGTCAAATAAATAAATAAAATCTTTAAAAATATATATTTTTGGTAAGTTTTTAAAAAGTCAAAATGCAATCTTCACATTTTGTTACAAAAATATTAATGTAATAGCAATTTTCATAAAAATAAGATGGGTGTATCTTTTGGTTTACTGGCTGTTCAGTAAGTCATTCAGGTGGCAAGTTTAAATAATTTTTATTGAAATTACTTGCAAATTAACATATGCTTACATGCAAAAAAAGGTCAATTGGTAAATTTGGATTCATATGGCAATCTAGCATTTTTAAATTGTTAAATATGTTTTAATGTATACTACAGAATTTTTAAAAAATTATTACCCTTTAGAAAATATTTTTAACTTTTAATAGCCCCTTCAAAAATATACAAACCAAAAGATCCTGCTCTTACATACACTAACATACATATAAAATCTGCATGAAATTTTAATGTTAAATTCAGAGGTACTTAAAGTTTACCCAAAGGTTTTTATGAACCTTTGCTCTAGATATAGATATAAAAGGCCTAACAAAGTTTAGAGAGATACTGTAGTCTAAGAATATACTGTAACTTTATAAAAGAAAAAAACAAAAGCCTTCAAGAATAATATATAAATATCCATAATAGCATGTATTATGGAAAACATAGTAACATCACTCACCTTTTTTTACTGAGATCAATAGCAGCTTCTAAAATCACAGGCCCCTAAAACTAAAAATAATCAATTATCAATTAAATATACCCACGGTTAATGTCAGTAGTAAAAAAGTACTCTTTTGAGCTTCAGATATCAGTAATATTTCTTTGAATCTTCTTCACAGAGACAAATGGCTCATTTCTCCTTCATTCAACTCTACACGACATATACCAAATTTTCTGAAAATTACATGACTTGAAGAACCTCTAAGCCCGTGTATCATCCTGAGCATACCCTACATCAAAACCAATGCAGATGCCACCATACCCAGGCTAGGATTTTCCCTGGCATAATGAAAAGCTTAGTACGTAAGAATAAATTCCACTGACTAATCCACTATTTCCCAGAAAGAACTCTATTCCAGCTGTCCCTAAATCCATTACAGAAAGACAACAAAAGATACCTTTTACAAAAAAATCTGTTAGATGTAAATTGGTACTTTTTGTTGTTTTAGTTATAGATTATGCAAAGCTGTCTTTTTTTATTTCCCTGTCACTAAAAATTTAATATAACTCAGTCCTCCAGTCCTAATTATAAGTACACTTAAATAAAAATCAAAAACTACCAAACTACAATCTTTTACAATAATATCTGTTATAGAAAATGGATGTCCTATAAATAAGAAAGGTCACCCAGCAAGTCTAGTAGTCAGTGTACCAAGGAGAAATGATCTTTATAGACACACAAAAGGAACTCTCTACCTATAGTTCTAGGAATGAAACACACCCATTAGAATCACAAAGCATCATTAATTTAAAATCTTTATTCATATCATCTTTCAATTTTTAAAAATTCATACCAGTGCCTGCATTAAGAATGAGTTACAAAGTAGCTGACAATGACTTAAGTATTACAGCAATAAAGAAAACAGTAAAATTACTAACTGACACTGCAATCCACTCTTTTTCTCATTCTTTTTTTTTAATTTTATTTATTTATTCATGAGAGACAGAGAGAGGGGGAGAGAGAGAGAGAAAGAGAGGCAGAGGGAGAAGCAGGCTCCCAAGGAGCAGGGAGCCCAATGCGGGACTCGATCCCAGGACCCTGGGATCATGACCTGAGCCGAAGGCAGACGCTTAACCATCTGAGCCACCCAGGCACCCTTCTCTTTTCCTCATTCTTTAGCAGTGGCAATGCTGATAAAAAAGAAAATCTGCTTTTCTAGCTTATTAGCTCCATTAAAGAAAAGTCAAAACAACTCTCCTATTGATCATGTCATTCTACTTTGCCAAGTCAGTATGTGGAAATGCAGGTTCTTCATCTTCGTGCTGTGGTGGAGCATCACCTTGACCTTGTTCATCCGGGGGCGTTGCTGGGGAATTCTCATTGGATGAGTCAGCTGATGAGGTCTTAAAAATTAAATACTCCAGACTTAAATTTCAATGACATATATGTATAACATTCAGCAATTTAGTATCAACATATGTTTAGTGAAAAATTATACTTTAAAATGTTCCATATACATCTATAAATATTTAATGAAACTGGGTTTCATTCTCTCCTCATCCTTTTTGTAAAGGATTTACATTTACTGTATTTTAAAAATTTAAGACTTAAAGATTAAGAATATTTGATAAATTAATTAAAGTACATAGAACTGTGTGGACTGAATAGGTTATAAGTAAAGAACATTAGTTTTTACAATGTTTACCTCTAATAAAACACAGTTGTAATGAACTCTTTCTTTAGGATTTTTTAATTTATTTGACAGAGAGACAGTGAGAGAGGGAACACAAGAAGGGGGAGTGGGAGAGGGAGAAGCAGGCTTCCCACTGAACAGGGAGCCAGATGGAGGGCTCGACCCCAGGATTCTGGGATCATGAGCTGAGCTGAAGGCAGACACTTAACGTCTGAGCCACTCAGGCATCCTGTAATGAACTTTCTTAATCACTTATCTTTTCGGAATTGTCAGTGTAACTTCTGAGGTCAAGCCACAAACGTTATCAAGACTTTTTTCTTCCTCTCTGTTAGAACAAGCCTTCTAGGAAAAGTTAAGTGCCATGACCTGAAGACAATTAAGGAGCCCTTTGCAGAGATCTATGTGCTGAAAAACTGAGGGTTCTCATCAAAAGCCATGTGGAGTGAACCCCTGTGAAAATGGATACCCCAACCCTAGTCAAGTCTTCAGATATCTGCAACCCTAGCTGAGAAGCTGACCACAAAGAAAAAAAAAAGTCAGAAATCACTCAGGTAAGCCATTCCCAAATTCTTAATGTTCATAAACCATAAGAGACACATCCCAAATATATCAGCATTTATATTAAAAGGACTGAAAATACAGCTGAAAGACCAAGACAGAAACACAGAACATAGCCATAAGCTAGATATAGATGCTTAAATATAAGGACAAAAAAGAGAAGAAAGCAGGGGCGCTTGGGTGGCTCAGTCAGTTAAGCATCTGGCTTCCGCTCAGGTCATGATCCCAAGATCTCTCTCTCCCACTGCCTGCCCTTCCCAACTATAAATAAATAAATAAATAAATAAATAAATAAATAGATAAATAAATAAATAAAATCTTTTAAAAAAGAGAGAGAGAAGTAAAGGGATAGGAGACTTCTGATTTCTAGTTCAGCATATAAGAAGCTGGGGAGTTGTCACTCCCTAACCAGTAGTAAACTGAATCAACAACTAACTCTTCACAGATCTGATGGAAATTAAAGTCATGTGGCAAACTGCTGCCCATAAAATCAGATGGGAGATCAGAGGGACAGAGAGAATCAAAAATTACCAGCAGAAAACCATGGGCAAAAACCTCCATGCAAATAAGAAGAGGGATAGAAAACCCTAAACTGTACTTGATGAATTGCTTGGAAGCGGATGTGGAATGTCTGAGAGTTAAAAACTGCAGAAGGTCTAGACTGAAGGGAACACTCATATTTTTGTGACTTTACCTCCAGAAATCCCATCAAGTCATCACAGACAGGATCACAGAAAAAGCCCCTCATTTCCAGGAGAAGAGATGCAAAGTAGTCATTCTGAAATATGATACAGCATTCTGCTCTTAATAAAGCCTACCCTCAAGAGAAGCTACTTTCCCAGGTCCTAATATAGGTTTTTATAAGAACCAAATTAGAAGAAGGGAAATATGAAACCCTAGCCTGGTACAGACTTCCGTGTGGGGGAAAGTGAAGTACTCGATTCCAGTTCTCTCTAGCCAACCTGTCCCTCCATACCTACACAATATGAAAGGTTTATTCACAGTAGTTCCCTTTATTCAGTATATTATGTCTAAGTTTTAACAGAAAATCCAATGTAGAGTAAACAATAATCAACAGAGTTTGAAGAGACAGAGCAAACATGAAACTCTGATACGACAAGGATATTGAAATTATTCAAACAAACATTTAAAATAACTACAGCTGATAATGCTAAGGACTCTAACAGAAGAAGTGGACATGAAAAGAATTTCAAATGAGTCATGTAAGCAGAGAGATGGAATTCTAAGGAAGAATGAAAAAAAATGCTAGGGATAAAAACACTATACTAACAACAAAGCTGTTTTATGGGAGGCTTTGCTGGGCTCGTTGGTAGATAAGACACAGATGAGGAAAGAATCCCTAAGATTAAACATATGTCAAGAGAAACACCCAACACTGGAAAGCAAAAAGTTAAAAAGAAAAAGTACTCAAGAATTGTAGGACAACTAGACACATGTAGCATATACATAGTGGGAATACCAGATGCCAAGAAAGAGAGGAAGGAATATAATATTTGAAACTGAGAATTTCCCTTACATTAATGTCAGACACCAAAGAATGGACAAGGAAACTCCGAAAATTCCAAGCAGAATAAATAAATATGTATATTAAAAAATGACACCTAAGCATATGGTATTCAAACTGCAGAAAAAAGTGCTAAGGAAAAATCCTGGAAGAAACCATGTGTGTGTGGGGTGGGACTCCTTATGTACACCTAACAAAGGACCAAGGATAAGAGCAAAATTGGACATTTCCTCAGAAACAAAGTAAAAAAGAAAAAAAAAAGTGCAATGTATGCTCTAGGAATGGATGAACAAATAATATTAAAATGTCTATACTACCCAAAGCAAGCTACATATTAAATGTAATCCCTATCAAAATACCAACAGCATTTTTCACAGAGCTAGAACAAATAATCGTAAAATTTGTAATGGAACCACAAAATACTCTGAATAGCCAAAGCAATCTTGAAAAAGAGAAGCAAATCTGGATGCATCATAATTCTGGGTTTCAAGCTATATGACAAAGCAGCAGTCATCAAGACAATATGGTACTGGCACAAAAACGGACACATAGATCAAAGGAACAGAATAGAGAACCTAGAAATGAACCCACAATGATATGACCACTCGTCTTTAATAAAGCAGGAAAGAATACCCAATGGAAAAAAAAGTCTCTTCAACAAACGGTGTTGGGAAAACCAGATAGCAATGTGCAGAAGAGTAAATCTGGACTACTTTCTTATACCATATACAAAATTAAATTTCAAAATAGATGAAAGACCTAAATGTGAAACAGGAAACCATTAAAATCTGAAAGAGCACAGGCAGAAACACTTTGACATTGACTCTCACTAGACACGTCTCTGGAGGCAAGGAAAACAAAAGCAAACATGAACTATTGGGATTTCAGGATAAAAAGCTTTTGCACAGCAAAGGAAACAATCAACAAACCTAAAAGGCAGCCTACAGAAAGGGAGAAGATATTTGCAAATGACATATCTGATAAATGGTTAGTACCTGAAATACATAAACATCTTCTAAAACTCAACACCCAAAAAACAAATAATCCAATTAAACAGTGGGCAGAAGACATTAATGGACATTTTCCAAAGAAGACATCCAAGATGGCTAACAGACACATGAAAAGATGTTCAACATCATTCATCATCAGGGAAATACAAATCAAAACCACAGTGAGATACCACTTCACACGTCAGAATGGCTAAAATCAACAACACATGAAACAACAGGTGTTGGTGAGGATGTGGAGAAAGGAGACCCTCTTACACTGTTGGTGGGAATGCAAATTGGTGCAGGCACTCTGGAAAACAGTATGGAGGTTCCTCCACAAGTTAAAAACAGAATTACCCTTTGAATCAGCAATTACACTACTAAGTAGTTACTTGAGAAGTTAAGATGATGAGTAGTAAGGGGACCCCCCAAAAATACTGATTCAAAAAGACATACACAACCCAACGTTTATAGCAGCATTACCAATAACAGCCAAATTATGCAAAGAGCCCCAGAGTCCACTAACTGATGAAAGGATAAGAAGATGTGGTTTCCACATATATATATATATATATGTATATAAATATATATATATATAATGGAATATTACTAAGCCATCAAAAAGAATGAAAACTGCCATTTGCATGGATGGAGCTAGAAAGTACAATGCTAAGTGAAATAAGTCAGTCAAAGACAAATACCATATATTTTCACTCATATGCAGAATTTAAGAAACAAAATAGATGAACAAAGGAAAAAAAGACACAAAACAAAAAACAGACCCTTAAACCATAAGAGAGCCTTTTTTTATTTTTTAAAGATTTTATTTATTTATTTGAGAGAGAGAGAGAGAATGAGAGATAGAGAGCACGAGAGGGAAGGGGGTCAGAGGGAGAAGCAGACTCCCTGCTGAGCAGCGAGCCTGATGTGGGACTCTATCCTGGGACCTCAGGACAATGACCTGAGCTGAAGGCAGTTGCCTAACCAGCTGAGCCACCCAGGCACCCACCATAAGAGATTCTTAACTACAGAGAACAAACAGGGTCAATGGAGGGCAGGTGCATGGGGGATGGGCTAAATGGGTGATGGGTACCTGTGATAAGCACCTGTGTCATATGAAACTGTGGAATGACTAAATTCTACTCTGAAACCAGGATTATACTGTTAACTAGAATTTAAATAAAAACTGAAAACTTAAAAGCAAACAAAACTAAATAAAAAATAAAAAAATAACACTCATAAAAAACAAACACACACACACACACAAATCGAATGGATCATGGGATGCCTGGGTGTCTCAGTCAGTTAAGCATCTGCCTTTGGCTCAGGTCACCATCCCAGGGTCCTGTGACTAAGTCCCAACACTGGTTCTCTGCTCAGCAGGGAGCCTTCTTTTCCCTCAGTCTGCCACTCCCCCTGCTTTGGAAGACAGTTTGGTAATGTCTTACAAAACTAAATATACACTAATCATACAATCCAGCGGTTGTATCCCTTGGTATTCATTCAAATGAGTTGAAAACATTTCCACATAAAAACCTCCCTATGGATGAATATTTACTTTATTCATAATTGCCAAAACTTGGAAGCAATTGAGATGTCCTTCAGAAAGTGAACAGATGAAGTGTTATACACCCAGACAATGGAATGTTATTCAGTGATTAAAAACAAACAACAAAGAAAAAAGACACAAATAAAAGCAACCAAAGCCTTTAAAAGACAAAAGAACTTTAAGTGCATATTATTAAGTGAAATAAGCCAGTTTGAAAAGTTTATACACCATATGATTTCAACTATTTGACATTTTGGAAAAGGCAAAACTGGACAGGCAGGTCTTTAGCTGCCAAGGGTTCAGGGGAGGGAAGAAAGAAAAGGAAGAGCAAATTTTATAGGAGGGAAACTCTTATATGATACTATAATGGTATATCTATGTCATTAAACACTTGTCAAACCCCAAAGAATGAATAAAGGAAGACGTGAACCATAAAGTAAACTATGAAGTTTGAGTGATAACGACATGTCATTGTAGTTTTGTCAATTTAAATGTGTATGGGGTGGTAGTAGGATGGTGGTGAAAGAGAGATATAGGAACCCTGTACTTTCTGCTCAATTCTGTTGTGAACCTAAAAAGCCTCTTTAAAGAAAAAAGTATAAGTAGACAACTTTAAATGGCAGGGTTCAGGGAATTAACACAATAAAAATAAAATGAGCGATAAAAATAATGAGTGCTTTAAAAAAAGAATGAGAAAAGACATTCCACATAACAATAAACCTCCTTCCCCCAAATAATGCTGCATTTATACAAGTATGTGACAGGTAAGGTAGACTTTAACACAAGAATTATTAGTGGAGATTAAAGAGATCTCTACATAAAGATTAATGGGCCAATCATCCAACCCCAAGTCACATTTTCAGTTTGCATGCATCTTATAGGTTCGAAATATATCTCATTAAAATTGATAGAACAAGGGCGCTCGGGTGGCACAGCTGGTTGGGCATCCAACTCCTGGTTTCAGCTCAGGGTCCTAGGATCAAGCCCTGTGTTGGGCTTTGCACTGGGCCAGGAGTCTGCTTGAAGATGCCCCTATCCCTGCTAGTGCATGTGCACATGGGCACGGGCTCTATTTCTCAAATCATCTTTAAAATTGAATTAAATTAAATTGATAGAACAAAAAATGAAATGGGCAGGTCCACAATCCCAGGCAGTTTAACATACCTCTCAACTAATAAAACAAGCAATTTTAAAACAAAACAAAATGAAACAAGGCTGTAGAGAACATATGAAAAGCATAATAAGCAAACTGGAAATAACTGATATTACATGCTACAGTAAAATATACTTTTTCAAATTCTCATATGTTCAAAATTACTATATGCTGAGCAACACATCAGACCTCAATAAATTCCCAAACAGTGGTATCACAGAATATATTCTCTATCCACAAAGGAATTAAGCTCTAAGTCAATGACAAAAAGATTAGCCAGAAAACCTCCAAATGCTTGAAAGGGAAGTACTACATTTCTTAAAATATTCTTACATTAAATATCACCACACAAATTTTAAAATATGTTAAAATGCATGTTTTGGAAAATATAAAAATAAAGAAAAGCTAAACATATCTAAATTTCTGTATCATGAAACTAGAGAATGAACATCTATGGAACACAAAGAAAGCAAAAAGAAAGAACTAAGGAAGATTAAATGAGGATTTGTTCACATAAGTGTAAACAAAAAAACCCAAAGCTAATAATTTTCCAAAAGTTACTGTGCGAAAGTTTAAAGAGACTAAACTCCCTAGAAAAACTGAGCAACAAAAAGTAAATGTAAATTACCACTTTCAGAAATAAAGAAGGATTGATGTTATATTAAGCCTTTTACAAATATTTTCCATTAATCGTATACAAATTCTTTCAGAAAAAGAAAAATTAATTATTTCCATGTAGGCCAGCACTAAGCTTTGATACTAAAATCTGGATTTAGCCCTTTACTTTGTTTTACTTACTGTCAACCTAAAGATACAGAATCTGCTAATTCACAGATCTCTAACTCAGATGCCCTGAAAAGTTATAAAAATAAATGAGGTAGGCCTTTGAATTGTGAGGCCTTTGCAGTGAAACTTTGACTTTTCCTGCTATTACTGGAGATAGGAAACAGAGACATTGCTGTGATGAGAACTATTTGCACGATTGAATTGCTAGTGGCTATTGACCTTGAGTGACAAGATGGTGTGGTGGGGGTGTGATTTCCCATCTGAAATTGGTGGGTGTCATTTAGTTGTAATTAACTGCTATAAAGTGGGAATGCAAGTATAATATGAAAAATCTGGAGAAGCCAAAAAGACAGATTTTTATGTGAAATATTCTAATTTTTAAGTTGGCAACTAATGAAAAAACATTTTAAACCCTGTCAACCAAACAGGCCTGGGGGCCAGCTTTGGCCCTTGTGCCACCATACATCCCTCTGGGATTGTTACATAATGGAGGCCCTGGCTGGTCCGCCATTCACGAATGCTGGAAGTGGGCAGAGTGTGGGGCATGCGTCCAGCATCATGGCTCCCAAACGCAGGCAGGACAGTGTCCTCATTTCTCTGAGAGCCCCAGCCTGTGGGTGGCTTATACATGCTATAATAAATGCAGCTTACAACATTAAAAAAAACTACCTACAAACTTAATGAAATAAATGTACAGACTACTAAGGCATAGATATTTTATTTAGCCATAGCTCTGAGGTTATTGGTATGGTACAAAGATGGGATTCAAAAATAAAGAGCTAAATCTATGCTTATAACAAATTGTTACAAAATAACTAAATTCTTTTGTCCTCAGTCATATTAAAAAAAAAAAAAAAGGAACATTCTTAACCAAGTACAGTAGGTTTCCTACAAGTCTGTGTGACTCTTCTTAAAAGCACCTGGGTGGCTCAGTCGTTAAGCGTCTGCCTTCGGCTCAAGTCATGATCCCAGGGTCCTGGGTTCGAGCTCCATATCGGGCTCCTTGCTCAACAGGAAGTCTGCTTCTCCCTCTCTCACTCTCCGAGCTTGTGTTCCCTCTCTCGTTGTGTCTCTGTCAAATAAATAAAATATTTTTAAAAAAGTAATTTAAAATGACAATAAGCTTCCATGATTATAAATTATTCAAGACATCTATATCATTGTTTAGTAATTCATGGCACCCAAAACACAGCCTTAACATGTCCTACCTGACTCTATTGGAAGGAGGGCTGAGACTGTCCATCAGGAGCCTGGCCTTGGATGTCATTCCCTCCTATTGGAGAGCCATGCGTTGTGGCTGTCATACTTGACACAGAATGGACCTTTGCTATTTTGTCTGCTTATGTAGTGGTTGTAACAGAAGAAATCATAGTACACATAAAGGAGATAAAGTACCAGCATATGTCAACCTTAAAAATTTCCAATTCAAGGACAGACCGTCTTGCAGAGACCATCTCATAACCTAAAAGTAGAAGGGAAAAAAGGCAGATTTGTTTTAAATATTAAAAAGACAATCATTCCAATTTTAATGTGTATCGTGGTAACATCACCGCTCTCTATAGCCATTAACTAATGGCTTTCCTCATTAACAGTTGGTTTTAACAGAAACAAGTGAAAAGGTAAATTCTTATTAATATTGCTACTCAAACTACTCAATTCCTATTTTTGTAGCAGTAGTTAAGTAATTATAACAAGAAAACATAAAAAGTACAGTCTTAACATTATACGTAGGACCCCGGAAAAAATGCAAGTTTCTTAGTTGTCATTCTTATCTTACCGAAGAATCTAAAAATGCCTGTCAATTGCTGCCTTAAAAATGCTGTTAGAATATAAATATTCAGGAAGGGCGGAGCAAGATGGCAGAGGAGTAGGAGACCTGGATTTTGTCTGCTCTCAGGAATTCAGCTGAATAGGGATCAAACCACTCTGTAACACCTATGAACTCAACAAAACACCGAAGAAGAGAGTAGCAACAACTCTCTGAACAGAGAAGCGACCACTTCCTGGAAGATAGGATGCAGAGAGAAGTGAATCCGAGGTGATATTCGGGAGGATAGACGGCGGGGGAGGGGGCCTCCGTTGGTCACTTCTGGCAAGTGATAGAGCCGTGGAGCACAAAATCGGAACTTTTAGAAGCCGGCTCTGCGGAGGGACGTCGCTCCAGTGGCTAAGAGGGGGGTGGAATCCTCGCGGGACAGTGTGATCTCAGAACCCTCGGGGTCACAGAAAGACCAGCGGTGCCTGAGTGCAGCAGAGCTCCCAGGTATTGGAGTAGGGAAGCTGGCTGCAGAGACGGTGGAGGCACCGGCCCTTAGCACGGGGTTGCCATAAACTGTGATCCGCGGCCCAGTCCAGCTACTGCTCCTCCAGCAGGGACCCAACAAGCGGCAGATTCGGGGAGACTCCCCTCCCTCCCCCAGGAGGAGCGGCGTGGGAGCGCAATGCAGGGATCTGCTGGGTTTGGAGACTCCACAGGCGGTCGGGTGCCAGAGATAGAAACGCTCGGTCACAGGCCGGGTGAGCACGGAGTGCAGCCAGAGACCGGGTACACAGGAGTGACTGCTTTTCTCGGGGGGGGGGGGCACTGAGCAGTGGGGCCCCGAGTCCTCAGCTCCTCCAAGTGGAGATTGGGAGGCCACTATTTTCACCCTGGTCCTCCAAACCTGTACCAGAGCTTGCAGGGAACAAAAGCTCCTGAGAGCAAACGGGACCAGCTTGCTTAGCCCCGACCAACAAGGTTGGGGCAATTCTGCCTCCGGCAAAGACATCTGGGGACCACGGCAACAGGCCCCTCCCCCAGAAGATCAGCATGAACAGCCAGCAAGCCAAGACCACGTTTACCGATCAAGGAGAACGGGAGAACTCCAGCGCTAGGGGAATACTGCACATAGATTCATGGCTTCTTTTTTTTTTTTTTTTTTTTTTTTACCATGATTCATTAGTTTTTCAAAGTTAATTTTTTTAACGCTTTTTTTTAATTTTTTCCCTTTTTCAACCAACATTTTATCAATCCCTTTTAAAAAAAAACATTTTTTATTTTTCATTTTTAGAGTCATATTTTATCCCTTCATAGTAGTTACCCTTATTTTTGGCATATATATGTAAGTTGTTCTCTGTTTAAAATTTTGAGATACAGTTTCTTCTAACAGATCAAAATATACCCTAAATCACTAGTGTATGGCTTTGTTCTAGTCTCCTGCCTGATCACATTCTCTCCCTTTTTTTCTTCTTTTTTTAAATATTATTCTTTCTTTTTTCAAACAACTTCTTATCTTATCAATTCCTTTTATAAAATCTTTTATAATTTTCATCTTTACATTCTTCTTCCATCCCTTCATTGTATCAACCCTTATTTTGTACATATATAAGTCTCTCTCCCTTTAAAATTTTAGGAGGTACTTTTTTTCTGACAGACCAAAATATGCCCAAAATCTTGTGTGTGGCACTGATCTATGCACTAGCCTGATCATATTTGATCATATTCTGTTTTTTTTTTGTTTTGTCCTGTTTTTGTTTTTATCTTTTTGTTTTTTTCCTCTATCTTTTTTCTTTCTTCCCTTTCTTTTCCCCTGGTTTCAGGTCTTTTCTGATTTCTATAGAGTATACTTGCTGGGGACATTTTTAACCTGTTGGCATTTTGTTCTCTCATTCACCTATTCTCCCCTGGACAAAATGACAAGATGAAAAAATCACCTCAGCAAAAAGAACAAGAGGTAGTACCGTCAGCCAGGGACCTACTCAATACGGACATTAGTACGATGTCGGACCTAGAGTTCAGAATCATGACTTTAAAGATACCGCTGGGCTTGAAAAAAGTGTGGAAGTTATTAGAGAAACCCTTTCTGGAGATATAAAAGAACTAAAATCTAACCAAGTCGAAATCAAAAAGGCTATTAATGAGGTGCAATAAAAAATGGGGGCACTAACTGCTAGGATAAATGAGGCAGAAGAGAGAATCAGCTATATAGAAGACCAAATGATGGAAAATAAAGAGGCTGAGAAAAAGAGGGAGAAACAACTACAGGAACACGAGGGCAGAATTGGAGAGATAAGCGATACGATAAGATGAAACAACATTAGAATAATTGGGATCCCAGAAGAAGAAGAAAGAGAGAGGGGGGCAGAAGGTATATTGGAGCAAATAATAGCAGAGAACTTCCCTAATGTGAGGAAGGAAACAGGCATCAAAATCCAGGAGGCACAGAGAACCCCTCTCAAAATGAATAAAAATAAGTCAACACCCGACATCTAATAGTAAAACTTACGAGTCTCAGAGACAGAAAATCCTGAAAGCAGCTCGGGAGAAGAGATATGTAACCTACAATGGTAGAAATATTAGATTGGCAACAGACCTATCCACAGAGACCTGGCAGGCCAGAAAGGACTGGCAAGGTATCTTCAGAGCACTAAACGAGAAAAATATGCAGCCAAGAATACTATCTCCAGTTAGGCTATCATTGAAAATTGAAGGAGAGATAAAAAGCTTCCAGGACAAAAACTAAAGGAATTTGCAAACACGAAACCAGCCCTCCAAGAAATATTGGAAGGGGTCCTCTAAGCAAAGAGAGAGCCTAAGGAACAGAAAGGAACACAGAAAATATACAGTAACTGTCACCTTACAGGCAATACAATGGCACTAAATCCATACCTTTCAATAGTTACCCTGAATGTAAATGGGCTAAATGCCCCAATCAAAACACAGGCTATCAGATTGGATTAAAAAACAAGACCCATCAATATGCTGTCTGCAAGAGACTCATTTTAGACTCAAAGACACCCCCACATTGAAAGTGAGGGGGTGGAAAACCATTTACCATGCTAATGGACACCAAAAGAAAGCTGGGGTGGCAATCCTTATATCAGACAAACTAGATTTTAAAACAAAGACTGTAATAAGAGATGAGGAAGGACACTATATCCTACTTAAAGTGTCCATCCAACAAGAAGATCTAACGATTGTAAATATCTATGCCCCTAACATGGGAGCAGCCAATTATATAAGGCAATTAATAACAAAAGCGAAGAAACATTTTCACAACAATACAATAATAGTAGGGGACTTTAACACCCCCTGACTGAAATGGACAGATCATCTAAGCAAAAGATCAACAAGGAAAGAAAGACTTTAAATGACACACTGGACCAAATGGACTTCACAGACATATTCAGAACATTCCATCCCAAAGCAACGGAATACACATTCTTCTCTAGTGCCCATGGAACATTCTCCAGAATTGATCACATCCTAGGTCACAAATCAGACCTCAACCGGTACCAAAAGACTGGGATCATTCCCTGCATATTTTCAGACCACAATGCTTTGAAACTAGAACTCAATCACAAGAGGAATGTCGGAAAGAACTCAAATATATGGAGGCTAAAGAGCATCCTAATAAAGAACGAATGGGTCAACCAGGAAACTAAAGAAGAATTTAAAAAAATCATGGAAACCAATGAAAATGAAAACACGACTGTTCAAAATCTTTGGGATACAGCAAAGGCAGTCCTGAGAGGAAAGTATATAGCAATACAAGCCTTTCTCAAGAAACAAGAAAGGTCTCAAATACACGACCTAACCCTACACCTAAAGGAGCTGGAGAAAGAACAGCAAATAAAGCCTAAACCCAGCAGGAGAAGAGAAATAATAAAGATCAGAGCAGAAATCAATGAACTCGAAACCAAAATTACAGTAGAACAGATCAACGAAACTAGGAGCTGGTTCTTTGAAAGAATTAACAAGATTGATAAACCCCTGGCCCGACTTATCAAAAAGAAAAGAGAAATAACCCAAATCAACAAAATCATGAATGAAAGAGGAGAGATCCCAACCAACACCAAAGAAATACAAACAATTATAAGACATATTATGAGCAACTCTATGCCAGCAAATTAGATAACCTGGAAGAAATGGGTGCATCCCTAGAGATGTATCAACTACCAAAATTGAACCGGGAAGAAATAGAAAACCTGAACAGACCTATAACCACTAAGGAAATTGAAACAGTCATCAAAAATCTCCCAAGAAACAAAAGCCCAGGGCCAGATGGTTTCCCAGGGGAATTCTATCAGACATTTAAAGAAGAATTAATACCTATTCTCCTGAAACTCTTCCAAAAAATAGAAATGGAAGGAAAACTTCCAAACTCATTTTATGAGGCCAGCATTACATTGATCCCAAAACCAGACAAAGACCCCATCAAAAAGGAGAATGACAGACCAATATCCTTGATGAACATGGATGCAAAAATTCTCACCAAAATACTAGCCAATAGGATCCAACAGTACATTAAAAGGATTGTTCACCACGACCAAGTGGGTTTATCCCTGGGCTGCAAGGCTGGTTCAACATCCGCAAATCAATCAACGTGATACAATACATTAACAAAAGAAAGAACAAGAATCATATGATCCTCTCAATAGATGCAGAAAAAGCATTTGACAAAGTACAGCATCCTTTCTTGATCAAAACTCTTCAGAGTATAGGGATAGAGGGTACATACCTCAATATCATAAAAGCCATCTATGAAAAACCTACAGCGAATATCATTCTCAATGGGGAAAAGCTGAGAACTTTTCCCCTAAGGTCAGGAATGCGGCAGGGATGTCCACTCTCACCACTGCTATTCAACATAGTATTAGAAGTCCTAGCCACAGCAATCAGACAACAAAAAGAAATCAAAGGCATCCAAATCAGCAAAGAGGAAGTCAAACTCTCACCCTTTGCAGATGATATGATACTGTATGTGGAAAACCCAAAAGACTCCACCCCAAAACTGCTAGAACTCATACAGGAATTCGGTCAAGTAGCAGGATATAAAATCAATGCACAGAAATCAGTGGCATTCCTATACACCAACAACAAGACAGAAGAGAGACAAATGAAGGAGTCGATGCCATTTACAATTGCACCCATAACCATAAGATACCTAGGAATCAATTTAACCAAAGAGGCAAAGGATCTGTACTCAGAAAACTATAAAATACTCAGGAAAGAAATTGAAGAAGACACAAAGAAATGGAAAAACGATCCATGCTCATGGATTGGGAGAACAAACATTGTGAAGATGTCAATTCTACGTAGAGCAATCTGCACATTCAATGCAATCCCCATCAAAATACCATCCACTTTTTTCAAAGAAATGGAACAAATAATCCTAAAATTTGTATGGAACCAGAAGAGACCCCGAATAGCCAGAGAAATAATGAAAAAGAAAGGCAAAGCTGGCGGCATCACAATTCCGGACTTCCAGCTCTATTACAAAGCTGTCATCATCAAGACAGTATGGTACTGGCACAAAAACTGACGCATAGATCAATGGAACAGAATCGAGAGCCCAGAAATGGACCCTCATCTCTATGGTCAACTTATCTTCGACAAAGCAAGAAAGAATGTCCAATGGAAAAAAGACAGTCTCTTCAACAAATGGTGTTAGGAAAATTGGACAGCCACATGCAGAAGAATGAAACTGGACCATTTCCTTACACCACACACAAAAATAGACTCCAAATGGTTGAAAGACCTAAACGTGAGACAGGAGTCCATCAAAATCCTAAAGGAGAACACAGGTAGCAACCTCTTCGACCTCAGCCGCAGCAACTTCTTCCTAGAAACATCGCCAAAGGCACGGGAAGCCAGAGCAAAAATGAACTATTTGGATTTCATCAAGATAAAAAGCTTTTGCATAGCAAAAGAAACAGTCCACAAAACCAAAAGACAACCGACAGAATGGGAGAAAATATTTGCAAATGACATATCAAATAAAGGGCTACTATCCAAAATCTATAAAGAACTTATCAAACTCAACACCCGAAGAACAAATAATCCAATCAAGAAATGGGCAGAAGACATGAACAGACATTTTTCCAAAGAAGACATCCAAATGACCAGCAGACACATGAAAAAGTGCTCAACATCTCTCGGCATCAGGGAAATCCAAGTCAAAACCTCAATGAGATACCACCTCACACCCGTCAGAATGGCTATAATTAACAAGTCAGGAAACGACAGATGTTGGCGGGGATGTGGAGAAAGGGGAACCCTCCTACACTGTTGGTGGGAATGCAAGCTGGTGCAACCCTCCTCTGGAAAACTGTATGGAGGTTCCTCAAACAGTTGAAAATAGAGCTACCATACGATCCAGCAATTGCACTACTGGGTATTTACCCCAAAGATAGAAATGTAGGGATCCGAAGGGGTACGTGCATCCCGATGTTTATAGCAGCAATGTCCACAACAGCCAAACTGAGGAAAGAGCCAAGATGTCCATGGACAGATGAGAGGATAAAGAAGATGTGGTATATATACACAATGCAATATTATGCAGCCATCAAAAGGAATGGGATCTTGCCATTTGCAACGATGTGGATGGAACTGGAGGGTGTTATGCTGAGTGAAATAAGTCAATCAGAGAAAGACATGTATCATATGACCTCACTGATATGAGAAATTCTTAATCTCAGGAAACAAACTGAGGGTTGCTGGATTGGCAGGTGGTGGGAGGGATGGGGTGGCTGTGTGATAGACATTGGGTAGGGTATGTGCTATGGTGAGTGCTGTGAATTGTGTAAGACTGTTGAATCACAGATCTGTACTTCTGAAACAAATAATGAAACATATGTTAAGAAAAAAGAAAAAGAAGGAGATAGCAGGAGGGGAAGAATGAAGGGGAATAAGTCGAAGGGCGAGACGGACCATGAGAGACGATGGACTCTGAAAAACAAACTGAGGGTTCTAGAGGGGAGGAGGGTGGGGGTATGGGTTAGTCTGGTGATGGGTATTAAAGAGGGCAAATTCTGCGTGGAGCAGTGGGTGTTATGCACAAACAATGAATCATGGAACACTACATCAAGAACTAATGATGTAATGTATGGTGATTAACATAACAACGAAAAAGAATATAAATATTCAAAAACAAGCTGTATACTACTATGTAAAAAAAAAGGACCCCCAAATTATAGGCACAGACATAAATGCACACATAACCCCTCCATATATGATTGCCATAACATCACATTATCTTTTAATTTTACCAAAGCATAGAAACATGCTTTATATGCAGTAGATGACTTTTAAAACTTAGAGAAACCCCCTATCATCTTCTATGTGAGTTCTGTTGCTAAAAAAAAACTATTCAAATAATTTTTTCATTCAACTCAAAAAAGTGAGCTGTCAATTTCATTTCATTCTTCACTATTTCAAGTTGACTCATTTTTCTTTTGTACTTTTACTGGGGCTCCTGATCCCAGTGCGTATGTCTTCTGTCTCCAACCTTAATTCTCTCAAGTTCTTTCTGGATCTTGATTCTGAGCCTAAAAATATGCCTAAACCCCCCCCCCCATCAAAAGCCATTAATATCTGTCCTCCAAAAATTTCTTGAAAGATGTTTTTGTCATTCTTTTTTATCATTTGATTCATTGCTTTTGTAAGATGGACTTATAGGAGGTCCACGGATGGACTTGAAAATAAACCAATTCCTCTAAAACTACATGCAAATCTTTCTGCGTAAGTGCTTTTTGTGTGGGAGATGATGGATGATCCAGAATCAAGACCCTATTTATCCCTATATGACTCTGTAAGTTACAGATATTTTGTGACATTTCTTCAATGAATTAGAAACCTGAGACTGTAAGAGTTTAAGTGATTTGACCAAAGCACAGGTAAGAAAGTATGCAAGCCTAGATAAAATTAATCCCTTGTTTTTCGAGTTGGGAGTGGAGGGGGAGGAGGATGTATTTTTCTACTTAAATTTTTTTTTATAAGCTTTTCCATTGCTTTGAATTCCTTTTGGCATTTGAGAGTATTTGAGCTAAAATATCTTAAAATTTTATTCCCCTGTCATTTTCTGTTTGCTCATTTCCCTCTACCTGGAGATACATAGTTAACCTAGCAGAAAGACTAAGTTATTTTCAACCAAAGGCTGTTATTAGACTAAGCAGAAACAAAATGGCAGTGCAATTTCCCTTCCCTCAAACAAAATTATCTTTCTCCCATATTACAGAATAATCTTTTGCTTCTGACAAAGCATTCCGTACTTATACACTATTTTTTTCTCTTCTCACAGTTCCACTTTTCTGGGCCTTTTTTTTTTTTTTTTTTCCCCTATAAACACGCTCCACTTCTAGCTGTTCATTAGTGCTGAGCAAACATTCATCATAGGATGTATCAAGTTTTAGGTTATAAACTTTTCTGGTTTTCATTTTATCACGCACATTCATCTTTGTGCCACCACATAAAAATTCCCTTTTTCCTAAGCATGTCAGAAGCATTATTAGCTTCTGACAACTTAAGTACTGAGAAGACTGGTCTTTTGTAAATCAAAAATGATGAACAAGAAATAGGTATGGAGTAAAGTAAATTTCCTAAGGTAAACATTAACTCAGATCCCAAAGAAATCACCTCCTATTTTGAAAAGGTAGGAAGAATAATCGCTGTTTGCATGTCTTTTTCATAGAACTACCATCGTACCTACAAAGAAATCTCAAAGTGTCTCACTGTTACAAGACAAAGGTAATTTTCAACAAATAACTTGCTTTCTCATGCTTCAGTGTACTGGGAGGCATTTGAATATTTGATGGATATTTTGAAAACAAGGTTTTCAGATATAATCTGGAAAGACGTGAGTCAAAACCAGAAAAGCTTATCACAGACATGCTATATATCAATTCGCTAGAAATGATACTGGGAACTGTATCTTAGATTCCATTTAATCAGAGAAGAAAAGATGGAAATTAGTGCTTGATTTCAAGTAGGAGCCTCAGCCTTAAATAATGTTGTTTTAAAACATCATATGTCTTGGGCGGCCTGGGTGGCTCAGTCGGTTAAGTGTCTGTCTTCAGCTCAGGTCATGATCCTAGAGTCCCGGGATGGAGCCCCACATCAGGCTCCCTGCTTGGTGGGCAGCCTTCTTTCTGCTCTACCTCTGCCTCTCCCCCTCCTTGTACTCTCTGTTTCTCTCTCAAATGAATAAATAAATTCTTTAAAAATAATTATATGGCTTTATTAAAGTATACTAATCAGAGTGTTCTGTGGAGGGAGAAACTCTGCACTACAAATACAATTTCTGAAAGATTTAGTAATTATTCAAATCATTTAAAAGGTAATTCAAAACAGCAACAGAATATTCCTTTAGATAATTTTTTAAATTTTTATTGTTATGTTAATCACGATACATCATTAGTTTTGGATGTAGTGTTCCATGTTTCCTTGTTTGTGCATAACACCCAGTGCTCCACGCAGAATGTGCCCTCTTTAATACCCATCACCAGGCTAACCCATCCCCCCAACCCCCTCCCCTCTAGAATCCACAGTTTGTTTCTCAGAGTCCATTGTCTCTCATGGTTCGTCTCCCCCTCCGATTTCCCCCCGTTCATTCTTCCCCTCCTGCTATCTTCTTCTTCTTTTTATTTTTTTCTTAACATATATTGCACTATTTGTTTCAGAGGTACAGATCTTTGATTCAAAAGTCTTACACAATTCACAGACTGGAAGGGCTGTTTTGTTGTGTCGTTGTTATTGTTTTTTTATTAAATGCCCAAATCTCAGTAAAACTAAAAAAAATCATAGGACATAGAGACAAATACGACTTTATGAAAGAAATAAAGCTCAGAAAGCAAACCCTGAAGAGTTCAATTTAAAACTTCCTGTTGAAACACTTTTTAAACTGAGACAATCTGAGGCTTACAGGACCTGAGAGGAGCAATGCTCCAAAGATACAAAGAGGAGAAAGATCCTTAGTGGGCAGGTGGGAGGATGTGTTTTGAAAATGTTGTCCTATTACGGAAATATATTTCTTACTTATAAAGAAGAATCTCCTTAAATGCTCTCTTCCTGGTACAGACAGGCAGTTGAGGGGGGAGGTGAAGAGCTTTTCTGAATGTGCTGGGTTTTGATTGCTTTTAACTCAAAATATTGTTCATGCTAAAGTGTGCTATTGGGATAGCCTGCCCTTGGTCCCTATAGGCAACTGAGGAAAATCGGAATATCAACAAAGAATTACAGTACATATAAATCTAACAGATCCACACAAAGGCACACTATAATCACACTGTCAGAGGAAAAGAAAATATCAAAAGGTGAAAGAGAAAAATAACTCATCACAAACAAGGGAACCTATGCAAGGATTATCAGAAATTTCTCAAGCAGAAACTTTATACAGCAGAACAAAGTGTGATGATATATTCAAATTGCTGAAAGAGTGTTGTCAAACACTTTCTGCATCAGTTGAGACTTATGTGGGAAACAAAGCAGAAGAAAAACTATTAAATTTCCTTACTACCTAGAGCCCACTGACAAGTCCTTGAAACAGGCAGAGTGACATTCCTCTAGGGACTCAACTGCCTCGATGCTGACACTTTGCTAAGGGCCAGAGGCAATGTTAGCCAGACCCCCAGGATCCTTTGGAAACTTCCTTTATCTCTAAACCCCCCAAGATAGCTGTTGGCAATCATCCCCCAAGCATATGACCCACCAACATATAACTGAAGGGTCTCATGATTAAGGTTTTATTAGATGGTAATAAATGACCTTTTCCCAACAATAGCTAGCCTCCTCAAGGTCCTGGAAACCTTGCTTCCAAAATTCCTTAGAGACATGTGCTATCCCTAACCCCCTCCTAACCTGAAAGTATATAATGGACCACTCCTCATGACCCCGGTGCAACTCTTTCTGACCACGGGTCCTGTCCCTGAGCTTCAATAAAATCACCTTTTGCACCAGACGTCTCAAGAATTCCTTCTTGGTCATTGGCTTTGAACCCTAATGTTCCTCCTACATCATATGGCGCCCAACATGGGGCTTTGAATTCACAGTCTCATCTGGACTCTGAGCCTCGGTGCAAACTTGGTGAGTACTTTCTGTTCTCTTCCTTTACTCTCATTTCAGGGGCCCTTCAAGGAGTACGGTCTTATTGGAACACTTTCATGTTGACTGCTCAGGCTGTAATCCTCTAGCTCATGGCTACTGTGCCCGAAGGAGAAAGCCTGCCTTTTGGCTGGAAGTTACTACCCTGGCCAGAATGGTAGTAAGACCCAGAAACTTGATCCCTCTCTATTCCTGTCCTTATACAAAGTTGTGGGTCTCAGGCACGAGACAGCTACCTAAGTCACCTGGATGGCTGCCAGTCTTAAGACTCCCCTGTGAGGATTCCTCCTGACTGATTTAATGTGATCCCCTTCATGTCCTTAGTCTAGCCGCTTCTGGCTGCTGGACCTCCACTGGGAGCTGGCTGAAACCAGTACCCAAGTGAATTAACATCCAACCGTGGGCCACTTCCTAGGGAAGTTGGCTGTAAAGACTACATGTGTTGCAATGTCGCTTAGATCTTGATGGATTTCTACCTTTACTTTTTCTGTCAATGTCCTCTAACTACTTAAAGTAAAAATTGGGTAATTTCCCGCTTGTAAAACTTTTCTAGTATTTTTCATGGGTTAAAAATGGCAGGGCAATAATGAAAACTTCAGGGCATATGACAGCATGGCAAGGATATTTCAGTCCATTCACCAGGAACCTATCAGCAGCCTAGGAGGCAATGGGGTAGGGGAGGGACGTTGGCATCCCTCCTATGGGGCCTTTTATGATAGGAATGCCTTAATGTGAAGGCAGGATTATGATCAATAGTGATTTCTTCTTTGAGGGATGCCTCTGGTCACTTTTGACACACTGGAACCTCTGACATATCCTGCGTGGGAAGCCACCCGGGATTTGGGGGTGATTTGATAATGGACCTTCTTCACTTTTCTGGGAGCATGGCCTCAGTAGGCTTTGGTTCCCAAGGACTCTCTCGGGTGCCTTTTAACCCACTGGAAACAATTTGTATTGCAAAACTTAGGATAGGACTGAGCTCCTGTAACACTGCATGGCCTCAGTGGGATCTGTCAATTACATCTTTTCTGCAGGAAACAGGGGCAGAAGGTGTTTGTCCAAATGAGCCTGGCTGGTAAACGCCCTTCTGACATACCGGATGATAATTATCTAAGTAGGCCTCCTCCAACCAAACCCAGGTTGCTGGAGGAAACACAGGCCATTCCTAGCAAAGGGGACTCTGACTCTCTCTTTCTCTCTGTTCCTCCTAGTAGATGTGGGGGCTTCACCCTCCCTCATTTCCTGGGTTAATTGTTATAACTGGAGCCAACTGTGGTAGTCTCCCTCAGGAGGGGGACGTTAAAGAATAATCCCAACCAGCTGCCCAAACTCCCTTTGTTTCAGGGAAATTCCCTGTCACCTCTGGCCCCACATGGATGGCCCAATCCCTGCCCTCTGGTTGGCGGGAAAACATGGCATCTGAGCCTCTCTTGGAGCTGATGAGCTCTAAAACCGGAAGCTGGTTCTCTGCCTTCTGGCAGCACTTTGCCTCTTCTCTCTCCCCCTCCCCCTTCTGTCTCCACACCACCTTGGGGGCGGCCTGAATGACTGGCTTCTGTACCATCCTCAGTACCTTCTCCCTTCACTGTCAAGGAGCACGAAGAGCAACTCCTGGACCTAACACCACCCACTCCAGATTTCCCCACCAGCATCTCAGGTAAAAATTAACAATGAGGAGGATCCAGGTTGAACATAATTCAGTATTTAAACTAAGTTAACTTTGTTGGTTTAATTAATATAGACATGTCTTTAAAGTTATCACCACTAAATGTGAAACTGGTATTCTATACAGGTTTATGGAAGGTCAAATAAGCTTGTGTTCTCTGTTAAAATTTGTTAGCAAAAAAAAAAAAAAAGACTAAAATGGTGGTTAAACTTCTGAATCTCAAAATTTTCATAGGATATTTAAGATAGCTTTCCTCAAAGTCTTTGGTGACCTGACCTCAAACTGTTGTTTCAAATATAAATGGGATTAAATTCATTAGACCACTAGGGCTTTTCCAAATACGTTAAAGTGCTAAATCATTGATAACTGAATATAGGTTTGTGCTTTTTCACTTCTTATTGCAAAGAAACAGAGGATATTTGAGTCTCTTGGTAAGCATGCTTTGTGCTTAAACGGCTAGTAAAATTGTTGTCTAAGGAGTTCTGGTGTAACAGTTCACAACTGGTTACTACTTATCTTCACTGGACACTTAGCTTTCTAACACTGCAAAATTCTGTCAAACGTAACTAAGACCGATGGAAATAAGAGAAACAACTCTGTAAGTAGAAAACTAGAAGATATGTAAGAAAGATATAAGGAATGGGAATACATTTTTGTTGAAGGTAAAAGAAGGTAATTTTGTCCCAAATAAGACTGGCTATTTGGAAAGAAATGACTGGGGATAAAATCTGAATGCAAAGGAAAGTTGTAGAAAGTCGTGAAGGAAAATCTTGGGAAAGGAATTTTAGGTGTGGGCAAGAAGGACTAAGATTAAAATAAGTGGACTTTAAAGAACATTGGTGTAAGATTGAAAGTCTGCTTTCTCTCTGTTCAAAAAGACAAGTTTCCTTGAATTGTTGGTCTGCTCTTGATAAGAAAATGTAAACAGCTGTTTTCTCTTTGCCTGCCCAGAAAAACCAGTTTCTATGTTTTGCCTTTATGAGGTCTTTAACATCCCTAATCCTACTTAGGCATATGCTTTAAAACTTTCTTTTTTTTTTTTTAACCAACTTCCCTAAGATTTAAATCGTTAACAAATTCTCGTTGACTATTAGGCTTGTTTGTTTTGGTATGTTGGTTACATGCTGGTATAAGATCATCATCATTCAATATTCTGGCTATTGAAGTGTTATGTAACACAGAAATAACTGAGTTTCCTCATCAATTGCATCATAATGAACTCTAAGATCATTAGCAATGTCTATTTCTGAGATTTCTGTCATTTATAGTTGTTTTATTCTCTTGCAAAATGAGTTTCAACTTCAATGATGTTCATAAAAAGGACTTTTAGGACAAATACAGGTATTCAATATCTTTAAGATCATAAAACTGAAATAGGTAAGAATTTCCAGAACTAAGTAAAAGCTGCATTCAAATTAAACAAGCATTAGTAATATGGGACTAAATGAACTAAAATGACAATTATAGTTTTGTGTCTCTTGTTTGCAACATTGATGGTTCTCTAATGTTTACTCTTCCAGATTAAGGAAAGTTTCTCTTAAGATATCTATGACTTACAGAAATGTGATAATTCATTTGTGAACAAATTGAAGCATTTAACTTTTCTACCTGAACCCTCTGAAATTCAAAAGGTCTCAGTAAGTATTTTTCCTTCCAGGGCAATCATAATTATCTGTATAAGTTCAAGAAGAATCTGTTCTCCTTGTAACAGGATGTCATTGGAAATATTGGTTATTTTATCAAGGCTTTGGCTACAATGTCATATTTGAGAGAGACATGGATTGACTCAGATATGATCAACAGTTTTGAGGAACAAAGGGTGACTTTATGAAACTGGGAGCCACAAAGCCCCTTGGAAATGTTGGCATGATACCTTGCTTACAGATTTCTTAGCAGCCTCACCAGATGAGTAAAGAATGTCACTTCCTGGCAGGTGCAGGAAACTCAGGATACTTTGGGGACCTCATGGAGAGGAATCTGCCCACATTTACAGGTGTTGCAGGCATGTCTGATGGCAAGAACCTGGCTTGGCTTCTGGCCTGGACAGGTACTAAAAGTTCAACCTAGAGATTCCTTATAAAAAGTTCCAGCAAAGCAGACTTTTAAAAGATCTATAATCAATCATTATTCTTGCTGAGGCTATATAAATAATTAGGCCAGGTTTGTTAAAATCGGACTTGTTTAGTAAAACAAATTAGTCTTGATTTGGCTATCTCTAAAAATTAGGGTTGTTGGACGCCTGGGTGGCTCAGTTGGTTGGGCGACTGCCTTGGGCTCAGGTCATGATCCTGGAGTCCCGGGATCGAGTTCCGCATCGGGCTCCCTGCTCGGCAGCGAGTCTGCTTCTCCCTCTGACCCTCCCCCCTCTTGGGCTCTCTCTCACTCTCTCTCTCTCAAATAAATGAATACAATCTAAAAAAAAATAAATAAAAAATAAAATAAATAAAAATTAGGGTTGTTTTAGAGAGAAAAATTATGTTTCAATATCCCACCCTCGCAGATGTTAAATCCTAGTTCTGATTGCCTTTGAATGTTGTTTACCTCAGCTAGACAACTTGAGGTAAACTTCAGAGAAATTATCACGGTAGCTCATGTATAAACAATCTCCTTGCTTGCTGTTCTGCAGGGAAAATAAAAGGATTGCATGGGCATTAGATTATTTGAACTGGAAAATGGGGCAGATTCCCCAAACAGTTGTACAACTCAGCTATCACCTTGAACAATTCTAGGTGGCTGGGATGATGAAATCATTCCCTAATAGCCAGAGCATACCCCCAAACTCCAAAGGGTTAACTATGGATTCATAGAGATCTTGGATGACCCCACTTTCTTTATGATTGGATTGGATGATGCACTTGGGGATGCCCTTATCTCTTAACAAGTTTTCTCCCATTTGCCAGAGATTCCTTAGAATTGGATATTGTTAATGCTGGACTTCAAACAAAAAGGGCTTCTTGATGGTTTTATCCCTCATAGTCATAATTATCCTACTGAGGTACAATTGCAAACAAAGGCCTTCGCCAAGCAAGTAAAAGCCCTCCTGGTAAAAAGAGCTTCAAAGTTCACTATGGGACAGTCCTGACTGTAATGACTTCACATCAGGTCCAGAGTGTCTTAGAAACCAAAGGCCACCAATGAATTATGGAGGCCGACATATTAAATAAATACCAGGCTACACTTAGAGATATGCCTGAAATAATACTTGAAACTTGTCAGACTTTAAACCCAGCTACCTTTACGCCTGGAACTGACCATCATACTTCTAAAGAGCGTAACTCTTCAGAGGTTTTTGATCTTGTTTATGCTAGTCAACCAGATTTAAAAGATGTCCCTATTGAAAATACATTTGACAGTTGGTTTACTGATGGTAATAGTTTCATGAAAAAAGAAAGGGGGCATAAGAACAGGACACCTGGATGGCTCAGCTGGTTGAGTGGCTGCCTTCAGCTCAGGTCATGATTCTGGGGTCTTGGGATTGAGTCCCGCATCAGGCTCCAGCTTGCTTCTCCCTCTGCTGCAGCTTCCCCTGCTTGTAGTCACTCTCTCTCTCTGACAAATTAAAAAAAAAAATCTTAAAAAAAAAAGGGAATAAGAAAAGCTGGGTATGCTATAGCGCTGACTTGTACTTTACAACTGCCAAAGCCTTAAAAGTTTATATTTATACTGACTCCAAATTTGCTTCCCTAGTCCTACATGCTCATGGAGCAATTTGGAAGAAAATAGGATCATTATGAAGCCATAACTCCCCAATCAAATAAGGACCTGAAATTATTACTGTTGAGGCTCTACACCTACCTGAGGTGGTGGCTGTGATTCACCTCAAAGGACATCAAAGGATATGACCTTAGAATCTAAAGGAAACAATTCACTAGACTGTGAAGCCAAGCAGGCAGCACAAAATAAAGTCTTTTACCAGCCTTAACTCCAGGGAAGTCCGTATTCAGACCAAGAAATTCACATAGCCCAGGAAAGAGGATATTGAAAAATACACAGGACTGGCTTGTTAATAACAAAGGAAAAATCTTTATACCCAAAGATAACCAATTGAAGCTAATACAGGGTTTACACCAGGCTACGGGATTTAGGTAAAAAGGCCACTGAGGTGACAAAAACTTTGCTAAGAGAAATTGTCCCTAGATTTGGACTCCCTTGCTCCCTACAAAGTAACAAGACCTTTTTATTAGACATTCAAAAGATGGCCCTCCAAAACTGAATAGCCCTTGGTATCTTGACTGCAGTTAAAGGAGGCCCAGAATTAGATGACTCTAATCTAATGGCACCCAGTGGCTATGTGGCTCTAATTTGTGTCCATGGCTTCCCGAGGGCTGGATAGGCCACGGTACTCTGGATTTTGCCTAGATGCACGGACACATTATTAAAACCATTGCCAACCCAGCCAAACTTCCAAATCTAAAATAGTGGTTGACATGTGTGTCTCACTGGTATGACCAATTAACATCCATTTTTGTTCCCTCTTTGGGACTGAAGGGTGTTGTTTGGTACATGGAAGCTCTTCGTAAGTACATGGTTAAAGACCTAAGTGATATTCAAAGTGGTATTTCCCTATTAAATACTGCACTAACACAAATGCATAAAGCAGTTTTACAAAATAGAATTATGGATTAAATGTTTTAACTACTATGTAAAATACAATGTAGTGTATGCTAGCATAAAAACAGAATGCTATGTATATGTTCCAGATTACCATATTTCTGGGTTTATGACATAAATACTCAAATTGGCACTTTAAACGATCTCTTTCCTTTAATGATTGGTTAAACTTCTGGACTGGAGAAGAATTCTGTCAACCATCAAAGGACTCAGTTGGGCTTTTATTTATTTATTTTTTTGTTACACTACTTATGTTTTGCTGTTTTCTCTCCACCTGGTGCAGAGACTCTTTCGCTGCCGTAACTTTAAGCCAACAGATGATCCTTTCCACTTGGGGAGATCCACACATGTCTCCCTTGGATTCAGCGACCTCTGCCTTTTGTAACTCCTGTATCTATGTAAGCCCCCAACTGACTGTTGACCCATAGGTAGGGACATCTCTATGCCCCTATTCAGTAAGAGGAAGTTACAGAAGATGAGACCTTCCAACCTCAGAAACCTTAAAGATTTAAGAGTCAAAACTGTTCAGGGGAGAAATAATGTGGGGGAAAAAGGGAAGAAAAAACATTAAATTTCCTTACTACTTACAGCCCATTGACAAGTCCTTCAAACAGGGAGAGTGACATTCTCCTAGGGACTCAGCTGCCTCCATGTTAATAAATTTGCTAAGGGCAAAAGGCCATCATAGTGTGCTCCCCGCCCCCAAGATCCTGTAAGTCTACTTTAACATGTAAAAATTCCTTTAGAAATTTCCTTTACCTCTAAACCCCACAAGATCCATGTTGGCAATCATCCCCCAAGCATGTGACCCACCAATATACATCTGAAGGGTATATGACTCAGGTTTTATTGACGGTAATAAATGACCTGGTCCCAACAATAGCTAACCCCTCAAGGTCCTGGAAACCTTGCTTCCAAAATTCCTTAGAGACTTATGCTATCCCCAACCCCCTCCGAACTTGAAAGTACATAATGGGCCTCTCCTCATGACCCCGGTGCAGTTCTTTCTGCCCAGGGGTCCTGTTCCTGTGCTACAGTAAAATCACCTTTTGCACCAAAGATGTCTCAAGAATTCTTTGGCCAACGGCTTTGAACCCAAAGGTCTTTCCTACATCATTTGGAATTTCCTGGTTGTGTGGATTCCCATACATATGAAGTTAGTTTTTTTTTTCTGTTAATCTGCATCATATAAATGTCTTTCGTACTTCAGCTAGAAGGTCTTGAAAAGCAGGAATTTCTTCCTTCTCATCAACTTCTAGCTCCATTTAAAAATGAAAAAACTAAAACAAAAAAAAATGAAAAAAACTTTACCAGGAGGTAAGAGAATCTACTATTATACACTGCTGTCAGTTTAGCACGTATATGCAACAGAGCATGCATATTGACTCTTGAATCAATAAACACAGGAAACTAGCTGGTGTGGCCTTGTTTCAATGTAGTTTCTAAAGGCAGCTGCTTAGTATGCTTTAAGAGAAACCGGTTTTAGTGACTAGTCAATAACAGAACATAATTATTTAACTTTGGCTCAAAGTTTTTAATTAGGAATTTTATGTTTGCTGTTTTTTAAAGCCAACTAATATAAACCATATGTAAGACTGACTCAACATTACAGCTCCCTATATTATGTATGTATAGAGAAAACTTAAAAAAGAGGTCCAATTTAAATAAATTTCTACTCAGGATTTTTCATTCTCTGGATTACAAATAAATTTAACTACCCCCTGAGAATTATGTTCCTATGAAAACTTTAAGGGGATAGTCTTTCAGCTCTGGTTATGAATTTTCCTTCAGTGTTTACTCAGACTTGTTCCGCAGTGGAGGAGAAATTTTATCTTTTGGGTTATTACTCTCATTCCCACATAACTTCTATTACCATAATGACAACATCTTGACAAGAAATCTTCCTGGAGTTCAAAGCCCCCACCCAGATCAGAATATCACAGATGCTATTTTCTGTGCCCCCACTGTTAAAATAGGCAAGAATGCTGGGAAATTTGTATTCTTGTTCAACCTTCATGATCCTACCTCATTGGTGCAGGAAAACACCTTCCTCACAGTAAAAACTTCACCCATACAAGGATGGCAATGGTTCCTTTGAAAAATATTTTTATCCTATTTGTGGTTAAGGTTTTCAAATTAACTCATCTTTCAAGTATTCCTATTGCTGATCTTCATCATTTACTCATGGAAAATAATCCTTCCTCCTGTTAAGATTAGTTTGTATTTTTTTAACAACTATTTGAGAGAGAGTGAGAGCTCAAGCACAAACAGGGGGAAGGGGCAGAGAGAGAGGGAGAAGCAGACTCCTGGCTGAGCAGGGAGCCTGAGCCAGGGATGGATCCCAGGACCCTGAGATCATGACCTGAGCCAAAGGCAGATGCTTAACCGACTGAGCCACCCAGGTGCCCTTAGTCTGTATTTTTAAGAATCATTAGATGTTAAACATTTGGAGCTACTTGTGAAGTGATCTGTTCAGTTTTCATTTCAGTCCAAAATTTGGGTTTGCTTTTTCCTTTTGTCCCTTTTTACCATTTCAGTATCATAAGGTAGATTTTTAATTTAGTAAACCTTTATGCTCCAGCAGTATGTAAATTTTCCCTTATGCTTTTCCTAAAAAAAAAAAGTAATTTTCCAGTAGTTTTCCAAACTCAATTTGGCAGGCTTATCAAAGCTTTTAGACGCTCAGCTTCCACAACTAAATGAGTATTTTTTTTCCTATTCATGATTTTCACCTAATTTTATTGATAACTCCATGTTTATAGGAGTATATACGAAGCCTTTGAGTTACATTTTCAAATAGTCCAAGACAGAGTTAATGAGTAATTCCAAAGATAAAAATCTGTTTATCAATATTTTTGTTTACCAATATTTTTAAATCTAGGAGCACTTATTTCATTGTATCTTAATACTCTGTAAAGTTAACTGGTTCAAGTTTTGATCTAGGTGGAAAACTGTTTTCATTACCATTATTCCCACTCTGGTCATTTGGTGCTTTAATCTGGTTAAGAAAATAGATGCTTAATTTATTTCTTAAACTTTTGTATCCTCCTATACCTAATTTTTCTTTTAACTAACACCACTCTTTTAGGAGGACTTTAGAGTAATGAGGCAAACGCAATCTTTTGTAGCCCTTTTGGAGATTTTGTAAACCTTTTATACATTTATGTTTACAAACAACAACACATTAATTGGCTTAGTATGCCCAAGTGGAAAATAGGCACAGCTTCCTGTGCAGAAGTACCATACTGCTTTATATTGTATGCTTATATTCAGACATAAAAAGGAAATTTTAGGGAAACAGTGCAATTCACCTTCCACAGAAATTTGGTTTCCTGATTTTTCTTTTGCTTTCACTTTTTTAACCCAATAATAAAATTAGACAAGAAATCCCATTTCATGGAAATTTTTACTCTGAAAATTTTAACAATGCAGACATTACATTCAAGCAACTTATCTAGTTTTCATCAATTACATTAGCAATCATGAAATTACTTTGTATACTTTTTTATCTTACCCATCTTATCCAAAAATTCATGGAGGGCAACTTAACATATGCCTTTCCCCATTAAATAACATTTTTCATTAATTCTATAGTAACAGAAAAAAAGTAGTTAAATTTCCTCTTTGACAAAAAATTGGTACAGAACTTTTTAATATCTGCTACGGTCTCCTCTTTCAGATCGGTTTCCCCCATGACCTCCTCCGGAAGCCCCACAACTTGAGCTATCATATGACTCATGAGAAGGGTACACCCTATCCATAGAGGGTGGGAAGCCTCGTTCTTGTCTGCCACCATGCTCACGACTTATGTAGAGATCACTCCGGCTGCTTGAGTAACTTTCCCGACCTCCACAATATCCATCACGTGTGCTGCTATAATCATAGCGACTGCTTCGACCATAAGTCAGAGGGGGCCCACGTGCAGGCTGTGCACCACGGGAGCTACCTGTAAGGTCAATGATCAAGTAAAAAAACTAACTACATTACAATTTTTGTGGCATCGTTACTCCATGAACCTAATTTAAGTACTGTATTTGGAAGAAATATGTTTTTATTAATTTAAAAGGAAATGTAAATGTAACATGCATGTTTTATGTTAAATAATTTGAAGTAAATGTGCTGTCAGTTTCTGAAAATGGGCTGAAATTATGACCTTCATATTTTTCTTATATTCCATACTGTTAAACACTCTCCCTTGTTAGTTAAAAATGTTAAAATGATTTTGATAAGATGCCAATTTGATGAGACTGCCAATTTACCATTAAAAGTAACCTGTTAGTTTAAATGGCCTATTAAAAAAGTAATTCAAAGATCTTCGAACTAATAAAAGGCCATACTGTGGTTATGCCTTTAGAATTAGAAGTAACATTATATACTCAACAATCTGGCTTGTAAAATCTAATTGCATGAGTTTTAAGTAACAACTGAACTTTTTTTTAATTTTTTTTTTATTAAAGATATTATTTATTTGAGAGAGAGAGAGAATGAGAGACAGAGAGCATGAGAGGGAAGAGGGTCAGAGGGAGCAGCAGACCCTCCGCTGAGCAGGGAGCCCGATGTGGGACTTGATCCCGGGACTCCAGGATCATGACCTGAGCCGAAGGCAGTCGCTTAACCAACTGAGCCACCCAGGTGCCCCACAACTGTACTCTTACCATAACTCTCATATGATTCTCTGTAAGAGTCTCCACTTGAAGGTTCAGAATAATCTCTATCACGACCACCACCATAGCCATCACGATCACTAAATTTAAAAAAAATAGGCATTAATGTAACAAGAAGTGTAAACAGCTATTTGATAAAAATTTAAATTTTCATAGTACCTATATCCTCTAGAGTAATGTTCATCCCGAGAACGCGAATGGCCATAGTAACGGTATGCATAGTCTCTAGATGGTGGAGCATAATTCTTGGTGTCTCGGGAACTTGGATAATCTCTGCTCGAATAACTCAAATAAAGCAGCAAATTTTAAAAGTGCAGTTTCTTATATCCAAAATATATATAAAAAACTCTGACAATAAAAAGTCTTTTTTCAACAGGCAGACTTGAATACGCTTTTCTATAAAGAAGATACACAAATGGCCAACAAGTACGTGAACAGATGCTCAATCAGTCATTAGGTAAAATTCAAATCAAAACACAAACTAGTCACTGCTTCACCCACCTATTATATTGGCTATAATTTAAAAAAAAACAGAAAATATTAAATGTTAGTAATGTAAAGAAATCAGAATCTGTATATTGATAATAAAAATGTATAATAAGTACAGTTCTTGTGGGAAAGGCTGGTGGTTCCTTAAGAAATTACAGAATTACAATAGGACCCAAAAATTCCACACCTAAGTATATGCCCCAAAGAACTGAAAACAGGTATTTAAATATTTGCAGATCGATGTTCACAACATAATATGGTGGAAATATCCCAGACTGTTAATTGCATATACAAAGGAATATAAAAACCCATAAAAAAATCCATAGTAAGAATTCACGCTACAATGCATGTTTCTTGCAAACATTTGTGCTAAAGAAGCCAGACACAAAAAGTTAAAACGGTTTGATTCCATTAGTATAATCTATGCAGAATAGGTAAATCCAGAGACAGAACACAGATTGGTGTTTGTGAGGCCTTGGAAGCAGGTAGAGGTAACATTAAGGGTTATCTGTGGATGATAACAGTGTTCTGGTACTACATAAAGATAGTAGTTGTTTAACACTGTAAATGTACTGTTACTGAATTATTAACCTTAAAATATTTAATTTTGTTAGTGAATTTCACTTCCACAAAAACAAAAATCCACTATAACTTAACAGTTTATATACTTTGTTTTCCTTTACCTATCTTTGGTATTGTAACCATCATCTCTTGGTGAAATATAGTCATCTCTCCGGGAAGACACTGGCGCTCTGCGTGAAGGACCTCTATAATTCTCTCTCCCATGTGATGGTGGCCCTTTAATTTAAAAATTCTTAAGTAAGTATCTCAATAACTTTTATAAAAAAGAAAAATTCAAAACACAGATTTCTTTCCACAATTCTTAAAGATTTCTCCCTTAAGATACTATTTATGATTATTTTTGTCTGCTTTTTACATATTCCTGAATGTCTCATCTTCTGGTATCTTCCCTCCCTATGTAAATTTTGCATAATCTTAAATTACCATCAGTATGTAAAAAAAAAACTTCTAAACATAAACAATTTCAGTAGCTACTTCCACCAATTCAATGATTCAATCTGCCTCTTTACTTTCACTTGTCAGCTTTTCTTCTCTATTTGTCAATGTCTTACTAAGTCCATCCCTTGTCCAGGTTACTTCCGAGTCCATTAGACATGCTTGAGCTGTTCAATATACTCTCCATTATAATGGTCCCACTGCAGCCAATCTATTCTTTTCCATATTCAATAGGCTGGCAGTGACGTCCCATGCTAGTTAAAATGTTTCAATTGCTCCCCAAAGATCACAGTACTTATTAAGCTATCACAATTTAGTGTCAAACTTTTTTTCCCATTTACCTTATGTCTTTTCATAACTTTTGTAAGTTTCAAGATTCCCTGTATATTTTGTCTTTTACCCTTGTATACATGCGAACACCATCAAGAATCACTATCAAGAATACTTCCTTATTGTTACAAGTATTAACACAGCAAAGGGATTTATAAGTCACTTTAACGTAATAATTACCCCATTATTCATCACTTTCCTTTGTCTTCTATACAGCCACCTCATTCTAATTAAACATGTTTATTTTATACATCCTTGTTTTTTTTTAAAGATTTTATTTATTCATGAGAGACAGGGAGAGAGAGAGAAGCAGAGGGAGAAGCAGGCTCCCAAGGAGCAGGGAGCCCGATGAGGGACTCGATCCCAGGACCCTGGCATCATGACCTGAGCCGAAGGCAGACGCTTAACCATCCGAGCCACCCAGGCGCCGTTTTCTTTTTTCTTAAAACAATCTCTCTGCTGCTTGAAACGAACTGTGCCTCTTCCTGCTTTCATTATTGTCATCATTTTCTATTTACTGCCCCCAACTGCAAAACTTCTAGTACCTTGTATACATGATGTACCTACCCTGCTTTCTCTACCACTCTGCTCATTTACAATGCTGTTTTCCTTTAATTCCTAAATGTTCCTGGTATCACCTAAATATTTCCCATGGCTTTCTATATTCCACTGTTCCTTCATGGCCAGTGTTTCTCAAAAAGCTTAAACAAGAAATTCACATAGAGTGAATCATTCAGTCATTAAAACTGCTCCAGCTGAAAGATATTATTCTTTCCTTTATTTCTTTTTATCTTCATACCGTTCATGAGTATTAACATGCAAAACCTTCAAACTGTTTACTAACGGAAATACATAGGTATCTTTTTTCTGCTAAAAAAAAGTATTGATTTCAATTCACCCCACTCACACCAACAATGTTATCTTTCCTTCGGGCATTAGATGCCAAATTCTTTACATATATTTTCTAATTTATCATACCAAGTGGCTTAGTTTTGTAATGATGGCAGTGATGATGTCTAGTGTTTTATTAACAATACTGTTTAAGAGGTAATTTGGGAAAGTAATGTACCCCTTCCTAGATATGCAACTTTCTCCCATATGTAATGTTATCTTCACATGCTAAGTAAATTATTCCTAGTTCCTAGAATTAAGCCCTCACCCTCCAATTTTTTTTTCTCCTAATTCTTTCATTGGAAACGTGTAGGCTTCTTCTGTATTTAAGACAACAGCAAATTACACTTAGCTTTGTGAAAGGTAAATTTGATAATGTCAACTTCTACCATAAGATTTAAAGAGCAATGTCGAATTAAAAGAACTGAAGTTTTCATTCTCTAAATCTGAAGATATAGTGTTTATTTCTTCACTAAGACGTTCTTTACCCTCTTGATTCCTACTCTGTTCAATCCAAGATCTTACACCTTCTCAAAGTTATCTGTTCTTATATTTGATGCTACTCACCTCTTGCGTTCTTTAAATTCTCTCAAGTATTTTCAGTTCCCTAAGGATTGTTATCTTACAGTTTAAATCATCTCTCCATCAAACTTGGTGGTGAACTTTTATCTTCCACATATGACATAACTAAATTACAATAGCTTCATAAATATATGCACTCCTATGATTTCCAATTTAGATTATTTAAAGTTTGTAAGTCTATTTATTTATTAAATTTTATTAAGTCTATCAAGCCTTGTTTAAATAACCAAAACCCACAGTGATCTCTGTTCATCTAGATAACAAAATATTTTCTATTTCTTTATCATGAATACTTAATATTAGATATTTCCTTCCTAATGAGAGAATTCTTGGAAGTAAAGAATGTATCTCACATGTATTTATATATTTCTTAGTATTCTCACAAAATGAAAAGAATGCCTTGCACATAATTATGATTTTAAAACTGAACTTTCTAGTAAGTTTTAGATTAGGACATCACTAGCGCACATACTTTCAAAGAACTCATGCTGAGATTAAGTGTGTATCCATCATCATCTGCATTTAAATCAGATCTTTTTAGTAAAGCACCATCATGGTCCAAACACAGAAATAAAAAACAATATGGCAAGTTGCATTTATTGTTTATAAACTAATTAATGACTAATAAACCCGGTGATCAAAATACACAGCTACGCTACACATCAAAATATTCTCATAGGACATTGTGATTTTCAAGAATATCTTGATCTTGAAATCATGCAAAAAACAAACAAACAAAAAACCTGCTGACCAAAGCATGTTATACCAGGAACTTTAAAAAATGAAGAGGGGTTCTACAACAAATGTAGACTTAATAGGAATGCTTTTCCCCACTGTTTGTTAATCACCTACTACACCTATAATTAGAAGCTGAAGAATTAGATCCTAACCAAAAATAAGTAGTGATCCATAAATACACCCATATACTTTATTTTCCATTGCGCTTCTTGAAATCAACTCCTTAAAATAGATGATTTTCATTCAGAAGGATTCACAGCATTACCTCTTCCTCCAATTCCTCTGTTGCTACGCCCGGGAGCAGAAGGAGCAGATCTTTTAGGAGGAGGACCTCCACTTCTTGAAGATGGGCCTCTTTTAACTGGAAAGCGTCCCTTGGAAGAACTCACGTTGAGGTTAAGAGTACATTCTCCAACATCTGTGTTTAAATGAAATCTTTTTAGGAAAGTACAATCAACATTTTTTAAATGATGAAGGTTCATTGTTTAAAAATCTTTACTAAACAATGTTATGGTCTTAAGGATTCAGATTTGTATAAATAACCTTGTTTTCTTACATGATATACATAAATACAAATCAAAGGCTTATTGTGAAAGTTATTTTGGAAAACCTAGAAAAACTCAAGAAACATTTTATATTCACATTAATGAGACACATTTGGGAAAAACTGAAGGGGTGGGGAAAAATGGTAAATAATTGCTCAAGTAATCCTCATGTCAAGAAATCTACTTTAAAATCATATAATACATAGGCACAAATCAAAATATTTTTAAAAATCTAAAGGAGAAGATACATCAAAAACTCATTACCTGAAAGTGTTAACATATACAATTCTTACAATGCACTTAATAGTCAACAAAAATTTATGTTATGTTCAATTTTACTGGTATTTTAAGAAATGCATATTAAATCATTAAAAATCATTTTACTTTTCTAAACTAGAAAAACGTTTAGATATATTCCCATTCCTTGGTATTGTCATAGGTTAAAAAAAATGAGTATTCTTATACACGGCAGAAATAGGTAAAATTTTTTCAGTATCAGCTTCGTGAATAAAACAAAATTGCTTCTAAATGGGACAAATCTGAGGCGCCTAGGTGGCTCAGTCCTTAAGTGTCTGCCTTCGGCTCAGGTCATGGTCCCAGGGTCCTGGGATCGAACCCCGCACAGGGCTCCCTGCTCAGCAAGGAGCCTGCTTCTCCCTCCCCCACTACCCCTGCTTGTGTTCCCTCTCTCGCTGTGTCTCTCTGTTTCAAATAAATGAAACAAAATCTTAAAAAAATTAAAATAAATGGGACAAATCTTACAATTCTACTTTAGGAGACAATTTCCTAAATATCACACTGATTTTCAAGAACAGAATCTAAACGTTTGATTTTTAAGGACCGGTTAACAGAAGGAACAAAGTTTATTCAACACACAGGAAGTGACCCCATTTCATACTGAGTAAAAAGTCTTCTCTGAAAAGTTCATAAATAGCATTTTCAATGACTCATTCTCCCTCCAACACACACAACAAAGATAAATTCGTATTTGTGTAGCAGTGGCTTTTAACCTTTCTCTGAGTAAAGACATCTTCCAAAATCTAAAGAAAGCTCTAGATATTTCCCCAAATGCAAGTTTCACTAACAAGAGACCAAGGCAGAAAACCTTCGCATTGATGTTTGCACAAACATATATGGAAAACAAATCCTGCAGTCTGAATTTAGTTTGAAATTTATGCCATTTCACTGCAAGGTTATATTTTTGCACACTATTTCAAGCATTTTAGAACTATAATTCCTTAGCCTTTAGAACATAACATAATAAAAAGAAAAAAGGAAAGAAAAAAGAAAAAAAATGTGATAAAATAACACTGTAAAGGAAATATCTATGGAAATATAAATAATCTGAAAAAATCATCTAATAAACAAATTTTCAAAGGAAGGATTACATTCAGTTAAATGAATACATTGATTTTAAATGATTAGGTATACATTTCTAAGGCAGGAATTTCTCTAAATTATCCTTTTGTAAAAATCATAAATTATTGGTCTGGATAATTATTGTAAATTTTCAACTCATCAGTTAGGTCTTGGCAAATGGCAATAAATACAATGATAATAAAACTGAGAAACCAAATTTGTGAGGCCATGTTTTGTCTGAATGGCTGAAGACAAATATAGCAATAAAGTGTCATGTTTTCATCATTAAAAAAGAGTAGTATTTCAATTATGATTGTTAATTCCTCATCTAATGAATCTTAGTTTATTATGCTCATAAAAGATGTAAATAAATACTGATGTATTTCCATACATTCAAACTTACTGTTTTCCAGTGTTCCATCCTTATATTTTAAAACATTACCCAAGTGTCCTCCACATGAGGAACGCCCTCTTGCTCCTCCACTTCCTCCTCTTCCACATCTCACACTTCTTGGATGGCCTCCGTTTCTTGGATGAGGTGGTGGCTTCCATCTTCCACCACTTTCAAAAGATAGTTTGTTGGCTTGCTCCACTTTAATTGTTTTTCCATCCAAAGACTAAAGACATTAAGTAGAATATCGGTAACATTACACCAATTTAACAAATTTTACAAATCTACTCATTACTGAAACTAAAATCAAGTTCAAATAAGAAAATAATGACCAGGTCCTTCACCTGCCAAATATGAGACATTTAACTAATAATTGCCTTCCATTAAGTCATCCAATACAACTGTATTATTAAAACTTCTTGAAATACCATCCAGCATCAAAAAGAATAGCTCTCACATTTCATGAAAATATACATTTTCTAATGTATAACTCACTTTATTTTTGGCTTTCTAGCATTTAAATTTTCCAGTGTCCCGAAGGTATATAAAACAATGTGTACTGTCATTTAGAAAAAAAGTTACTATTACTTATTCAAAATGATTGTTTATATTCTGTACAACTTTTTGGTATCTGTTCTGCTAAAAATTAAAAGGAAATAATCCTAATATGATTGCAGCTGTATTTACCGTAGTTATATTAACTTTCTTTGCTTTTCTCTTTTAATAGAACATTTATTTGGTCTTTAATGTTTTGCTATACTCTGTTCTTACCCAGCTTTGCTTTAAATATGTTCCTAGAAAACAACTTTTTAATATAGTACTTATTCTCATTTTTCAAATTAAATTTCTTAACTTCCCGAAAATTTCAGAATTGTTTATCTTTCACAGGGGCCAACACGATTTTTAATAACATAACTTTTAATAATTATCCCACATAAAACATTCTGGTCATTTTGTGTTACATACGGAAAAGAGTCTTAAATCCTAAATTCCTACCAAGACTTCTGGTAGGTATGGGCCCTAGGCCAATAGAAATAGCCACAAATAGCAGTCCCCACACAAGGGACTCATTTGGTATTTCTGGGTCCAAAATATTTCCTGCAAAGTTATTCATGGCTGCTTCCTTTATAAAACGCAGGATTCAGCTAACACCTCTTGATCTTCATGGATAAAAACACTGTCCACTACCCGTACAAGTTCTAACTAGATTACTAACTTTATTTCTTATCAAAGTTCTTGTACTAACCATATTAATTCTTATTTAAAGAGTTCTTATCTTTCATCCTCAAATACAAGAAAACAGGTACTTTGATTTACAACCATCACTCAGTTGCTTTATCAAAGGCTAATACCTAAGCACTCAATAAAATGTCTGCTGAAAAAAATTAGAAATAAAGTCTATACAAACTCACGGCCTTGTTCTTAAAAACCAGAACACAAAAGAATCATCAATTGCTTTAAATAATTTACCTCTGTACACAACACAAAAACCTCAGCCAAATCCAACTTCTACATGCTAACAATCATAAAATATAAAAGCAAAGTAAAAAAAGGTCAGTATGTAGTGATAGCCTGCTTTGTACCAGAAACCAATCTACAAGGGAAAAAAGAAAACCAACATATGTATTCCACACTGTGAACTTAAGAAGTCCTGCTAATAATTTAAAAATGAACGTAATCAATACAATAAAAATAAAATAAATTAAAAAATAAAATAACTGAAAAGTTTATAAAATGAACTTAATTTATAGTATTATGAGTATAAAAAGATACTACCTACAGATAAGAGATAAAATTTTGTAGTAAATATGCAATTTGAGTTTTTGAAGCTGAAAATGCTAGGGCTGACCCAGGTCTTGACCAGTCCAAAAAATACTGGGAATAGCTTAAAGAATAATAAAGCCATAAAACAGATTAGGATAATCTAAGAAATGAAGAAACCAAAAATTCTAGAATGGAGTGACCTGGAGTGCGATAAAGTATTCAGTATTTTAACAGAATCACTGAAAAACTTAAAAGTATATAGAAGACACGTAACTACTGGATTTTAAGGTCCAGAAAGAAAAAGAGTATCTGCTTTATTCATTAGTACATTAAAATCTGGATCAAAATAAACCCTCAACCACTATAATAAAATAATCACGTACCAAATTTACAAAAAATACTGGTAACTGAATAAAAACTTACTAAAGAAAGAAGAGCAAGATTAGGTGCAGGTGACCAGATAATTATTTTGATCACCACATCAACAGTTTACTCATTATTATTTTTTTTCCTCAAGAATTGAATGCCTGTATGAATGTAAAGTTTCTGCTCAAGTATTAACTTTTTCAAGAATTGTTTTCCCCAAAAAACAGGAATTAATCTTTCCTATTTGTCTTCCTAAGCTTTTATGCTACAGAAACACTTCCATGAATTTCAATAGCTTTTTCTGTTGTATTATTTTGTGCAGGTGTTTTTTTTTTTTTTTTTTTTCAATTTTAAATCCTGGAATACTAACATAGAAATACATTAACATACACCGCTAAAGCTAATGTTCATTTCACTCCTTCCAACCACGCTCTCCAGTATTCATGTAACAAAAAGAAGGGTGACAACTAAAGAATTTTGGCATATGCATTATGTGTCGTAAAATACTAGAAAAATAAAAACAATCTAAAAATACTATTCAATGAACAACAGAGCTGGAAAATTTTTAAGAGACTCTCTTACCTTCCAATTCATATCTTTGGCAGCATGTTTAGCATCAGCAGGGCTCTCAAATGTAATAAAATCAAAGCCTCTGGACTTATTTGTTTCCCGATCCTTCATCAGAAGAACTGTAGTGCATATAAAAATTTAATTGGATGTTACATAAAAGTGAACCTTCTTAATATTTTGAAAATTACCAATCCATCCTTGGATGATTTTTTGAAGTCCTTTTTAACTTAAATGATATCCTGGATAGAACAGTAAAAAAAATTTGCAAGTTATTTTAAAATCTTTACATTTTACATCATTATGAGTTGCTAAAAATTAACAGTGAGGAACTCTACAGTTAGCCTATCTTATCCCTTTTCAAAAGCCCACCTCCACAATATACATATTTTATTTATTTGCTCTTCCTTTTTCCCCTTCCCAATAGTAAGAGACTTGTAGGTGTACCCTTTCATTCATTGCTATTATGCTATCCCGATATATAACACAAATACTAATATATTAAAAAAAGGTGCTCAAGAAAGTTTCAAAAACAAAAATAGTTTTAGCTTAGCTGTTCAATTATATATATTTAATATAATTTACTTTGAACATTTACATAGATGTTGGTTTCAAAATTTACCTTCCACTATGTGACCATATTTTGCAAATACTGCTTCAAGAGTCTTTTCATTAGTCTCGATACTGAGGCCTTCTATAAACAGCTTCCCAGGTGTATCTGCTTCTAACATTTTGCTGTTAAATGCTTGAAAACATATACACATTGCAAAAAATAAATTATAAGCCAAAAAGTTGTATTTTATCAGTGTATGTGAAATTTAGGTGAAATACCGTACATAAGCTCTGTTTTGTTTCTTAAAATGAAACTTGGGTGTCTGCTTGTCTCAGTCAATAGAGCATGTTACACTTGAAAAAAAAAAGATTTTACTTAATTATTTGACAGAGACAGAACAAGAAAGGGAACACAGGGGGAGTGGGAGAGGGAGAGGCAGGCTTCTCGCCCAGCCAGGAGCCGGATGCGGGGGTCGATCCAGGACCCTGGCATCATGAGCTGAGATGAAGGCAGATGCTTAACGACTGCGCCACCTAGGCGCCTCTAGAGCATGTACTCTTGATGTCAGAGTCATGAGTTCCAGCCCCACACTGGGTGTAGAGATTACTCAAAAATAAATAAAAACTTAAAAATGAATGCCTGGGCAGTTCAGTCGCTTAAGCAGCCGACTCTGTATTTTCCCTCAAGTCATGATCTCAGGTTTTGGCATCGAGGCTCATCCCTCCGCTTCCTCCCGCAACTATCTCCCCTCAACGTGCTTAAGATTCTCTCCTCCTTTCCCTCTGTCCCTCCCCCCTTAGAAAGAAATGGAATTTGTAACCTAAAGAGCAAAATGTGCAGTGGCTTAACAAGAAAAATGCTCCACTATCTACAGACATCTGATAAAACCTTGGGTGCAGTATGCAGGCTTCGCTTTTAAAAAATAGTGTGGATTTTTTTAAAGACTTTACTATTTATTTTATTTTATTTGAGAGAGAGAGGGCAGGGAAGAAAAGAAACACAAGCAGGGGAAGCAAGAGAGGGAGAAGCAGGCTCCCCGCTGAGTTAGGAGCTCCACGGGGGACTCCATCACAGGACCTGAGCCGAAGGGAGGCGCTTAACCAACTGAGCCACCTAGGTGCCCATAGTGTGGATTATTTTTAAAACCAAAAAAAAAAAAAATGCATTTCTGTATCTAAGTTAACATTTTAAGTTTTCTTAAGTGCACATAAATACGTTAATTTTATTTAGTTTCCCCTCGCCCCTCTTTCCATTTATCTTGGTCACATATCAAATAGTCTTTCCTTATAGTAATGTCTCTCTCAAAAGATTTTTCAAATGCTAAGTCATAAAATTAAGGTACGAATTAAAACCTTCGTTAACGGAATTTAAGCCGCGATTACATAGAGAGAAAAGACTTTAGCAAACATTGGCTAAAGCAATTGTGAGATTTTTACCGGATGCTAAAAATTTGAGAATCCTGTGAGGTGAATCAATATTTGGTATCTGATCAGTAAAGTAGAAGTTTGTACTCACAGCGGTTAAATAGTGTGCATATATTTTTCAGTTACCCCCGCATTCAGAGAGAAAACTCGTTACAAAAAAAAAAATTCCACATGAATCAAAATGTCGCGCTGGCTATATATCCGACAAACAATCCGCGAGGACGCGCCATAATACAACCGAGAAAAGCCAAGTTAAAACAACAAAACATGTACATCAGGTCATTAAAAAAGCTTCTCAGCCCGACTATAGGGTTCTCTATAGTCGCACATTCCGTCTCAAACTAACATCCATGCATTTTTAACTCATCTCCCCACCATTCACGAACAAACCTCGAGAACTTCACGGACTTTCCACGGCGGCTGCAGGAACACATTGCCGAGCGAATGAAAACCGAAAACGTACTTTCCAATAAAAAGACACCTAACTCCTCTAGATATTCTATGCACATATATTTTTAACTTACATAATGTGTTCTTAAGATACACTGAAAACGCCTGAGAGAAAAATCAAAGTCTGAATTACCACAATTTATCAATTTATAAGACATGATATAGCACTGGCTATTTTTCCTGAGGTACAAATTTGTCTTTCGTCCCTAAAACCCCGAATTCCTCACCTTTTTTATCTCCAGCTCACCTAACGGCTCGCCTCAACCCTCCGCTAAGCGACCACCAGCTCATCTGACCGCTGAGAACAACTGCGCAACCAATTTAACCACGCTAAGGAACCCGGATGTGACTGGATGACGAGCCACAGAGGAAGTAGGGAATAAGGAGGGTGGGTAACGTGGAAGAGGAGGGAGCCGAGAAACTCCTGAAGGAAAAGCCTGAGGAAAGACAGAAAGAAAAAATGTATTTTCTACTTCCCTTTTATTATTTACTTCTTCCAGTTAAAGTAATCCATGTAAAGGAGAAACTAAATTTTTCCTATCAAATAATCATCCTTATCATTGTCTCAAATATTGGCAGTACACTATCACATGGCGTCTGGTAAAATTTTTAACACTGAAAAGAAAAAAATGATAACAGTGATGAAAAATATAGTAAGAGAAAGGAATAAAAATAGTAACAGTATTTAAGATTTCAAAGCTTCAGTATCTTTGAACTTCACGGATTTGAAAAATGTCATCTTCAATTATCCTCAATAAGTATATACATGTAATGTGTGACCAAACATCTAAAATTAAGAAAAACAACAAATCCCTGAGCTCAGTTTTTCTGACCTCAATCTCTGTGTAATAAACACAATCCTTAATAAATAATTATATGTGGTAAAATGAATTCCTATTCCTGAAAAAAAATACTGTTATTAGCTGAGATTATTCCTTCAATTATTCCTTTTAGGAATTCACTTGCAAAATGCAACCTGAGGGAACACACTCAAATAACTACAGAATAAAACTAAAACTTATTTTTGTGAAATACTCTAGAATTTGTCAACACGTATTTTTTTACTTTTTTTTTTTTTTTTACTTCAGTACTTTCACTAATAGTGTGCCTTAAAAAGCAATAGAAAGGAATGACAAAACACCAACACACATGACTGGAGTGGAGAGTAAATTAACAATAGAAAAAAATTAAAAAGAATTATAAAATCTTTGGCATCCTCTTGTAATAATTTATCTCATTTCAAAATGAGATGGCAGATGATTTAAAAAACATAATATTTCAAGAATTATCCAAGAAGAAATAGAAATCCTGAGATAATTATTTCATCGTGAATTCTAAGGGCTAGTCTGAAAAATTTATGCTGTTGATAAATGGAAATAAACACACACACATACATACAATTTTTATAGTATTTTGCTTTTCATATAACTCAGGTGACAAAATCTAAGTATGTCAATTCATTTTACAAACATAACCTCTAAAAATAAGACAAAAGAACAATATGATAATACAAATTATAAATTATGTCAACATAGACATAATTTGTATTTATCTCAAAATTTAGAGCTTAAATGATACTATAGATACCAATTTCAGTGCTCATATCTATTTTAAGAAACTTATGTCTGCTAATTTTTATAATATTTCTCAATTATGAAGTACTGAGAATTTTGATGTGTACTATTATAATGAATATACTGTGGATTATATTTGGACCAAAACCTTAATTTCTCATTTCAGTATTTTTCCTTCAGGTAAAACCCGCCAATGAATTTATGCACAAAAGGTAAAGTTATTTTTATACCTATATATTATTTTAGAAAATTGTTTTTAATGACAGATTGGTAAACCATTATTTTTTTTTAAGATTTTATTTATTTATTTGATAGACAGAGACACAGCGAGAGAGGGAACACAAGCAGGGGGAGTGGGAGAGGGAGAAGCAGGCTTCCTGTGGAGCAGGGAGCCCGATGCAGGGCTTGATCCCGTGATCCTGGGATCATGACCTGAGCCGAAGGCAGACGCTTAACAACTGAGCCAACCAGCTGCCCCTTGGTAACCATTCTAACATTATATCCCCACATGTATTATATTCTTACCAGAAATACATTAATTTTCCCATAGCCAGATCAACATTAACAATTACTTTTTTCTCATTTTGTATAGTTAATATGTGCCCTTTCTTGGAGAAATGGATTTTATTCATGAGTTTTACTAATAATGCTATAAGTAATTAAATAATGTATCACTACCAACTGATAATTAATACAAATGAACAACTACTATATAATGCAGTGAAAGGACCTCACTGGGAAAGCACACATAGAAATAATACAATGTGTTTGGTGCCATAAAAAGCATGAGAAAATGCTCCAGTTATTTTTAAAAGGTTATGCAAATAATAGTGACTGTCTCTTTTTTTTGGCTTTTACAACAAAGTTTATTAGCTGTTCTACTCTTTCTCATAAATGGAATGGATAATGTGGATAATCCTTTACAAACCAGTACTCATTTAAAAAACTGTAATGAGGAGGCTGTGAAAAACACATATTTAATAAACAACAACAGTGACTGTCATTTTGTAAACAATTATCAGGATCAGTTTTTTAGATAAAATATCTAAAGATACTGTCTTAGCCGGTTAATGTTTGGAACTCCTATAACATGTTCATTTTGCAAGAAAGGAAACAAAAAGAACTTCAAAACTTTTTCACAATTTCAGGGATCTATCTCTAGAAAAATTATGATTTAAATCTAATGATTAGAACCAGATACTTTGTTGTAAAAGAAAACTGCTAAATCATATATATGGTAAAAATTTACCGAGATGTGTTTTGAGCAAGACTTGAGAAAACGGATTATAACTTATTAGACATGGGGTGCCTGTGTGGCTCAGTTGGTTAAGCGTCTGCATCAGGCTGAGTTTATGATCCCAACATCCTGGGATCAAATCGTGGGGCAGGCTCCCTTGTCAGTGGAGGTACCCCACTCATATTCTTTCTCTCTCTGTCTCAAATAAATAAAATAAAATCTTAAAAAAATAACTTATTAGACATACGATATAAGGAGGATCTTAGGCAGAGATAGCATTCGGGGAGTTGCGGGATTACTAAAAATAGCGCGGAAGAAGACGAAAAAGGGAACATTGTAAAATGTGATTTGCCTGGAAAAAAGTACAGAAGCATGCAATGTTAAAGGCAAAAGACAACCTGCAGGAAAATACTTTTGACCGGAAATATGAATGTCTACAAAATAGAATGCGTCTGTTGATTAACACAACATTATAAAGTAGTCATGCTGACCAAGAATCTAAGCTTCAAAATGTAGGAGTTGTGTGAAATTGAATAAAGTACTTAACCTCTTAAATTCACTGAATCAGCAAAACAGAGATAATAATGGAATTATCAAATAGGACTGTTGGGGTAAAGTTAAATAATGTCCTGAGCACACCTTGAGCACAATACCTGAAACATAATAAAGACTCAAACAAAACAAAAGAAAACAAAGGGTGGAAATTATATGATTACCTTTCTATTAAGTGGAGGCCTAAAAGCAACACATTATTTAGGGACTGGTAAACACCATCGAAACTAAATAAGATGAGAATTGAGAGGGAGGCAAACCGTAAGAAATGCTGAACTCTAGGAAGCAAACTGAGGGTTGTTGGAGCAGCGGGTGAGGAGACGGTGGGTAACGGGAATGGGCGTTAAGGAGGGCATTTGATGTAATGAGCACTGGGTGTTAAATGTAACTGATGAATTACTAAATTCAACCTCTGAAACTAATTTTAAAGAACTATATTTTAAAAAGAATTAGCTGCTTTATGGGTGCCTGGGTGGCTCAGTACTTGAATGTCTGACTTCGGCTGGGGTCGTGATCCCAGGGTCCTGGGACTGAGCCCCGCGTAGGGCTCCCTACTCAGCGGGAAGCCTGCTTCTCCCTCTCCCACTCCCCCTGCTTGTGTTCCCTCTCTCACTGTGTCTCTCTGTCAAATAAATAAAATCTTAAAAAAAAAGAAAAGAGAAAAAGAATTGGCTGCTTTGGTTGTTTTGCATAAAATGAATCATTATTATGTACTTTCACTAATAATATGGATAAAAAAGCGATAGAAAGGAATGACAGAACACCAACACACATGATTGGAGTGGAGAGTAAATTAACAATAGAAAAAATTAAAAAGAATTATAAGAAATATTTGGCACCCTCTTGTAATAATGGATCTCATTTCAAAATGAGATGACAGATGATTTAAAAAACATAATTTGTCAAGAATTATCCAAGAAGAAATAGAAATCCTGAGATAATAAATTCATTGTGAATTCTAAGGGATAGTCTGAAAAATTTATACTGTTGATAAATGGAAATAAACACACACACACACATACAATTTTTATAGTATTTTGATTTTCGTAGAACTCAGGTGACAAAAGTTAACTATGTCAATTCATTTTAAAATCATAACCTCTAAAAATAAGACAAAAGAACAAGACGATAATACAAATTATAAATTAGGAAGAGGACCAGTTCCTAAATGGAAATAAATACTGCATACCCAATGTTAGAATAAAAGTAAAAATATAATAATTATTTTCTGCTGGATGTTAATAGGAAATGTCTTCCTTTACTTTTAACTTCGTTAACTCATTTGATTATTGCCACTATACTATGAACTACTATCCTCTTTTTTAAAACGAATTCTTATTCTCATTATAATCATTTCTTCTGGTTTGAAGAAAAAACCTGAAAAATCCTTGGAAATACATGAAGAATGTCTTGAGTATGTGGAGATGAGTATTATAAGGTGCCTTCAGTATGACCTTAAATAATGTGAAAATAATATTGAAAATGTGACTGGGTGTGCCTTGGTGTCTCAGTCAATTTAGCTTGATTTCAGCTCAAGTCATGATCTCAGGGTCTTAATATCCAGCCCCACGTTGGGCTCCCTGCTCGGTGAGAGTCAGCTTGGCCCTTTCCCTCCACCCCTCCCCTCACTTGAGCTCATGCCCACTCCTATGCGCTCTCTCTAAAATAAAGAATGGGTTGGGGCGCCTGGGTGGCTCAGTCGCTAGGCGTCTGCCTTCAGCTCAGGTCAGCACCCCAGCGTCCTGGGATTGAGCCCCACATCAGGCTCCCTGCTCCGTGGGAAGCCTGCTTCTCCCTCTCCCACTCCCCCTGCTTCTGGTCCCTCTCTTGCTGTGTCTCTCTCTGTCAAAAAATAAATAAAATCTTTAAAAATAAATGAATAAATAAAATAAAGAAGGGGTGCCTGTGTGGCTCAGTCAGTTCAGCATCTGCCGTCACCTCAGGTCATGATCCCAATGTCCTGGGATCGAGTCCCACATCAGACTGCCTGCTCATCGGGGAGCCTGCTTCTCCCTCTCCCTCTGCTTGTGCTCTGTCAAATAAATAAATGAAATCTTAAAAAAGATATAAGAAAAACAAATCGTTTAGAAAAAGGTGATTGAAAATATTAAAATTGTCACATATATACACCTAATATGAATGTACATGTATTTACTTATATACATTTCTATGTGGGGATATATATGTTATGTCTAAGTATATGTGTACATACAGTTTTTATGCATAATAGTTTTTATGCATAATAAAAATATATAGGGGTGCCTGAATGGCTCAGTCATTAAGTGTCTGCCTTCGGCTCGGGTCACGATCCCAGGGTCCTGGGATCGAGCCCCACATCGGGCTCCCTGCTTGGCAGGAAGCCTGCCTCTCCCTCTCTCACTCCCCCTGCTTGTGTTCCCTTTCTCACTATGTCTCTCTCTGTCAAATAAATAAAATCTTTAAAAAATAAATAAAATAAAATAAAAAATATATAATAACTCATATATATGTATGTTGCATTTCCAGTCAGATTTTACAGTTTGTTTAAAAAAATCAACATTTCAAAAAAAATCAACAATCAAGAATAGTTTATTTTCTTATTTTTTATTTTTTTAAAAGATTTATTTATTTATTTTGAGAGAGTGAGAATGAGAGAGAGAGAGAGTACATAAGAGCGGGGAGGGTTAGAGGGAGAAGCAGGGCCCTCACCGAGCAGGGAGCCCGATGCGGGACTCGATCCCAGGACTCCAGGATCATGACCTGAGCCGAAGGCAGTCGCTTAACCAACTGAGCCACCCAGGCGCCCCACAATCAAGAATAGTTTAGAGAACATTGTGTATTAAGGAGGATTATAGAGTTATAGTAAATGAAATGACTTGTGTGTACATTATCAAGAGTGACAATCAAAAACTGTGTACATAATAATAAAAGAACAACTGATATGTTACATTATTAGAAGATAAAGCAGAATCAATATATTTTGCTAGGGATTTTGAAGAAATATTGTGAGTAGAGGAAGGTGTTGAATTATATTACATGAATAAATATAAGGAACAAAATTCAAACAATAAGGAACTATATAGGATAATTAACCTGGCTTAAAATCAAATAGAAAAAAATAAGAATTGAAGGGGAAAGCTTTTTTAAAAGACTCTTTCTTAATAAAATATTTTATTTATTTATTTGACAGAGAGAGTGGACAAGCAGGGGGAACTGCAGGCAGCGGGAGAGGGCGAAGTAGACTCCCCACTGAGCAGGGAGCCTGATGTGGGACTTGAACCCAGGCCCCTGAGATCATGACCTGAGCCAAAGGCAGACACCCAGCTGACTGAGCCACCCATGTGCCCCTTAAAAGACTCTTAAACGTATACAAGCCAATAACAATGTTCAATTCTTATTGGATTCTATTTCAAAGAAACCATTGAAATGTTTGCCATGTATAAGAAAAAAATAATTTGAGTACACATTATATTGAATGATGTTTTAGAGATTATAGTTTATATGTTTTCAGGTCCTCTTCTGGTCATGCAATAACCAAATGCCTACAGTTTCCCATTACTTACCTATGTACTTGACTTGGTGAACTATATATAATCAATCTTTTCTCCTGCTCAGAGTCCCTTAAACTTTGGCTTGCCCATTTTGGTCAAGCACTAACATATCAAGGTCAAGACATATTTCCTAACAGCCCATTCTGAGTATCAGCTCAGAAACATTTCCTATTAAAACACCCCTATTTTGCTTCCTGTTCATCAATCTGCTTATCCCCCAGGAAGTTCCTATGAGCTCTGTTTATCCCTACCTCTTTTTTATTTATTTATTTTTTATTATGATGTTGTGTTAATCACCATACATTACATCATTAGTTTTTTTTTGTTTTTTTTATACACCACATCTCTTTTTTCTTAAATTTTTTATTGTTATGTTAATCACCATAAATTACATCATTAGTTTTTGATGTAGTGTTCCATGATTCCTTGTTTGCGTATAACAACCAGTGCTCTATGCAGAACATGCCCTCTTTAATACCCATCACCAGGCTAACTTATCCCCCCACTCCCTTCCCTCTAGAACCCTCAGTTTGATTTTCAGAGTCCATCGTCTCTCATGGTTCACCTCCCCCTCCGATTTCTCCCCCTTCATTCTTATCCCTACCTCTTATGAAAAGACTTTTTCTGTTTGATTTTGAGATACGTGTGGATTCTAACATTGGAGCATTATTATATTAAGCAGTTTTGTGCTTTCTTAAAATGAAGTCTTTACTTACATAAATCCCAATTTGTTTTTTGTTTGTTTTTGCAGTTTTCTGCTGTTTTGAGTTAGAACAAAATGCTTATGGCCTTTTAGTCTTCATCCTCCTGACAGTGCTGCCAAACTTTCAGGACCCAACTTTGGATTTATGGTTCTTAACTGAAAAGGTATAAAACTACTCTGAGTGGAAGGCCACTCCAGCTGGAAACCTTAAAACTGAGTGCCCGTGAAGTAAACAGCTTTCTCAAAAAGTTGGAAATGAGTGGATGACGTCAAGAAGGGCTCAATTTCTACCCCAGGTACCAGAACAAGCGCACACACCACAGGAGACTCTTCTCCTCCAGTACTCACTTTTTATCTTTATTTGCTGTTCTTTCATCTCTATTCACTCCAGCATCCCTTTGCTAGCCATGTAATTTTTCCCATTGCAAATGTAGCTTCCCATAATGACACTTACATTGTACCATCTCTGGCTCTTCCTGCTCACAATAGCTGCTTTCCCCTTAAAAATTCCTAAAAATTCCTCTGTCGCTCCAAAGATGCCCAAATCTATGGAATGCCTTTACACAACACAGAGCAAAATCTCACAGTCCTACTTCTGATTCCTGTTATTACTTTGTTTCAGGAACCTCCATTTCCCCCCAATCTCCTACACCCATATCAGATTTAAAGGCATCCATTTTGTTGACACTTGAAGGGGGCTTCACATTTTCTCTCTAGACTTTGAAAGGAACCTCCATAAACCTCAATACTTTTTAGAAAGGGCAGTGTATACTTCCACTGTAATATAACCAAGAGTCCTTTCAGAGATACAGGCATTTTCGATTACACTACTTTGCCAATACAAATACTTACAAATGCAATACAGATACACTCTTATTATGGGGGGCAAAAGTACATATTCCTTGCATTTTTATATTGTCTAATATACCCAGATGACCTTAAGTATAATTTCACCTTTCCTTGAGACTATGTTCTAAAAACAAAACCTCTAGAAATTTCTCTCCCTAATTAGATGGGATAACATCCATCCAGAGGAATCAGATAAACTCTAAAATACAAATACATTGACAATTTTTCTTAGAAGCCCTAAGTAATTGCTAATAAGGTGTATCTGCCTACTAATTGGGCTGCCATCTATTATTGTACTGATCCTATTTGTTTCTATGAAATCTTTAACAAGACTGCCTTTTTTTCTTACTTTAACAACTTGTTTACTTGTGGTTTAAGTTTTCTAGGCACTAGGTTATAAAAAAAATAATCTGCAAAACGTGTGACAATTACAAGTTAGGTACAGAAACCCACCTAACTTGGATATGACCTCTGTTGCTTACCTTGTTTTCAAGAAGCCGTAGGGAAAGAGAACAAACGGGGACACCTGGGTGGCTGAGCCGGTTAAGCTTCTGCCTTTGGCACAGGTCATGATCCCAGAGTCCTGGGATTGAGCCCCGCATCAGGCTCCCTGCTCCGTGGGAAACCTGTTTCTCCCTCTTTTCTCTGTCCTGCTCTCTGTCAAATAAATAAATAATATCTTTAAAAAAAAGAAAAAAGAATGAGTGAGTGCATGTAAATCTAAAAGAGTTCACTGCACCAACATATTATCTATGGGCCACCTTTGGAAAGAAGTCCTTTCATCTTCCGTGGTCTGATTCAGGAAATAACTATGACTGTGAGCAATTTTCCAAAATCACCAATATCATCATCATAAAATTCCAAAACCTCAGTGAAGGTCCTTCATAATTGTCTGGCATTGGACATGATTCTGCCTTCATGAGTTGGAGATAACTGCTATATAAGTTTCCTGAAACCACTCTGATGTCTGCCATCAACCACACATTCACACGGCAAACTCGGAAGTTCATTATAATAACCATTACTCTCCTCGTTCTGCCATCTAACACTTTGGGCTTCATGTCCTAGGATTTTCTTCTTTGGCTCCCTTCAAACTCAGTTGTTACTTTTACATGCTTTTCCAGCCTTAAGTAATAGTCCTGTTTCATTATATTCCAAGGTAACCTTATCAACAATTGTCAGTCTAGCAATACACACCACAGAAAGTAGAGCTAGTCTTTTGAGGACAACAAGAATATGAAGACAAATGTATGTTCCCCTGAAATGAGTCTGAGATCTCAGGTTGACTCTGGGTGAACTGAACTGGGTTGGGGACTTTTAAAGTGGGTTTAGGGCTGCTTGAGGTGAGAGGGGGATCTTATTGAAGTTGGTCTCAAGTTCTGTGTTGAGCCTGGGGTCCCCTAATTCCCTATATATCTCTTTGAGTAGAGTTTGATTCCGTTGGAATGGGTTTATGCTCTTCTGGGGAGGGTTTGGCAAATTAAGAATTTGTTCTGGGTTCTCTGGACTTAAGTCTGGGTCCCCTGATGTATCTGGGGTCTCTGGCATGTTTCCTGAGATGCCCAAATGTATCTAGTTTACTGATATGAGTCTGTGGTTCCCAACAATAGGTTTGAGGGCTCTTGAAATGGTTCTGGATCTCTTGAACTGGAACTTGGGTCTTCTAAGCTGAGGCTAGTTCTTTTGCTTTTGTCTGAGCTTAGTTTGCACCCCTTTCTTAAGATTTTATTTAAATTCCAGGGTGCCTGGGTGGCTCAGTCGTTAAGTGTCTGCCTTTGGCTCAGGTCATGATCCCGGGGTCCTGGGATCGAGTCCCACATCGGGCTCCCTGCTCCTTGGGAGCCTGCTTCTCCCTCTGCTTCTCCCTCTCTCTCTCTCTCCCTCTCTCTCTCTCCTCCTCTGTCTCTCATGAATAAATAAATAAAATCTTTAAAAAAAATAAATTCCAGTTAGCATAAAGTAAGATTAGTTTCAAGTATGCAATATAGTGATTCAACACTTCAGTACAACACCTGGTGCTCATCACATGTGTACTCCTTAATCCTTATCCCTGATTTAACCCCTCTCCCCTCTGGTACCCATCAGTTCTCTGTAGTTAAGGGTCTGTTGCTTGATTTGCCTCTCTCTCTCTCTTTTTTCCCCATACTCATTTTGTTATGTATCCACATATGAGTGAAATCATATGGTATTTGTTTTTATCTGACTGACTTATTTTGCTTAGCATAATACTCTCTAGTTATATCCACATTGTTGCAAATAGCAAGATTCCATTCTTTTTTTAATGGCTGATTAATATTTCATTGTACATGCATACCATGTTTCCTTTATCCATTTATCAGCAGATGTGCGCATGAGCTGTTTCCATAATTTGGCTAATATTGATAAACATCATGGTGCTTGCATTCCCTTGAATTAGTGTTTTTGTATTCTTTGGGTAAATTCCCAGTAGTGTGATTGTTGGATCATTGGGTAGTTCTATGTTTACTTTTTGGGGGGAACCTCCACACTGTTTTCCAGAGTGCACCACTTTGCATTCCCAACAACAGTGTAAGAGGGTCCCCCTTCCTCTACATCCTTGCCAGCGTCTGTTGTTTCCTGTGTGGTTCCTTTTAGCCATTCTGACTAGTGTGAGGTGGTATCTCATTGTAGTTTTGATTTGTATTTCCCTGATGTTGAGTGACGTTGAGCATCTTCATATACCTAGCGGCCATTTGGATGTCTTCTTTGGGAAATGTCTATTAATGTCTTCTACCCATTTCTTATCTGGGTTATTTGGTTTTTGGGTGTTGAGTTTGATAAGTTTTTTATAGATTTTGAATAGCAACCGTTATCAGTTATGTTACTTCCAAGTATCCTCCCCTATTCCATCGGCTGAATTTTAAATTTGTTTGATCATTTCTTTATAGACTTTGGATACTACCCTTTATCAGATATGTCATTTGTAAATATCCTCTCCCATTTCATTAGTTAACTTTTTGGCTTGTTGATTGTTTCCTTCATTGTGCAGAAACTTTTTATCTTGATGAAGACCCAAAGTTCATTTTGGTTTTCTTTCCCTTGCCCCCAGAAATGTGTATAGTAAGAAGATGATATGGCCATGGTTCAAGAGGTCGTCGCTTGTGTTCTTCTCTAGAGTATTAAGGAGGGCAGGTGTGATGAGCACTTGGTGTTATATGCAACTAAGGAATCATTGAACACTACATCAGAAACTAATGATGTACTATATGATGGCGAACCGAACATAATAAAAAAGTAAACTTAAAAAAAGAAATTGATCCCATTTACAATTACACCAAAAACTATAAGATACCTACGAACGAACCTAATCAAGAGGAAAGAGATCTGTACTCTGCAAAAGTTGAACACTTCTGAAAAAAAATTGAAAGGGAAACAAAGAAATGGAAATGTTCCATGCTCAGGGATAGGAATAAAAACCATTGTTAAAAGGCCCATATTTCCCAAAGCAACATACACATTTAATGCAGTCCCTATCAAAATACCACCAGCACTCTTCACAGAGCTAGAATAAACTAAACTAAAATTTGTATGGAACCGGAAAAGACTCCCAAGTAGCCAAAGCGAGCTTGAAAAAGAAAAGCAAAGCTGGCGGCATCACAATACCGGACTTCAAACTCTATTACAAAGCTGTCACCAAGACAGTATGCTACTGGCACAAAAACAGACACATAGATCAATGGAACAGAATAGAGAGCCCAGAAATGGACCCTCAACTCTGTTGTCAACTAATCTTCGACAAAACAGGAAAGAATATTCAATGGAAAAAAGACAGTCTCTTCACTAAAGGGTGTTGGGGAATTGGGCAGCCACATGCCGAAGAATGAAACTGGACCATTTCCTTATACCATACACAAAAACAGACTCAAAATGGAATGAAGACTTAAATGGAAGACATTAGATTTTGCCTTTGCCCTTCTTTCTCTGTTTTTAATTGCTGTTCTGAACAAGGACATGGTAGAGATAAAGCATTTTTTAGGCATTGTCAGAATGGAATTCAAATAATAAAATTGCTGACCAGAATGATAGAAAGAACTCAGATAAATTCATGAAGCTGAATTCACAGGTATCTCACGACTCCTATCATATGAAATATATATTTATTCTTATATAATTGATTTATATTTTCTGTCTAGTCCAGCAGAAACTAACCTTAGCTAATATATTCCTCTACTGAATTAAAAAACTTAGGAAGGCCAAGGCTTCTTGTCCTCAGATTTGTGTGTTCAACTTATGGCACACTCCATATGAGAGTAGGTAAGTATTTATTGAATTGTTGCTCTTTGCCCAAGATTGTCGTCAGAGAGAAGGGTTTGGAGCTCTTGAGTTAATTTTCTACAATTGTAGTTTCTATCATTTTCATACTGATTTGTAAGTTATTTTAAACTATTATTGATCGGTATTTCATAACCTTCTGTGTTAGATCATTTGGAACTAATTCTTTTATTTAGTATGTATATGTGGCAGGTACGTAAAGATACATGGTAATGCCAGATAGATTATATTCTTTACAAAGTGTGGGAATGGGATATTTCATTGTCTCACTCCAAAAAATGAAAGTTAACATTGAACTAAATAAAGGTTTGTTTCATTTTTAAGTTACATTTAACTTGTGTAAATATGGGTAACATTTCTAGTTGGGTGATCATGATAGAAGAATGCAGTTATCTCATAAGTAGGTATTATGATATCAGACATTCTATATGCTATAATTTCAATCCCAACCCTGGCATCTACTCGACTAGAACCCTATCTTGCATTCACATCCACTTGAGCCAACATGAGATCTCCACTTGGCTTCTATCAGTTTTGGGGACTGTTTTTTCACTGCTGTGGTGGTAAGTTACAGACAATTGGGAATTTTTTTCTCCTCTGTTTGTCTTATTACTGGGGAAATAATTTTTATTTTCCTTAACGTTTTAAAATATCTTCTGTTTTTGTCCTTGATGTTTATTTCATTTCCTACTTCTTATCATGTTTGTCTTTCATCTAATCTTACATTTTGCCACTTTTATTTATGTTTCTCATTCTTCTCTATATTCTCTTATTTCACATCTTCAACAAGTGAAAGTTAGGATGACAAATCTCAATAATCATTCAGCAAGATGAAGTTTTTCATGTTATATTTACCTTTTCTCCTCCCTAGCTGGCCTTTTAGTATCCAATTCTCAAAAGCAGTTGTTAATCTCATTGACCCCAACGATTGCCCCATTGACAGCATCCAGCAACTTCCCATGGCTAATGTCCATGGCTGAAAACTGCCAGGGCATTATTCTGAGTCGGTGGTGGATCCTCTCCACAGCCAGCTGTCTGAATAAACTGTAAGTACAGCTAGAATCATGGTAAAGGGATCATAGTTACATATACATTTTATATTTCTTTGTCAAAATTAATTTTATTTGCGTTGGATAATGATGCATTCAAGGGACATTGTCTTTGGAAAATAACATATTAAAAATGAAGCTTGGAGTTCTAAAAGTCAAATTCTATTCAGTGTGCAATGTAGAGCATCATTTTACAGGGATGTAAATAGAAAATTGTTGGATTACATTAACATTTCAGGTTAAATGAAGTTTAATGAAATGTTTTTCTCAGTCCAATTTCATTATGCTCTTCTGCACTTTTCTATTCCTTTAGGAAACATTTGGACTCTGACATTTCAGCAGTCATTGACCAAGAAGATATCTTACTTGGCCATACAATATGCCTGCACCCCAGTTTTGGTCCACAAGTTGGAATGGATCCAGTCAAAGGAGACATAGGAGTCATCCTGCTACAGTACCCTATCAGGGTGGGGCGATACCACTTTATCACACTTATAACATCTCTGGAAGAGCTGTTATAACACTGCAGGGTATACCAATATCAGAGTAAGCTCAAGTGTCATGTTCTGTCATATCATAAGTGTAGCTCATATAATGATATAGAAAAAAACAAAGCAAAACAATGCAAAAATAAAACAGGATGTTAAAAAATCTTGTAAATAATTAAGGCCGTATTACTCCACTTCACATGGTGTAAAGAAGGAAAAGTGACAATATCCTGGGTTATAATATTCTGTGTTCTATTACTTAAGAGGGATTTAGGAACAGCTAAAAAATACAAGAAAGTATGAAATAAGTGTGTATGAGATTAGATGGAAGGGAAGGAGGAGTCAGAGTATCTCAGTAATTTTGTGTGATTAAAAGATTGAAAGTTGTACCAACCTAGTAGTAAATCATAATAATATAATAACCCATATCTCATAGTCCTTTCTATCTCTATTCCCTCAGACCACAGTAACTTTGGAACCAGTATCAAAAAGCTGTCAGTTAAGCTGCTGGACCTCTCATTCTGCCACCATCAACATATCCACCTACCTAAAAGTAACAATTTATGCATCTGGAGTCAGCCACAAGGAGACTGCTGGGTACTTACTGTATAAGGGCAGAGTTACCATTGGGGGGAGATGTAAAACTATATGCAAAATGTAAAATGGATACAATTTCATTTATGCAAGATGAATAAGTTCTGGAGATCTGCTGACCAACCTAGTGTATATAGTTAACAATCTTACACTGTACACCTAAAAATTTAAGAGGGTCAGATAACATGTTGACTCTTACTCCCTTAATAAAAAAAGAAAGATTCTTTCCTTTCACATGCAATCCACCGGTGTAATGTTTATGTGATTATATAATCATACGTACATTATGTCAAATAAAGATTCAAAGATATATTTATTCTTAAGGTGACAAACAAAGCAGGAATATTTTCATCAATAAAATTTCAGAATTAGAAATTTTGCTAAAATATATTCGAAGCAATGGGAAGAACAGGTTATCTTTGGATTGGGTTGTTAGAATACAAATAGAACTCAGTTTTACAAAAACAAACCGAGTACTTAAAAGTCTTTGGTTATGAGGTATAATTATTATCTCTCCATCCTGAAGCTACAAAAATATTGTAACTGAACTAGTGATGAGGAGTACCTGCTACCAATATATATTTTTAAAGACTATTGTGACCTTATATTCCCAAAGCTCAACCTAGAAGATATGTAGTAATATTTGTGTTATATACTACATATAGTAATATTTAGTTTGTAACAGATAAAATTTAAGAAGTCACAAATGGCTACAAAGAAATTTAAGGCAAAAAAAGTGAGAGGCAAAAATAAAAACGTTTGAAATTTACAAATAAGGAAGATGTTAAAATCTGTGATGCAAAAGGAATATAGGTGATATCAAATTCTTCTTAATACACATATTGCCAAAACTTTGTCAAGCCCAAAAGAACAAAGAGCTGAAACCAATATTTGAGAAATTTGAAATTAAGAAAGACAAGGTAACCACAGCGTGGTAGACTACAAATTGACAGGGTACATAGAGGAAACAGGCCTGGTCCCTGTTCTTAGAAAATCCCGATTTTCTGGGCCCGGTCACCGGAGTTTATGATTTGATACGAGAGATTAGTGCAGTAATTTAGTAAAAATAAAATTTTGTTCACCGTAGCACATACCCTCCCCAATATCTATCACCCAGCCACCCCATCCCTCCCACCCCCAACCACTCCAGTAACACTCAGTTTCTTTCCTGAGATTAAGAATTCCTCATATCAGTGAGGTCATGTGATACATGTCTTTCTCTGATTATGAGAGATGATGGACTCTGAAAAACAAACTGAGGGTTCTAGAGGGGAGGGGGGTGGGGGGATGGGTTAGCCTGGTGATGGGTATTGAGGAGGGCACGTTCTGCATGGAGCACTTGGTGTTATGAACAAACAATGAATCATGGAACACTGTACCAAAAACTAATGATGTAATATATGGTGATTAACATAACAATAAAAATTAAAAAAATAAATAAATAAAATAAAATTTTGTTAATCTTTTAGAAATCTTTATTGTGAACATTGGAGATAACAATTATATCTACATTTGGATAGATGAAGGCATACTTAAAATTTTGAGAGGAAAGTAGCTCTTCACAATAGAAATAAGATGTGCAAATGTAATGAACATTTAATGCATAGAAAATATTTGAGTTTTAAAATTTGTAAGGGGCACATGATGGTAAAAAAATATTTAAAAAATGAGAAAAGAAAATTCCTTTGGACCAATTATGAAGTAATGGTGCCTGGAGTTAGTTGTTGAAGTCCTTGGAGTCACAGAAAGATTTTAATGCAAAAAAAATATATTTTAGAAGAATCAAATATTTTCTGTTCTGGAAGGTGGGATGAAAGATGGCCTTTAAAATTAAATTAAAGAAGTCAGATTTATTTAGATATCTAACCAACAAAGTCTATTAAAGTACCTTTGTACTCTTCACATTTATTCCTACAAAATGGTATGGCATGAACTGCAAAAACAATAAGGAATCATTCATTCATTAAATATTGATTGCCTAAACATGATTTGGTGCTATGCTAAGATGCAGCAGTTTAAAAAAGCATATAATTATCCTTATCCACATGAAGCTTACTCAAAAGCTAACAATTGTTTCCCAAGAAAATAATGAAGGTGTGCTATTAAAATAGGAGAAATGCAGAAGATCTTTAAAAATGTTCTATTTGACCAAAAACCTAAAGGCTTGAGAAATCAACCCAAGTAAATCCCATGAGGGAAGCCAATTCCAGGCAAAGGATACTACTGTGGAAAAATTTCCGTGAAGAATGAAACAAATATGATGGTAGCAAAATGAACAAAGGAAAAATGTTGAACTGAGATCAGAAACTAATTAATAACACCTTTGGATTTTACTCTGAATATCATCCTGCCTGCCAGGAGGAACAAAGCATGGAATAAGTTTGGGTATGAGAGAATAGCAGAAATGAGAATGGTTTGAAAACAAATGAGGACAACTTGAACCAGAGTAATGACGTGGAGTGATAAGGATAAACACAGTCATTACATATGATTGTGTAAGTTGTGCCCTGCCTAGAAATACTCAGCAAAGGGAATAAGTGATATCCAAATAAAGAATGTTGAATATGTAATTGCTATTTAGAGCATGGGAATTTTCTCTAAATATCCTTTGTGATTTGGTTTTTCTCCTTTAAATGGAGTTACAATTATGTGTGTGTAAGTTATTCTGGAGCTTTAAGAAGTATGTACCAGGTAACATTTATTATTTTTCACCATGTCATATGGATATATGGTAGAAAAATATATAAATCTTATGTATTTCAATGTATTTATTGATAATATGTATATAATATACAAATATTATTTATGACAAAAGTGTAGCCATATATTTTATAATTTATATATTATATATTTACATATAACTTATGTTACATATATTTTAATATATTCTTACGATTTATGTTTGTCTGCCCGTTTGTCCCATATAAATACGGCTTATCTTTTTTCCTCATTCAGGTACAGCAGGGTAGTCCTGTTCTCTGCCTCTGTGGCAACCACTGGGAACTGGTAGGCCTGGTCAGTGAATCCTCAATGGCCTGTTATGACCCTGTTCTTGTCATCAAGACAGCCCCATATTTATCTTGGGTGAAATGGCTTATCAAGACATCTCAGAAGCCACTGGATCCTATTTTTTCCCTACCCTGCAATTTTACTCCTGGGGTAGAACATCGTCCACAAGACAGGCTTAGCCTGAACAGGGGTACTGCCATTTTGACCTCCCACAGACTCTCTGTACAGTCACGGAAGAGAAGATTAGGCACTTTCCCACTGAACAGACAACACCGGAATCCTCCTCCAGTATTTTTTCGTTTAAATAATAGAGACTCTTTTCCTGGCAGTAGACAGTTACACCTTCAAGCTAGTCAGCTCTCCTCAACTAGCAAATTCCCAATGATACAATCTTGGACGTCTCTTGTTATCAAACAGCGGGATCCTTCTGATATTTCTGAGCCCTGGAATACCCCAATAGCTGGTACTTCTGAAACTTTGGTTCTTTCTGGACCCCCAAAGCCTCCAACACCTGATAAATCTATACCCTTGGACCTTCCTCAGAAAGATACAATGAAATATCGGTACCAAAGGATGACCAATTCAGTACACCCCTGGGTTAATCCTTTAGCTGGTATCATTGGGCTTCATACTCTACCATTAGTTAGTTCTGCTATATCCTGGGTTTTGTTTTCAAGTGGCATAGATGGATCCCACCTTCTTTCTGGGGTTAATACTGTACAGTTTCAAGTTCAGTCTAGTAAGGTTCCTTTCCATGGTCAACTTCTAGCTAGACCCTGGCTAGAAATTACCCCTGACATTGGACCTTGGACACATTCTGTACCTGATAAAACTGGAAGAGTGATGCAGATACAATCAAGTGAAGAGAATATTGGAAGCCAAATACACCATGTAGTCGGTAGAGTTCACACTGCTTTTAAACCAGTAACTTATAACTTGAATGCATGGGTTCCTTTAACAGTTAATAAAAATGAATTCTGGACTCATTCCATGCTAAATGCAGATGGATCTCAGTATCCTACAGTAACTCTTAGGTTGGAACCCTGGTTTCAGTCAGTCTTAAATTTAGATGGATCCCAAGAAATTACAGAAAAGACTAATGAATACTGGATTCTCCCTGAATCTAAGTCAGCTCAATTGTGGACTTCTTCAGCACTTAATATGCCTTTCACTTGGATACCATCTGCAAGCAACACTATTAAGTCTTGGGCACAATATAATACCAGTCTGGGCAAAGCCTCAAGTCAAATGGAGAGAATAAGTCCATTGAGTAAACGTGAATCTGTTATGGTCAAACCCCAGATTCAAACTGCAGATACAACCTGGTTTTTGATACATACTATTACAAATGTAATTAAGCCTTTTTTTCAGTCTAAAGCTGATACAACCAGGCCCTGGAGTAAACCTGAAGCTGCCATAATCCAAACCTGGAAGCAGCCAGAAACCCAAGCAAGAAAACCACTGACTCAGCTGAAAGCAGAAATCAGACCATGGTTACAGACTGAAACTGAAAGAATCAGATGCTGGATTCAGCCTAAGTTTCAAATAGTCAGACCTAGAGCCCAGACTGAAAATGGTAAAGACAAACATTGGACCCAGTCAGAAGCATGTATAATTAGATCCGTGACACACACTGAAATTGAAACCTTCAGACTTGGGAACAAGCCTATAGCTGGTACAGCCAGATCCTGGTTTTGGACTCAGTCTAATCAAATGAGAGCAAGGTCTCAGCCAGACTTGCAAACACTCTACCCTTGGACTCAGCCTGAAGTTGACATAGTGAGACCATGGACTCAGTCCGAAGCTAGTAGCATCCAACCATGGATGAAGCCTGAAGCATTGACATTCAGAATCTGGTCGCAGTCTAAAGTTAATACAATTACACCCTGGACAGGGCCTGAAGCTGATGTAGCTAGACTTTGGTTGCAAATACAAACCAATACATTCAGAACATGGAACCAACTTGAATCTCAGACAACCATTGCCTGGTCTGAGCTTGAAGCTGTTAGAGTCAGACCTTGGTTGTATACTCAAATGCATAAATTCAAACCTTGGATTGAGACAGAATTTCAAACAGCGCATTCCTGGACCCAACCTGAAGGTGATATACCCAGGCTTTGGACTAAATCTGAGGCTGACAATGTCAGACATTGGTTCCAGACTCAAGTGGAGACACCCACAATGTGGACAGAGCCAGTATTCCAAGTAGCCCACCACTGGATTCAGTCCAAAACAGAAATAGTTAGGCCCTGGAACCAACCTGTGGCAGACAAGCTAAGAGCCTGGATACAACATGACATTTACACTGTGAGGCCCTTGGATGAGCTTGAAGGTGATAAAGTTAGATTCTGGACACAATCTGAATCTGACATAAGACCTTGGATTCAGCCAGATGTGGGTATAATCAATCCCAGGGCACAAAATGAAGCCCATCAACACCATGGGCATGGGGACAGGCTGAGACTCCAGAAGTTAATCCCTGGGCACAGTCTGAAACCGAAACAGTTATACTCTCAACACAGTGAGAAGCTTCAGCAATTAATCACTGGACAGATATTTTAGCTGACACTGTCACAACATGGGCAAAGACTGAATTTCCAGGACAAAGGCTCTTGATGTATCCTCTGTCTCATATAGTCCCACACTGGACTCAGCCTGAACTGCCAGTGGCAAATCTCTGGACACAGACTATAGATGATACAGTCACTCATTGGAACCAGGGTGAACCTTCAGAAATAAATTCCTCAACAAAAACTGTAGCTGACACAGCCATCTGGACACAGGCTGAATCTCCAGCAGTGAATCCCTGGTTACAGTCTGAAAATGATACAGTCATATCATGGACCCAGGATGAGTCCCTAGCGGTAAATCCCTGGACAAAGCCTATGGCTGATACAGTCACACAATGGGCCCAGGGTGAACCTTCAGAAGTACTTCCTTGGGTGAAAATTATACGTGATACACAATGGTTGCAGGCTGAGTCCCCAGCAGTAAATCCCTGGATACAGTCTGAAACTAACACACTCCTACTGTGGACGCAGCCTGAATCTCCAGCAGTAAATCCCTGGATCGATACTGTAGCTGGGACAGGCACACAATGGACTCAAGCTGAATCTCTAGCAGTAAATTCTTGGACCCAGCCTGTAGCTGATACAGTCACACTATGTACTCAGAATGAGTCTCCATTATTACATTCCTTGAAAAAGTCTGAAACTCATACATTTATAACATGGACTCTGACAGAATCTTTAGCAGGAAATTCCTGGAGACAGTATGAAACTGATAGTGCCTCAATGTGGACCAAAAAAGGAAATCTAGAAGTAAATCCCTGGGCACAATCTGAAACTGATACAGTCACAACTTGGACCCAGGCAGAAACTCCAGGAGTAAATTTATGGCCACAAACTATAGCTGAAATACTTCCACCATGGACCATGGCGGAGTCTCCAGCAGTAAATCCCTGGACAGAGACTGAGACTGTATTTGATGGTGTTATACCATGGACCCAGGTTGAATCTCCAGCAGTAAATCCTTGGACACAATCTATAGCTGATGTAGACACACTGTGGACCCTGACTGATTCTATAGCACTAAATTCTTGGACAGAGCCTATATCTGATAATGTTATACAATGGACCCAGAGTGAACCTCCAGCCATAAATCAGTGGACACAAACTGTGTTAGATACAATCACATCATTTACTGAGGATGAATGTCATGCAGTAGAGACCTGGACAGACCCTTTGACTGATGCCACACTGGGGACCCAGACTGAAACTCCATTAGTAAATCCCTGGTCAGAGACTGTAGTTTTCACTGTCACACCATGGACCCAGACAAAATCACCAGTAGTAAATCCACTGATAGAGGCTATAGCTGCCACATTATTACCATGGAATCAGGCTGAATCTGCAGCAGTAAATCCATGGATAGATGCTGTAGGTTTCACAGTAACACTATTGACTCAGGATCAGTCTCCATCAGTGAAAACCTGGACAGAGGTTGTGGCTTTCACAACTGCATCCCTGACTCAGGCTGAATCTCTAGTAATAAAGTCTGTGTCACAGGGAGTATCTGATACAATCTTACTGTGGAACCAAGCTGAATCACCTCTAGTCTATCCCTGGACACAGTCTGAAACTGATGCAATTACACAGGGGACTCAGGGTGAATCTCTAAAAGTAAACCCTTGGACACAACCTTTGGCTGACACAATCACACCATGGACTCCTGGTGAGTCCCCAGTAGTAAATCCCTGGACAGATGCTGTAGGTGACACAGTAACACCAATGAACATAGTTGAATCTCCTTCAGTACATCCATGGAAAAATTTGAAATTGATACTGTCACACTCTGGACACAGGCAAATTCTGAAATCATAAATCTCTTGACACAGGCTATAGTTGATATAGTCACACGGTGGACCCAGGCTAAATCTCCTGCAGTGAATCCCTGGACACAGTTTGAAACAGACACAGTCACACCTTGGACCCAGGCTGAATTTGCTACAATAAATTCCTGGACCAAGCCCAAAACTAATCTCGTCACACTGCAGACCCATGGTAGATATCCAGCATTAAGTCCCTGGGCACAGCCAGGACCTGACACATTTACATCATGGTCTCAGGTTGAGTCTCCAGCAGTGAATCCATGGACACAATCTGAAACTGACACAATCACAACATGGACCCAGGCTGAATCTCCTGTAGTAAATCTCTGGACACAACCTGAAAATGTTACAGTCACACCTTGGATCCAGGATGAATCTCTTGCAGTAAATACCTGGACACAGACTAAAAATAACACCATCATACCATGGACTCAGAATGAATCCCCAGAAGAAAATACCTGGACAGAGGCTGTTTCTGAAACAGCCATACCATGGACCATGGGATTTTTTCCAACCATGAAGCCCTGGATAGAGACTAAATTTGATAAAGTCACACCAGGCACCAAATCTCAATTTTCAGAAGTAAAACTTTGGACACAGCAGTAGCCCCAAACATTGGACACTGAAACTGGTACAGTCAAAAGGTGGACTCAGTCTGAATCTCCACCCTTAATTCCCAGGATAGAAGCTATAGCTTCCATAGTCCCATTATGGACCCAGGCTGAATCTCTAGCTGTAAATCAGTGGACACAATCTATAGCTTATAGAGTCACAGAATGGACACAGACTAAATCTCCATCAGTAAATACTTGGACTCAGGTTCAATTTCTGGCAGTAAATACCTGGACACAGTCTGAATCAGAGTACAAATCTCCAGCCCTAAAACCATCAGTTGAGCCTGAGGCTAGTATAGTCATATTGTGGACTCAGACTGAATCTCCAGAAGCAAATCCTTGGATAGAGCCTGTAGCTTCCTTAGTCATGCCATGGACACAAGCTGAATATCCAGCAGTAAGTTCATTGACACAGGCTGTAGCTGATACAATTATCCTGTGGCCTGAGGCCGAATCTCCAGCATTAAATCCCTGGACAAAGTCTGTAGCAGATAGAGTCACAGTGTGGGCCCTGGATGAATCTTCAAGAGCAAAACCTTGGACACAGATATTAACCTCATCAGATATATTTTGGACCCAAGCCAAAACAGTAATTCCTTGGTCTACTTTTGAAATATTCCCACAATTCACCCTTATTCAATCTGTAACGGTTAAAACTTGGACACAATTTGAGAGTGACACAGTCACAGCCCTAACTCAGGGTCAGGCTCTTGCTGTGAATCCCTGGACAGAGATTATCACTTCCAGAGTCACACCATGGTTCCAAGCTGAATTTCCAGCAGTAAATCCCTGGACAGAGGCTGTTGCTTCCAGAGTCACATCATGGACCCAAGCTATATCTGTAGCAGTAAATCCAGGGACAGAAGCTGTCACTTTGAGAGACATACCATGGATCCAAGTAGTATTTCCAGTAGCAGTAAATACCTGGACAGAGGCTGTCACTTCCAGAGTGATGCCATGGACACAATCTCCTACAGCAGTAAATGCCTGGACAGACACTGTCACTTCCAGAGTCACTCCATGGACCCAAGCTGTACCATCCTGGACAGAGGCTGTCACTTCCAGAGTCTTGCCAGGGACCCAAGCTGTACTTCCAGTAGTAAATCCCTGGATAGACACTGGTGCATCCAGAGTCATTCCATGGACACAAGCTGTACCTCCAGCAATAAATCCCTGGACAGAGGCTGGTGCATCCAGAGTCACATCATGGAACAAAGCTCTTCCTCCAGCAATAAATCCCTGGAGAGAGGCTGGTACATCCAGAGTCACATCAGGGACCCAAGCTGTATCTCCAGAAGGAAATCCCTGGACAGACGCCGGTGCATCCAGAGTCATGCCATGGACCCAAGCTGCACCTCCAGGAATAAATCCCTGGACAGAAGCTGATGCATCCAAAGTCACTCCATGGACCCAAGCTATCCCTTCAGAAGTAAATCCCTGGACAGAGGCTGGTGCATCCAGAGTCACTCCATGGACCCAAGCTGTACCTCCAGCAGTAAATCCCTGGACAGAGGCTGGTGCATCCAGAGTCACTCCATGGACTCAAGCTGTACCTCCAGCAGTAAATCCCTGGACAGAGGTTCTTGCTTCCAGAGTCATGTCATGGAACCAAGGTGTGTTTCCAGCAGTAAATCCCTGGACAGTGACACTTGTTTCTACCGTCACAACATGGACCCAGGCCTCCTCTCTTCTAAATCCTTTGACAGACACTAAAGCTTCTACAGTGAAAATATGGACTCATAATGAATATTCATTAGTAAAAACCTGGACACATTCTGCAATGTCCACAATTATATCCTGGACTCAGTCTGAATATCAAGCAGGATATTCTTATATACCGAGTGTAACTGATACGGTTATATTTTGGACTGTACTTATATCTGAGTCTAAGAAATCATGGATACTGCCTGAAGCTGGTATATTCAGTATTTCATTGCATCCTCAAAGTGATTCTACTCAATCCTTGATTCAAGGAGAAAATCAAGCATCTCTTCTGTCGACACAACCTGGAATTAATAATGTTAATACATGGCCTTTGCCTGAATTTGAAACACTGGTATCATGGAGAGTGCCTTTGTCACAATCAGCCACACTCTTACCCCTATCTGAAACTGATATTAGCAGATATTGGTTTAAAACTGAAACAGAAAGAGTAAGTACCTCGGCCTGCTCAAAACTTCAAACAGTGAGAACTTTGACCCAGTTTGAAACTGATAGATTTGAGCCCTTGGCCCAACATGAAACTCCTACAGTCATATCATGGATTCCAACAAAAACTGGTATATCCTACCCATGGAATAAGTCTGAAAAAGACAAAGTAAGAACCTGGACCCTTTCTGGAGGTGATGCCTTGCGACCATGGATTCACACTGAAGCTAGTATATTCAACCTCTGGATCCAGTCTAAAAGCAGTACAGTCACACCCTGGACCAAGCCTGGGTCTCAGTCAGTCAATATCTGGACTGAAAGAAATACAGGCACATTTTGGTACCTGACTCAAAATGATGCAGTTAGGCCTTGGTCCCAGCTTGAATCTCAAATGACATCTTCTGGGACCCAAAATGGTATAAGTAGCTCTTGGACTCAGTATGAAACTAGTACAGTCAGATCCTGGACCAAGCTTGAAATCAGTACAGTGCAACCCTGGATTCAGGTTGAAACTGCTACAATTAGATCACGGACCCAGTCTGAAAATATAGAAATATACCCCCTGACCCAGTTAGAAGCTGGTACAGTAATAAGACACTGGTTCCAGACTAAACTGGATTCAATAAAACCTTGGAACCAGCCTGAAGCCAATACAATTAGATCATGGACTCAACCTGAAACTGAAACAATCCAAATTTGGACCCAGACAGAGGGCAAAGTAGTAAAACCTCCAACTTCATTGGAACTTGATACAATTACATCTTGGTTACAGACTCAAAAGTGATACAGTTCAACATGGATTAAATCTGACTCCCAATCTGTCAGTCCCTGGAGTCAGGCTGACAGTATAAATCACCCCTGGATTCAGCAAAGTGGTACTGTGAATCAACCCTACTCAGAAATCCAAACAGTCAGACCCTGGATGAAGCTAGAACCTGATGCACTTAGATCTTGGTTCTACATTCCAATGAATAAAGTCAGACCATCGACCAATTCCGAATCTCAGATCTTCAGCTCCGGGTTGCAGCCTGAAGTTGGTACGTTTCACCCTTGGATCCATCCTGAAACCCAAGCAGTGAGATCCTGGGCCCACCCTGAAACTGGTATGATTGCATCATTTGCTATCCATAAACATGACAAAGTCAGAACATGGATCCATACTGAAGTAGAAATCAGACCTGACAGGCATTATAAGCCGATAGAATTATATCATTTGTTCCTTCTGAGGTTGAGCCAGATAGAGCAACTCCCTTAACTAGCCATTTCAGTTCCTGGTCTAAACATGTACCTTTTTTAACCAATAGAAATAATTCCTTCCCCACATCAGTATTTTATAGCTTTGTCAACTGAGATAGGTACAACAGAAAGCCAATATCAAATCAATTCTCTCCGTTTGAGTGAGCTCACAAACATTCCCTTTCTTCCCCTTGCAAGTACTTGGCTTCCTGAAAGACTTCATTACCTGAAGTTTGTCAAATTACAAATTACAAAAACAAATGGAAGCCCTGGTGTAGCATCTACATCTCTTAGCCCCCTCTCTCCATCATTTTCCTTTCTTATTCCTTGTTCTCTCCCATCACCATGTGCATTGCCCCATTCCTATTTGGTCATTTCTTCTTGTATATTGCCTTTATTCTATATTTTCCCTTCTTGCTCCATTCTTTCTCCAGCAGCCTTCTCTCCTGTTCTCCTGCTTAGCCTCCTCTTCTGATAGCTCTGTCAAGGAAATTTCTTCCTTAAAATTTACTGAAGAGAACATTCTTTCTCATACTTTTTCATATCTGCTTGCTGCTCCAGCCACCCTTTTAAGAAAAGAACCTTCTCTGATGCCTGGGTCTCAATCTGGAACCAAGTCTCATCAGCCTGAACAAGATCCTCTCAAGTATTCACAACTCAACGTTTCTTTGGCTGAGTGTCACCTAGGTGTGGCCTGGAAAGGGAGGGTCCAGGCTTTCTGGCTCTTCAAGACAGCTGTTATTTCTCATGAAGCCACAGGCAAGTTCAGTGTAGTCATCTATTTGAGTTATTATCCTTAGGACCAAGGTCTTTGTTAGAGCCTAATTACAAGAGTTTCTCTATAGGTCAGAAGTCATGCCCTCATACTTGGGCAGGACACAATTCAAACCATTATTTAGATCAGAGAATGGGGAATGGATAACAAAATCTTAACAGATGTCTACATATTCGGAGAAGACTAATTTTTGCTTGAAACAGTTTTTTTATAAGTATAGTTCCTTTCAGAGCATATTATAAAAATGCTTTTAGTGCTTAGAAATGGTTTACTGTTCTATTTGAGGAGTGAATAGACATATGTTATTTTCAGAGAGGTGTATTCAGACAATCTCTGTTCCCATCCCCAACTATATAGGGTTAAAATTCATATTTCCAAGCACTTTCCTAAAGTTGAAAATTTACAAGCACTTTGATAAAGTAAAAAATAGGAAATCAAACTGTTCAGGTAAAGGAGGTAATAATACTTCCTTCACCTATTGAAAATATGGATTCCTTCTGCAGAGTGTGGATTACCACCTGGCCTTGTGCCCCACTGTCCCAACTGCTGGGAGGCAGACGTGGGTGAATTTCCTTGGATGCTTTCCCTGCAACTCTCTTTCTCCCATTTCTGTGCTGGCTCTGTACTGAATGAACAGTGGATCCTTACCTCAGCTAGATGTGCAAATTTCATGTCAGTCTGAGTATGTCATTTCAAGATTCTTTAAAGACGGTACATATTCTTTGTTACAGAAATCAAATTCTGTGTATCTTCCTGCAGTAGTCACATCTGATACATTTCCTTAACTAAAGAGAAAGCATCTCTACTTGTATCTTGTCATATCTCAAGTATCCATAAATGGGTGCTTTACCTGTTTTTCAGAGATAATTTCAGGATCCAAATCAATAGAACTGTAAAAAGATACCCTATTTTTGTATAATTTTACCTATAATAAAATGATGGAAAGTTTAAATAGTAAGGTTCACAGTTTTCCACTTTCTGACTTCAAACATGTTATCTCTTAAATATATGGATCTGTAGAAGAATTATACCTCTTTGAAAAATATCCTTTTGAGCATAGTTTTATTTCTTCTTTTAGCATAGTGAAGTAAGTCTTTGGACAAACAAGGAAAACAAAGCCCCCAGAAAGGGAGTAACTGTCCAAAGTTATTCATATTATTACTATACAATATTTCAACTCCTAACTTTCAAAATGTATTTCACTAAGTGTTTTTTTTTTTTATTATTATGTTATGTTAGTCACCATACAGTATATCATTAGTTTTTGGTGTATTTCACTATTTGGTGTATTTGGTGTATTTTACTTTCACGATAAATATTAGGATGCCTAATAATTTAAGTTAGGAATTTTCAACAAAGAAATTGTTTGCATTGTAAAACTTACCTCATCATTTCTGAAGGTGTCTAAACATAGTGTTCCTAATAAGACAGAAGTAGTGAAGGGAATAGTAGCACTTTAATGCTCACCTGGACTAAATTTTATTCATGTTAACTCTAGAGTTCTTTTCTACATTGAAATATGTAATAATAAAATGCTTGATAAATTTCCCTCCCAGAAAGAACTCAGAAGCACTAGCCCTGGTCCAAGTGGGGCTTACTGATCTTCAGGAGCCTGCTCAAGCTCAAACTGTAGGCATTCCCCGTGCCATGCCCTAACTAGGTCCCAAGGGAGCTTTGGGTCCTGGGCTAATCTTCCTGAAACAGCCCATACATTTTCAACCCTTGGTGCTTCCTATCTGTCTAGAGGAGAACCTGGAGCAAGAGAAAAATATACAGCTGTATGACTGCTGGCTACCCAGTTGGTCCCTCATGAGAGGTGAGTAATGCAGTATATTTACATGAGCATAAGTATGATATATTTGAAAAGAAGGAGTAGTATGCTTTCATGTAATAGAAGGTTTGTGATTATCTTTTCCTTCAGCCATATTTCTCCCTCTAACTAGGGTAAACCTAAAATCCTCTCTGTTCTCCCTTTTCCACTAGGAAGTCCTGGAATTCTGCAGAAAAGGCATCTAAGAATACTGCAAGTCAGCACATGTGCCCAGTTTTGGCCCAAGCTGAATGAATTCATATCATTTGTTCCTTCTGAGGTTGAGCCAGATAGAGCAACTCCCTTAACTAGCCATTTCAGTTCCTGGTCTAAACATGTACCTTTTTTAACCAATAGAAATAACTCCTTCCCCACATCAGTATTTTATAGCTTTGTCAACTGAGATAGGTACAACAGAAAGCCAATATCAAATCAATTCTCTCCGTTTGAGTGAGCTCACAAACATTCCCTTTCTTCCCCTTGCAAGTACTTGGCTTCCTGAAAGACTTCATTACCTGAAGTTCGTCAAATTACAAATTACAAAAACAAATGGAAGCCCTGGTGTAGCATCTACATCTCTTAGCCCCCTCTCTCCATCATTTTCCTTTCTTATCCCTTGTTCTCTCCCATCACCATGTGCATTGTCCCATTCCTATTTGGTCTTCACTTCACTTTCCTAAGTTGCAAACCTGAAAATCATATTTAAAGTAACAACTGCACATCACACTAAGGTTTAATTTTTTAAAGTTGTTATTTAAATTCCAGTTAGCATACATGGTAATATTACTTTCAGGTGTACAATATAGCGATTCTGCACTTCCATACAACACCATGTGCTCATCACAACAAGTGCATTGCTTCATTCCCATCACCTGTTTCACCCATCCTCCACCTAGTTCCCCTTGGTAACCATCAGTTTGTTCTCTAGAATTAACAGTCTGTTTCTTGGTTTGCCTCTCTTTTTTCCCCCTTTGCTCATCTCTTTTTTTTTTTTTAATTTCAAATGTGAGTGAATTATATGGTATTTGTCTTTCTCTGAATGGCATATTTTGCTTAGAATAATACCTTCTAGTTCCATCCTTGTCATTGCAAATGGCAAGATGTCATTCCTTTCTGATGGCTGAGTAATATTCCAATGTATATATGTACCACATTTCTTTATCCATTCATCTGTCGATGGGCTGCTTCCATATCTTGGCTATTGTGGACATTGCTACTATAAACATCAGGGAGCATGTACCCCTCTGAATCAGTATTGTTTATTCTGAGGGTAAATACCTGGTACTGCAAATGCTGGGTCATAGTGCAGTTTTACTTTTAATGTCTTGAGGAACCTCCATACTGTTCTCCAGAGTGGCTGCACCAGTTCTCATTCCCACCAACAGTGCAGGAGGGATCCTCTCTGCATCCTTGCCAACATCTGTTGTTTCTTCTTTTTTTTTTTAATTTTAGCCATTCTGACTAGTGTGGGGTGATAACTCATGGTGGTTTTGATTTGTAGTTCCTTGATGATGAGTGATGTTGAGCATCTTTTCATGTGTCTGTTGGCCATTTGGATGTCTTCTTTGCAGAAATATCTTTCATATCTTCTGACCATTTCTTCACTGGGTTTTTGGCTTATGGGTGTTGAGTTTAACAAATGCTTTTTATATTTTTGATACTAACCTTTTAGCACATATATTGTTTACAAATATCTTTCCCCATTCTGCAGGCTGCCTTTTAGTTTTGTTGATTGTTTCCTTTTCTGTACAGAAGCTTTTATCCTGATGAAGTCCCCATAGTTAAATTTTGCTTTTGTTTCCTTTGCCTCAGGAGATGTGTCTAGTAAGAAGTTGCTGTGGCTTATGTCAACAGAAGTTACTATCTGTGCTCTCTTCTAGGATTTTAATGGTTTCAGCTTTCACATTTAATCCATTTTGAGTTTATTTTTGTGTATGCTGTAAGAAAGTGGTCCAGTTTCATTCTTCTGCATGTGGCTGTCCAGTTTTCCCAACACCATTTGTTGAAGAGACTGTCTGTTCCCCATTGGATATTCTTTTCTGCTTTGTCAAAGATTAGTTGACCACAAAATTGTGTGTTTATTTCTGGATTTTCTATTCTGTTTCATTGATCTATTTTTGTGTGTTATGTAACTGTATATTCTGTACCAATGCCATACTGTTTTGATCACTACAGCTTTGTAATATAAATTGAAGACTAGACGTACTGCTTCCAGCTTAGCTTTTCTTTTTCAACATTGCTTTGACAATTAAAGCTCTTCTGTATATGTTCACTAACTGAACATAATAATAAAAATATATATGTAAAATAATTTAAAAACAAAGTTCTTCTGTGGTTCCAAACAAATTTTTGGATTGTTCCAGCTCTATGAAAAACCCTGGTGGTATTTTGATAGGATTACATTAAATTTGTAGATTGCTGTGGGTTAGAGACATTTTCACAGTAATTTTTCTTCCAGTGCATGACTGTGGAATGTTCATCATTTTTTGTGTGCTCTACAAATTCTTTCATCCGTGTTTTACAGTTCAGAGTACAGGTATTTCAACCCTTTGGTTAGATTTATTCCTAGATATCTTATTGTTTTTGGTAAAACTGTAAATGGGATTGCTTTCTTAATTTCTCTTTTTGCTGCACATTAATTGGTGTATAGAAATATAACAGATTTCTGCACATTGATTTTGTATCCTGCGACTTGACTTTATCAGTTCTACCTGAATTTTTGTTGGCGTCTTGTCAGTTTTCTGTATGTAGTGTCACGTCATCTGCAGGTAGTGAAAGTTTTGCTTCTTTCTTGCTGACTGGATGCCTTTGATTCTAGTGCTTGTCTGATTGCCGAGGCTAGGACTTCTAATACTATGATTAATAACAGTGGTGAGAGTGGACATCCTTTTTTTTTTTTCCTAAATAGGGAAAGAGCTCTGTTTTTTGCCATTGTGGTTGATGTTATCTGGGGTTTTCATATATGGTCTTTATTTTGTTGCAGTATGTTCCTTCTAAATCTACCTTGTTGAGGATTTTTATCATGAATGGATATTGTACTTTGTCAAATGCTTTTTCTGTGTCTCTTGAAATAATCATATGGTTTCATCCTTTGATTGATGGTATATAACATTGATGTGTGATAATTGAACCACCTACAACTCAGGAATAAATCCCATTTGAGTGGGTGAATGATTTATTTAATGTATTGTTCTATTTGATTTGCTAGTATTTTCTCAGGAATTTTATCATCCATGTTCATCAGATATTGGCCTATTGTGTTTTTAGTGGAGTGTTTCTCTGGTTTTGATTTTAGAGTAATTCTCTCCTCATAGAATGGACTTGGAGGTAATCCTTCCTTTTCTGTTTTTTGGAATAGTTTGAGAAGAATAGGTATTAACTCTGAATGCTTGGTAGAATTCATCTGGGGAGCCATCTCGTCCTGGACTTTGGCAGTTTTTTTTTTTTTCATTATTATTACTGATTCAATGTATATGTTCGTAATCAATCTTTTCAAAATTTCTATTTCTTCCTGTTTCTAGGAATTTACCAATTTCTTCCAGGTTGTCCAGTTTCTTAGCATATAGTTTCTCATATTTTTATAATTATTTGTATATCTGTTTGTATTTTTGTGGTGTTGTTTGTTATTTCTCTCTCATTTGTAATTTTATTTATTTTAGTCCTTCCTCTTTTCTTCTTGATAAATAGCCTGGAGGCTTATCAATTTTATTAGTATTTTTCAGAGAACCAGCTCTTGGTTTCATTGATCTGTTCTGTTGTTGTTGTTTTTAGTTTGTATATCATTTATTTCTGCTTTCATGTTTATAATTTCCTTCCTTCTCCTGGTTTTAGGCTTTGATTATTGTTCTTTCGCTAGCTCCTTTAGGTGTAAGGTGAGGTTATTTGAGACCTTTCTTGCTGGTTGAACTAGGTATGTATTGCTATGTACTTCCCTCTTAGGACCACTTCTGATGAAACTCAACAGTTTTGGACAGTTGTGTTTTCGTTTTCATTTCTTTCCATGTATTTTTTATTCCTTCTCTGATTTCCTGGTTCACTCATTCATTATTTATATTTAGTTTAACTTCCATGTATTTGTGGTCTTTCCAGATTTTTTTTCTTGTGGTTGACTTCTCATTTTATAGCATTGTGGTCAGAAAAGATGCATGGTATGACTTCCATCTTGAATTTCTTGAGGCCTGTTTTGTGGGCTTACGTGTGATCTATTCTGGAGAATGACCCATGTGCCCTTAAAAAGAATGTGTCCTTTGCTCTTTTAGGTTGGAATGTCATGATTATATTTGTTAAGTTTATCTGGTCCATTATGTCATTTAAAGCCCTGTTTCCTTGTTGATTTTCTGTTTGGATGATCTGTCCATTGATGTAAGTGTGGTGGTAGAGTCCCCTACTATTATTGCATTATTACCAATGAATTCCTTAATGTTATTAACAGCTTTATGTATTTGGGTGCTCCCATGTTGGGTGTATAAATATTTACAAGTTTTAGATCTTCTTGTTGGATTGTCCCGTTTATGATTATATAGTGCTCTTCTTTGTCTCTTGTTAATAGTCTTTGTTTTAAAATCTAGTTTGGGGTGCCTGGGTGGCTCAGTTGGTTTGGCGACTGCCTTCAGCTCAGGTCATGATCCTGGGATCCGGGGTCCTGGGATGGAGTCCCACATTGGGCTCCCCCAGATCCGTGGGGAGACTGCTTCTCCCTCTGCCTCTGCCTGCCACTCCCCCTGCTTGTGCTCTCTCTCTCTCTCACTGTCAAATAAAAAAAATTTAAAAAATCTAAAATCTAGTTTGTACAATAAAAGTATTGCCACTCCGGCTTTCTTTTTATAGCCATTTGCATGATAAATGATTTTCATCCCCTCATTTTAATCTGCAGGTGTCTTTAGGTCTCAAATGAGTCTATTATAGACAGCATACAGATGGGTCTTCCCCATGGAAGGACACAACCATTGTGTCACTCTTTGTCTTCCAATTCGAATAGTCAGTCCATTTACATTCAACATAATTATTGATAAATACATATCAGTGTATTTGTTTTGTGGTTGTTTATGAAGATTTTCATTGATACGTTCTTGTCTTCCTTTAATGGTTTGCTGATTTTCTTTAGTGATATACCTGGGTTATTTTCTCTTTATTCTTTGCATATTTATTAGTGGCTTTGATTTGTAGTTACCATTAGGTTTGTATATAACATCTTCTACATATAGCAGTCTATATTAAGTTTTTGATCATTTAAGCTTGAAACCATTCTTTACTCCTTTCCTCCTCTCATTTTAATATCTGCTGTTATTTATCTATCTATTTATTTATCTATTTGTTTATTTTTTGAGAAAGCATGAGCAAGAGGGGAGGGGAGGGACGGGGGAAAGGGAGAGAGAGAATCTTAAACAGACTCTATGCCCAACATGGAGCTGGACTTGAGTTCAAACTCAAAACCCTGAGATCATAAACCAGGCCAAAATCAAGGGGCTTAACCAAATGAGCCACCCAATCCCCATATGGTGTCATATTTTTTTTATTTTTTAAAGATTGTATTTATTTATTTGAGAGAAAGAGAATGAGAGATAGCACGACAGAAGAGGGTCAGAGGGAGAAACACACTCTCTGCCGAGCAGGGAGCCCAATGCGGGACTCAATCCCCGAACTCAAGGATCATGACCTGAGTTGAAGGCAGTCGCTTAACAAACTGAGCCACCCAGGCGCCCTGCTATCATATTTTAAATCCTTTTATTTTCTGAGTTCCTTGCATGACATTTTATAGAAGTGTTAATTTTTACTGCTTTTATGTTTCCTACCTTCATAATTTTGGTCTCCTGTTTCCACTCAAAGAGTCCCCTTTCAATATTACTTGCAGAACTGGTTTACTGGTCATCCACTCCTTTAGTTGTATTTTGCCTGGAAAACTCTATTTTTTCCTTCTGTTCTGAGGATAGCCCTGCTAGATAGAGTATTCTTGGCTGCAGATTTTCCGCATTTAGCACTTTGAAAATATCATGCAACTCCTTCCTGCTGGAAATCCACTCTTATTCTTATGCATTTTTCCTTGTATGTAACTGTCTTCTTTAGTCTTGTTGCTTTCAAAATTTTGTCTTGTCACTGTATTTTGCTAGTTTAATTACAGTATATCTTGGTGTCGGTCTACTTTTGTTGATTTTATTGAGGACTTCTGTTCTGCCACAGTTCATCAATCTGCCACAGCTTCAGAGTAAGGCTTCCAGCCTGGTGGGACAAAACTTGCCCGCATGGAAGCACCCCCCCTGGATGTGTGCTCTGAGTTCCCCCAGTTTCCCTTCCACCCTTCCCACTGCTACCTGGGCCAGCTGGGGCCCAGTCTCCTCTGAGCCTCAGTTTCCCCAGCGCTAATCTGCTTGTCCCCCGGGGACCTTCCACACACACACGTCAGGACACAGCACCCCGGCTCTTCATCAACAGACCCTCTTCTCAGTTCATTCCCTTCAGCTGCCTTCCTGCCTCAGGTAGTACTGCAGGGGATTTTGCCACAGGTCCTCCCTGACGACCTGCTAGGGGAAACAGGCCAGCTGAGCACGGGGCCCTGGCCCCATTCCCAAGCAGCTGGGGCTCAGGCATCACCTCTGCTGACGAAGGCTGCAGGGGCCCCACCTCGGTGATCCCCGTTAGACCCGGGCAGCTGGGGTCACACAACGAGTTGAAGAAGTTAAGGCTGGTGATATCGTGCCTGCGGCTGGCAGCTCCATGTTCATAGTCACAGAACCATGGGACTGGAGTAGAATGAGATGCCCTCTATCCTAGAGGACGGGAAAATTTCGAAGAGGCTGTCCACAGCCTAGGACCCACGCCCTCTCACCTTCTCTCCCCCTCAACCTCCCAGCCTCTCTCCATCCTGAGTCAGGTCCCGCCCCCATGATGGGGACCCCGCGCACCTCCCCTCCCGATCCCAAGTGCCCCCTGCCTGCCCCCCAGCATCCTCGAAGCTCAAGCCCACTCTTAACAGCAAACCTAAGCTGATAATCCTTAACAATCACTTTGTTCTGGAAGTAGGGTTTGCTCCCAAAGAAAAACATCAACCTGCAGCAGTACTTGGGATAGCACAATTCCTCCACCTGCCCCGCCGAAGAAATAGGAGGGGAAGGGAGAACATATCTTCTAGTTGTCCCGAGCTGCTTGCCTGGCTGCAGCACTGAACCACTTTGCCGGGCCTCCTCCTGCTCAAACCCTGCTCCCAACGGGCCCCCCAAGGCTCCGTTTCCCAGGACTGACCTCCAAATTGGTCATGTAGCTGAGCATGTCCCTGTCCTGATCACCCGTCACAGCTGATATCTTGGGGTGATTCAGGATCTGCCTTGTGTCAAGGAGCCTCGCCAGCATGTGCTACGGAAGGAGAGCCAGGAGCAACCCAGGACTTCCTGGCTGAGAGCAAGCGTCCCGAACATGCAAAAGTGCAGAAACATCAGGCACTGCCGCCCTCCCATCCTCGTCAGTTCCTGCCCTTTCTTCACACCTGCTCCACCCAGGGGAGTCCCTTGGCTTCCAGCACCTCGGAGGAAGCCTGCGCCCGACAGGGCAAGGCCAAGGGCCTGATTGCTCTCCGTTCCCATGGTTCCCTGGCCTGTGCATGTAGCCTGCAGGCAGTCACAGCTTTGGATGCCTGGATGTGCTCCATCCCATGCTGACAGCTGTGTTTGCTTGTGTGTTTGCCTGAAGCCCCGTGGTTTGAAGGGCGCCCTATGCCCAGAAGGGGGCCGCTCGGCTCACCCGGAGCCTGGCTGGTCACGCACGGCGCAAAGGGTGGTCCTGGCAGAGTCAGCGAGTGAGGGAGGGAAAGGGGTAGGTAGGAGCAGGAGGGAAAAGAAAAGAGAGACAGGGACAGAGAGACCCCACACCAGGAGGAAGGGACACAGAGGGAGGGCAAAGAGGACAGAGTGAGGGGGCGGGCGAGGACAGAGAGGGGGAGAGACAGGCAGGGAGGAAAGGTGCTTGTAGGTGCCTGGGCCTGGGGCCTCGGCCTGGCTGTGTGGGGCTTGTGGAGACAGAGTTTGCAGCACCGCCGCTGCGCCGTGTCTGAGGTTACGCGGTCTGCTGAAGCGAGGCGGCCCGCTGAATGACTTGCAACCCATGAGCGGACGAGACTGTGGGTCTGCCCTGAACCCTTTGGAAGACCACGCAAGCTCTGAAGGACAGGGAAGGGGGGCGGGCAGCCTTTCTGTCTGCCCCATGTACCCAGCAATCTTTTCCTTCCAATATCTGCTCTGAGTCAAGGGTTTTTGGGGCTCCACTACTTGTCGTATAGTTTTGTCCCCTGTTCCCTGATGCCCGCAAGGCTGTTGGGAGTACTGCAGCCCCAAGGCTTTGACCCAAAGCTTCTGCTCAGATACATCGGGACAGGTCCCAGCCCCTATGTTCTCACCCCCGCCCCGCCCTGAACCTTGCCACTGCCTATGCTGTGCATAGAGGGAATGGGGTCCCACTCCACCCCGGGCGTTTGAGGGAAGATCCCTTCACCCCAGCACTCATGGCCCTGGCCGTGGCTCTGCTCCTGCCCTCCTCCCAGTGTTCCTCAATAGCAGCCAAACCCCACCAGCCGGAGGAAGGATACAGCCTGGGCCCAGAAGCCAGGGATGCACCAGATGATGGCCCTCCAGCAAGCCAGATAAGAACTCCGCCGCTGATCATCCTCTGCTTGAGCCTTAAATAGTCCCTGGTAGCTTGGGTGTCCACTGAGACTAGCGCTAACTGAACAACCTCCAGCATGACAAGTGGGGCCCCCGATGTCTCGGGACCCAGCACTGGCTCTTCCTGTGGCAGCTCCTATACCTTCTTGTCCTGCTTGGGTTGCGGCACCTCCTTGTCTCCTGGCGACAGGACCTCCACCACTGCCATATCCTCCACCACGATGACCAACTCCTCCCCCGGCCAGACTCACCTCTGCACTGCTGGGCCTCACCCTCCTTCACAGCCTGTGCTGCTATTCCTCCTAACGTAGGGCCTTCGGCACCCTCACCTCACCTCAGGCGCCTGCGTCCCCATTGGCCCCCGCCTCCTCATGACACCCTCTGCAGACTAAGGTGGTCCAGGATTCCGGGGCAGCCCGGGGTTCCCCGGACCACACCTCACTCTCCATTTGGACATGGAGCTGAGCCTCGGCACTGAGCCTCGGCATAAACAGAGGGAATGAGCTGGAGGTGTGAGCACGTGTCTTCCTCAAGCTGTCGGCAAGTGGAGATTTGGCGCCCAGGTCTAGAGGCAGGCACCTATAAGAGACCGCGTGCCTGCGGGATGCATGCACAAAGTGGTTTGGTGCCAGGTGGCTTCTGGGTCAAAGGGGCGTGGGCTCCTGGGACTCGGCCTTGCCTGGATGGAATCCCATGCCCAAGGCCAGGATGCTGAATTGACCCTGGGATAACCCAGTGGCAAGGCGGTTGTCGTGGCTTTAGCCAGGCCTGCACCTCGCCCCAGTGGGAGCCAGACAGCCAGGAAGGGAACCTGACCGCGTGCCCATTCCGGGGGGGCCTTGGGGTCCCAGCTGCAACAAACACCCTTCGCTCACCCACTCCCATGCCGAACCCCCACCCCACCCCCACCAACAACACTGGCGTGAACCGTTCCTGCGGCCCCGTCGAGCATGCAGTTGCCTGGTATTTTACAGCCAATGGGAAGCTGTCCCTCGCCGTTCCCGAATAGATTCCTGTAAGACTTAGGACACTGTGTGCCCCCGGGGAAAGCCTGGTCGGGTGTGCATGGAAAAGTTCAGCCCAAGTCCTGGGGTATCAATAGTGTGATTTCAGGAAACAGAGGCCCCGAAGCCATCTCCTGGCAAGGGGAAAGGTGCGGCTACAGTTTATCCCAGTGCATGCCCTTTGCTGGTCAGGAACAGAGCGACGAAAAGTGCTCTGGCCATCCATCTGCCTGTCCTTTCCTCACGCTCTCCTCTATGTCCTCCTCTCTGACATTCTCTTCCGGTGCTCTTTCTCTGTCACTCTGGCCACACGGCCTCTGGAACATAAAGGCTTTTGGAAGGAAGATGCAGATGCATCTCTGTGCAGCTCCTTTCCCGGGAATTCAAAGCCCTCTCCCCCTTTTCGATCTGGCAGCCAGGCCAGTGAGCCTCGGAAAGGTGCCAAGATGGTGCCCACACAAACCCAAGCTCACACTCACACAGACACGCAGTGTGTTTGGCATGGAGGAGAGAGAGACCCCTGCCTTTCCCGGAGCCAAGAGCATACAGCAAAGGGGTCCCAGATACCCCACTCTGAACAGGAAGACTGGGTGAACCCTTTGGAGAGGGCAGCAGGTGGATGCTGTCTGCCGGCTCGGTGACCTCAGTGCCCACACATTGGAAGCCCAGGCAGCAAGGAGTTGAGGACGGCACCCAGGTGACAGGCAGCACGAACACCTACATCAGCAGAGATGGAGCGTCTTGTGTTGCATGCTGCCAAAGGCACGAATGTCCCGGGAAGGGGTTCCCGGCTCATCTGACCTGCAGAGGAGAAAGCATCCACTCTCGACTCCCCCTGTCTGGGCCAGCTGGGTGAGACCATTAGCAGAACACCAAGTCAGGCCATCATGTCCCCAGAGCTGGCCCACAAATGTGGTGAGAGAATGCCCAAGTGTGTTTTCGAGTCAGAAAATTAGGCCTGGGCCTGTTGGTCTGACGCCAGTGCAAGCCAGTCTCTCCAGGCATCACTGACAAGCAGGTGATATCTGCATGAGTTTGTGTCTGCATTTGTGTGTGTGGCCATCTTCTCTTCCATGTGTGGAGCCCGGGGGTCTGGCTGTATGTCATGTGTGTGTGTATGCATGAGCTCATGTGTGTGTTGTGTGTCGCTCTGTGTTTCCAGTCATTGAGTGTTTCCGTCTCAGTTGGGGGAAGCGTGCACATATATCCAGGCACATTCCCCGACCAGGTCTCCACACGTTTCCCCCAGAGTGGATTTCATATGTGCCCCACAGTCTTGGACCGTGGTTACCATCTGTTCACCCTTCACGTGGATGCTATCCACGTCTACTCCCACTCCCGGGTGACATTCGTGCAATGACAGACCTCTGGCATTGTCCTTGCCGGGGAGGGAAGGTGAGAGGGGCCACAGGACAAGAGGAGAGTCGCCTGGGAATGAGACTCTTGCCCCTTTCTCCATCTTTGGCAGAGCTGGAAATCCCACAGTCCCTCTCCTTTGCTGCCTGGGGTCTACACACACACAGTCATACACATGTGTGCACATGCAAACCCTTGGACACACGACACACACGCATACGGTCTCCACACAGAGGCATGCACCGTTGGCCACACACTCTCACAATCACACGTGACTGGAAACACACAGAGACACGAAACCCACACACGAGGTCATGCATACACACACAAACGACACACACCCACACACCCGGGCTAGACGCACGGCAAAGATGGCTGCATGCACACACAGAGACAGAAACCCATGCAGACCAGCACTGCTCTCGCTCTCTCACACAGGTGTGCGCACGCACACACACACAAACACACACAATCTGTGGCCAAAAGGCATGCATGTTGGCTCACACTTCCACTCCCACACACCCCTGTGCATGCACACAGTCAGACCTAATAATACAAAAACACACGTGTCCTGCACACCGGCATGCGCAATTGCCCGGGCAAACACACTCAGCTGCGCTCACAAACACACGCACAACACCTACACAAGGTCTACGTCACAGCCATACCCGCTTGCCCCTGCACTAACCCACACACTCCCTCCACACAAGAAATCACTCAGACACACGTGCAACAAATACACATGGTCTTAGACACACAGGCATACACAACTGGCCCTCACCCAGACACAAAACACACACCTGCCCTCAGGATACCCACAGGGAACAGAAACACACGTTCTGCATCACAAAGGAATGCAAACTGGGCTGCACCGACACACACACATGCATGTGCTCATGAGAACATGCACACACGCACCCCACACAAACTCTCTGACTCACAGTCATGTGCGGTGAGCTTCCCAACACACACAAACACACTTTTGCGCGTGTAATCCCACACCCACAACATACACAGCCCTTCTCCAGTACAGAAGAATACAAAATTGGCCCCCAAAACATACACACACCTACCGACACACACAAAAACACACACACACACAGTGCATACTGCACAGAAACACTCAAGGAGGACACATGGTCCTCACTACACAGGCATACACTGCTTGTCCCTCACTGAGAGACACACACATGCACACATGTGCCTTGTCAATACACATATATGCAATGCACACAGAGCCACACTAGTTTTCAGCACACAGGTGTGCACACATGACCACCCAAATACACACACAAGTGCTAATGCAACACACACACACCAAGCCCACACACAGTCTCCAACACAGAGGCATAAGCGGGTGGCTACAGACATGTGCACACACGCCACCCACACACACACAATCACTGAAAGGCCTGCAAACACAGACACACAATAGACACCATTGAGCATGCAAACACACATACACTCAACACTCACACAGAAGTTCTCTGGCACATGTCCAAACATATGTAGGCCCGCAGAATGTCACACACACACCATACAACCATGGACTAGCACACTCAGCCAGGCAGATTTCTGTTCTCATGCACACACAAGTTCACATGCACTGGGAAACACACACAACACACAACACACACAGGGTCCCCGCACACAGGCACTCACACATGGCCACACAAGCACAGACCACCATGCGTGGGCAAAGACACCCTCAGGAAACACACACCCAACACATATGATCTCCAATGACTGGCATGCACACTTGACAGGAAAACACACTGATGTGCACACAAAACACACACAAACACACACACAATCCTGGGAATCACAAACTATCACTGGCACACAGGCAAGCACAATGGCCACACACATACACACACACGCACACAGGCAAACACACCTGTACATGAAATAGAAACACACACGGTACCCACACACTGGTATGTGCACTTGGCCGCACACACGCACAACACACCCATCCGTGTGAAAACACACTCAGGGAACACCCACCAACTCAGAAGGTCTGTGACACACAAGCATTCACACTTGGCCACACACACCAACACATACGTGGGCATGCAAACATTCAACACGTAAACACCCGGGGTCCCGACACAGTGGCACACCCATGTGGCCTCGCAAATACACACACCCGTGCACCTGCAAACATGCCATCCTGTTACACATGAAGACACATGGTCCCCGTTCCACAGGCAGGCACTCTTGCCAAACTCACACATGCACACAGAAACTCACACACACCACACAAACAACATAATCCCCGGCACAGAGGCATGCTCAGGTGGCCACACGCGCAAGTACACACACACACACGAACGCAAGTGCAAACACACAGCCGAACGCAGACCTCCCTCACACACAGCTCACTCAAAAACCGCAGTGCCTTCCACAACTCACACCTTCCTTCCTTCACACGTCCTTGGAAATGTCCCCACTGGATGGGTTTTGAGGCGTGGGAAGATGAGGGTCCACAGGGACCATGTGGGATGGACTCCTCCTTCGTCCTCCTGGGATACATGGGTTTTGCAGTGCTCCTGACTGGACACTTGCATGAGATCGCATGACAGCAGTGCGGGCCTGCATCCAGTAGCAAGGGTGTTGGGCCAAGCTCCCTAAGCAGTGTCAATGCGCTGGGACCAGGAGCCACAAGACCACGAGGGCCCCGCTCCCCAGGCCCCTTTCCCCCATTGTGCTCTACGCTGAAGAATAAGGTACACATGGACAGAGGTCTGCCTTTTCCGCCCTCCTCCTAGAACGTGCCTCGGGTATCCTGATGCCATGCCATGCCCTGCCCTGCCCTCATGCTGAACAACACCGACACACAGGCAATCCCAAACTTCACGGGTTGGAGAGCCCCACCAGGTAGACTGCCTCCTCACCATGTCCTGGCTCCAAGGACAAACCCACACACAGACACAAAGCACTTCTTAAATTGTTTATCTCTCCTTTCCCGTCCTTTCAGACATGTGCTGGATACTCTCCAGAGCTGCCAATGATGATCCTTGCCCCCATTTCTGTCCTGTGCATGCAAAGCACCACGTAGACTTGTCCACACATCTCTCACAGCGGTGAACTCCTCCTGAAATTCTTGTGGTTGGCCAGACTCTGATGCTCGGCGGGGTCCATGTCCACAGAGCTGCCGTGCCCCAGACACACACACACACACACACACACACACACACAAACACGTTAGGGATTCATGAAATTGCATAATACCAAGGATAGCCAAGGTGGGTTGAGGGTGTCCTCTGTCCTCATGGGATCCCCCTTCCTCCTCACCTAGAGACTCAGGAGATGCCAGCCTATGGCCCAGTGCCATTGCCAAAAATGGCCAAGTGGCTGTGGGAGGCCACGAGGTGGTCGGGAACATGGAGGGACTTGGTGGATTCTCAGCACAGGAGCTGGATGGGACAAGGCAGCCCAGCTGTCTCAGGAACTAGCAATGGCTCTTCTAGTGGCAGCTCCTGATGCTTCTCGTACTGCTTGGCTCGCCCCACCTCCTCATTTCCGCCGCTACGACCTCCACCACCCCATGATATCCTCCACCATGACGTCCAACACCTTCACCGGGCCAGACTCACCTATGCGCTGCCGGGCCTCACCCTCCTGCACAGGCTGTGCCGCCATACCCCCTAATGTAGGGCCTTCGGCACCCATGCCTAGCCTCAGCGCCTGCCTCCCCATTGGCCCCCGCCTCCTCACGCCTCTCTCCGCGGACAAAGGTGGTCCAGGATTCCATGGCAGACCGGGTTTCCCAGACCACGCCTCCTTCTCCATTTGGAAATGGAGCAGAGCTTCAGCACAGAGCCACGGTCTCGGCAGAGGGAATGAGCTGGAGGTGTGAGCATGGGGGTTCTGCAAGCAGCTGGCAGGTGGAGATTTGGCGCCCAAGCCTAGAGGCGGGCACCTATCAGAGGCCGCGCGCCTGCGGGATGCATGCACACAATGGTTGTGTGCCATGTCGCTTCTGAGTGGTGGTGCAAGGGCTCCCAGGACGTGGCCTTGCCTGGATGGAAACCCATGGCCAAGCCCAGGATGCTGACTGGACCCCGGGACCACCCAGTGGCCAGTCGGTGGTTGGGGCTGTACCCGGCCCCACCCCTCGCCCCATAGGGAGCCAGACAGCTGGCCAGGGAGCCGGACCATGCGCCCCCTCCAGGGTGGCCTCGGCCTTCCAGCCACAACAAACACCCCTCGCACACCCACTCCCATGCCGCAAACCCACCCCTACCCACAACACCAGCGCGAGCTGTTCCCACAGCCCCATCAGGCCCGCAGTCTGCCTGGAATTTGTACTGCCAGTGGGAAGCGGTCCCTCATCCTTCCCGAATAGATTCCTGTAAGGCTCATGACACTGTGTGCACCACTGGGTAGGCTGGTCAGATGTGGGAATGTTCAGCCCAGGCCCTGGGGTATGAATAGTGTGATTCCAGGAGAAGAGGCCATGAAGCGGTCTGCCTGCTAGGGGAAATGTGCGGCTACATTTTGTCCCAGTGCATGCCCTTTGCTGGTCAGGAGCAGAGCATCAAAGAGTGCTCTGGCCATCGGTCTGCCTGTCCATTCCTCATGCTCTCCTCTCCATCCTCTTCTCTGACTTTCTCTTCCAGGGCTCTTTCTCTGACCCCTCTGGCCACATGGCCTCTTAAACCTAAAGGATTCCGGAAGAAAGATGCAGATGCATCTCTGAGCAGCTCCTTTCACAGGAATTCAAAGCCCTCTCCCCCTTTTCTTACCGGCAGCCAGGCCGGTGAGCCTTGGAATGGTGCCAAGCTGGGTGCCCACACAAACCCACTTTCACACAGTCACACTGACATGCAGTGTGTTCGGCAAGGAGGACAGAGGGACGCCTGCCTTTCCCGGAGCCAATTGCATACAGCAAAGTGGAACCAGATGCCCCACCATGAAGAGGAAGCCTGGGTGAAACCTGTGCAGAGGGCAGCGGGTGGATTCTGTCCACCAGCTTGGTGACTTCAGTGCCCACTCTTTGGAAGGCCAGGTGGCAAGAGCTGAGAACAGCACCCAGGCAACAGGCAGCACGAACACCTTCACCAGCAGAGACGGAGCATCTTGTGTTGCATGCTCCCAAAGGCACGAATGCCCCGGGAATATGTTCCCAGCTCGTCTGGCCTACAGAGGATAACACATCCACTCTCGACTCCCTGGCCCCACGGCACCTGGTTTAGACCGTGAGCGGAAAATCAAGTGGGACCATCATGTCCGCAGAGCTGGCCCACAAATATGGTGAGAGATTGCCCAAGTGTGGTTTTGAGTCAGCAAATTAGGCTTGGGGCCGTTGGTGTGGCGCCAATGCCAGACAGTCTCTCCAGGCATCACTGACCAGCAGGTGATGTCTGCATGGGTTTGTGTCTGCATGCATGCATGCCGCCATCTTCTCGTCCATGTGTCGAGCACAGGGGTCTGGGTGTGTGTCGTGTGTGTGTGTATGCTTGAGCTCGTGTGTGTGTTGTGTGTCTCTGTGTGTTTCCATTCACTGAGTGTTTCCATCTCATTCAGGGGAAGCGTGCACCTATATCCAACCATAGTCCCTGACCGGGTCCCCAAGTGTTTCCCCCAGAGTGTTATTCATATGTGCCCCCATGGTCTTGGACCTTGGTTACCATCTGTTCGCCCTTCATGTGGATGATTTCTATGTCCACACCCACTCCTGGGTGACATTTGTGCAATGACAGACATCTGACATTGTCCTTGCCAGGGATGGAAGATGAGAGGGGCAACATGACAAGAGGTGTGCGGCCTGGGAATCAGCCTGAAGCCCTGAGCTATTTCCCACACCTGGGACCATTCATGCAAGCAGCACAGATGGGTGGTGCGCCTCACACCCACCTGCCAACTAAAACCTGTCCCTCCTTGCCTTGGCACCTTTCTGTCTCTGCAAGGACATGGGAGACAGACCCCTGACGATCCCCGGAATGCATTCGAAACCTGTGTGTCCTGAGGGACGTGTCTGCACTCAGCCTCTTGCCCTTTTCTCCATAATCAGCAGAGCTGGAAATCCCACAGTCCTCCTTTGCTGCCCGGGACCTACACACACTCTCATACACATGTGTGCACATGGAAACGCTTTGACACACGACACACATGAATACGGTTTCCACACACAGGCATGCACCAGTGGCCACACACACTCACAATCACACGTGACTGGAAACACACAGAGACACGAAACTCACATGAAACTCACACACGAGCTCATGCATACACACACACATGACACAAACCCACACAACCGGGCTAGACACATGGGAAATATGGCCGCATGCACGCTGTCTCACACAGGTGTGCGCCTGCACACACACACACACACACACACACGGCCCACAGGCATGCATGTTGGCTGCACAATCCACTCCCATGCACACCTGTGCATGTACACAGTCAGATCACATAAAACACAAACACACGCGTCCTGCACACAGCCATGCGCACTTGCCCATGCAAACAGACACAGCTGCGCTTGCGAACACATGCACAACACTCACAGAAGTTCTCTGGCACAGCCATAAATGCATGACGTGGCACTATCACACAGGCCCCCTCCGTCCTAGAACTCACACACACACATGTGCAACAAATACACACAGTTTTAGGCACATATGCCTAAACAACCAGCTCTCACCAAGACACATGCACTCACACTTGCCCTCACGATAACCACAAGGAACAGAAACACATGGTCTGCGTCACACAGGAACGCACACTGGTCTGAACCAACACAACAAACGCACCTGCTCATGCAAACACACACACATGCAATCCACACAAAGTCTCTGGCTCACTGGCGTATGTGCTGACATTCCCAAACCACACACACACTTTTGCACATGTAGTCCCACACCCACAACATACACAAACTGTCTCCAGTACAGAAGAATACACAAATGGCCCTGGAAAAACACACAGACACAGACACAGACACAGACACACACACACACACACACACACACACGGTCCATACCGCACACAGACAATCAAGGAACACACACGGTCATCAGTACACAGGCATACACCGCTGGTCCCACACCCACAGACACGCACACACAAGCACATGCCAACACACATACAAGCAATGCACACACAGTCACACGTGTTTTTGGCACAAAAGTTTGCACATATGACCACCCAAATACACATACACGTGATAATGCAACACAAACACCCCATGCATGCACACTGTCTCCAATATAGAGGCATGAGCAGGTGGCTATAGACATGCGCTCACACAACCCCCACACACACATCACCCAAAGGCCTCAAACACAGAGACACACAACAGACAAAATTGCGCATGAAAACACACATACACTCTATACTCACACGGAAGGTCTCTGGCACACGTCCGTCCATATGTAGCCCAGCAGAAAGTTACACACCCAGGTGCGCCTGAAAACATACAGACATGCCATACACCCATGGACTAGCACACACAGCCATGCAGATTTCTGTTCACATGCACACACATGTTCATATCCACTGGGAAATTCACACCACAGAACACACACACGGTCCCCGCACAGAGGCACACTCACATGGCCGCAGAAGAACAGATAACTGTGTGCGGACAAAGACACACTCAGGATCACATACCCAACACATATGATCTCCAGGGCACAGGCATGCACACTTGACAGGAACACACACTGATGTGCACAGGAAACATGCACAAACACACTCACACTAAACTGGGAAGCACACATTATCGCCAGCACACAGGCACACAGACATGTCCACACACATATACACATAGGCACGCAGGCAAACAAGCTCACACATATGTAATAGAAACACACACATTGCCCACACACATAGGTATGTGCACTTGGCCATACACATGCACACACACACATGCCCATCCGTGTGCAGACACACACTCAGGCAACACCCACCAACTCACAATGTCGGTGGCACACAAATATGCACACTTGACCACACACACCAACACATACGTAGGCATGCAACCACACAACACATAAACACCCAGGGTCCCGACACAGTGGCACACACATGTGGCCTCACAAACACACACACCAGTGCTCCTGCAAACACACCCTCCCTATACACACACCAAGACACATGGTCTCCTGTCCATAGGCATGCACTCTTGCCACACTCACATGTGCTAATGCAAACTCACACACACCGCACAAACAACATGATCCATGGCCCAGAGGCATGCTTGGGTGACCGCACACGCAAGCACACACACACGCATGCATGACTCTGCACACACACACAGCCGAACGCAGACCTCCCTCACACACAGCCCACTCAGAATGCCACAGTGCCTTCCACCACTCACACCTACCTTCCCTCCCACATCCTTGGAACTGTCCCCTGTGGGCGAGTGTTGCGGCGTGGTATGGCGAGGGTCTGTAGGGACCATGAGGGATGTCCTCCTCCTTAGTCTTCCCGGGATATGTGGGTTTTCCGGTTCTCCTGACCGGACACATAAGTGGGACCATATCACAGCAGTGCGGGGCCCGCTTCCAGGAGCAATGGTACTGGGCCAAGCTCCCTAACCTGTGTCAGTGTGGCGGGACCAGGAGCCACCAGGCCACGGGGGCCCCGCTCGCCAGGACCCTTCCCTACCTGTGTGCCCTGCCCTGAAGAATAAGGCTCCCATGGACAGTGGTCTATATCTTCCGCCCTCCTCCTAGACCCAGTCTAGGATGTCATCATGCCATGCCCTGCCCTGCCCTGCACCCACGCTGAACGTCACCGCCACTCATACAATCCCACACTTCGGAGGTTGTAGGGCCTCACCAGGCAGACTGCCTCCTCGCCATGTCCTGGCTCCAGGAACTATCCCACACACAGACGCAAAGCGCTTCTTAACTTGTTTATGTTTCCTTTGCTGTCCCTTCAGATACGTGCTGGATACTCTCCAGATCTGGACTGGTGATCCTTTCCCCCATTTCTGTCCTGTGCAGGCAAAGCACCACGTAGCCTCGTGCACAAACCTCTCACAGCGGTGAACGCCTCCTCAACTTCTTGTTCTTGGTCAGACTCTGATGCTCTGCTCTGTCCACGTCCACACAGCTGCCATGCCCCAGGTGCACACAACACACAAACACACTCAAACTCACACACACACACACACGTTAGGGATTTGTGAAATTGCATAATGCCAAGGATAGCCAAGGTGGATGAGGGTATCCTCTGTCCTCGTGGGATCCCTGTTCTTCTTCTCCTAGAGACAAAGGAGCCTCCAGCCCACGGCCCAGTGCCATTCCCAAGAATGGCCATGTGGCTGTGGGAGGCCACGGGGTGGTCGGGAACATGGAGGGAAGTGAGGGATTCTTGGCACAGCAGCGGGATGGGACAAGGGAGCCCCACTCCCAAAGACTGGCAGGTCATCCCCAACAGAACAAGCGGCCAGAGACCTGACAGAGGGGCTGACGGGCACGGGTGACAGTTCTGAGAAATGGGGTGAAGGAGCTTGGCCTCTCCCGAGTGACCTGGGATGTTCCAGGTGCCAGCCTGGGAGGCCTGAACTTGCCCTCGTGGACGCACACCCCTGGATGTGTGCCTGCATTGCCACAGGTTCCCTTCTCACCCTGCCAACAGTTCCCTGGGCCAGCTGGGGTCCAGGCTCCGCTGAGCCTCAGTTTCCCCACGACTAATCTCCCTGTCCCCTGGTAACTTCCACACACATACACATCAGGACCTAGCCCTCCTTGCGCCTCATGGACAGGCCCTCCTCTCAGTTCATTCCCTACAGCTGATTCCTGCCTCGGGTAGTACAGGAGGGGTTTGGGCCACAGGTCCTCAATGACGACCTGGTAGGGGAAACAGGCCAGCTAAGCATGGGGCCCGGGGCCCTCTCAGGCATCACCATGGCTGACGAGGCCTGCAGTGGCCCCACCTCGCTGATCCTCTTAGACCCGGGGCAGCTGGGGTCACACAAGCATTTGAAAAAGTTACAGCTGGTGTTGTGCCTGCAGCTGGCAGCTCCACCTTCATTTTCCCAGAACCACTGGACTGGCATGGAACGAGACACCCTCTATCCTGCAGGAAGGGAAAATTTAGGAGATGCTCTCCACGGCCTAAAACCCATGCCCTCTCGCCTTCTCTCCCTCTCAAACTCCCGCCTCTCTTGCTCCTGGACATGGTCCCACCACATGCTGGGGACACAGTGCACCTCTCCACCCACTCCCAAGTGGCCCCCTGCCCCTCTCCACCATCTCAAAGCTGAAGCCCACTCCTACCGGCAATGCTAAGCCGATACACCTTAATGATTACTGTGTTCTGGAAGTAGGGGTTGCTCCCAAAGGCAAACATCAACCTGCAGCGATACTTGGGATGGCCCATTTCCACCACCTGCCCCTCCGAAGAAAGAGGAGGGGAGGGGGAATGTGTCTTCTAGGTGTCCCAGCTGCATGCCTGTCTGCGGCACTGAACCACTATGCCGGGCCCCCTCCTGCTCAAACCCCAAGGCCACCGGGCCTCCCCAGCCACCTTCGCCCAGGACTGACCTCCCAATTGGTCATGTAGCTGAGCACGTCTCTGTCCTGGTCACCCATCACGGCTGATATCTTGGGGTGATTCAGGATCTGCCTTGGGTCAAGGAGCCTTGCCAGCACCTGCTATGGAAAGGGACCAGGAACAACCTGAAAATTCCCAGCTGAGAGCAGCCAACTGAAAGTGCAAAAGTGCAGAAACAACAGGCACTGCCGCCCTTCCAACCTCGTCAGCTCCTGCCCTTTCTTCCCACCTGCTCCACCCTGGGGAGTCCCTTGGCTTCCAGCACCTCTGAGGCTGCCTGCACCGGACAGGGAAAGGCTGAGGGCATGATTGCTCTTTGTTCCCATGTTTCCCTGGCCAGTGCGGGCAGCCGGCAGGCAGTCACTACTTTGGATGGCTGGATGTGCTCCGTCCCACACTGACAGCTGTGTTTGCTTGTGTGTTTGCCTGAAGCCCCGTGACTTTGAGGGGCCTCCTGTGCACAGGAGGGGGCCGCTCGGGTCACCTGGAGCATGGCTGCGCACCCACGGCACAAAGGGTGGTCCTGGCAGAGTCAGCGCAGGAGGGAGGGAAAGCGGTAGGTGGGGGCAGGGGGAAAGCAAAAGAGAGAGAGGGACAGAGAGACCCCACACCGGGAGGAATGGACACAGGGGGAGGGCAGAGAGGACAGAGCGAGGGGGCGGGTGAGGACACAGAGGAGGAGAGACAGGCAGGGAGGAAAGGTGCATGTAGTCGCCTGGGCCTGGGGCCTCGGCCTGGCTGTGTGGGGCCTGTGGAGACAGAGTTTGCAGCAACCCAGCAGCACCATGTCTGTGTTCCTGGGGTCGGCCCAAGCAAGGCGACCCACTGACTGACTTGGCAACCCGAGAGTGGACGACATTGTGGGTCTGCCCTGAACTCTTTGGAAAACCACAAAGGCTCTGAGGGACAGGGAAGGGGGGAAGGCAGCCTCTCCGTCTGCCACATTTCCCCAGCAAACGTTTCCTTCCAATACTGCTCTGAGCCAAGGGTGCTTTGTGCTACACTACTTGTCTAAGCGGGTTGACCCGTGTTCCCTGAACCCTGCAAGGCTGTTGGGAGTGCTGCAGCCCCAAAGCTTCGGCCCGCAGCTTCTGATCACACACGGTCTGCACAGGTCTCAGCCCCTGAGTTCAAACCATGCCCCGCCCCGCCTTCCTCTGCTGTTCATTTAGGGATCGGGGCTCACTCCCAACACAGAATGGGGCAAAGAGCTTTTCCCCCCGCGCTCATGGCCGTGGCCATGGCTCAGCTGCTGCCCTCCTCCCGGTGCTCCTCCACAGCAGCCGAGCCCCACCAGCCAGAGGAAGGATACGGCTTGGGCCCAGAAGCCAGAGATGCCCTGGATGATGGCCCTCCGGCGAGCCAGGTGAGAACTCCGCTTCTGATTCATCCTGTGCTTGTGCCACAAGTAGGCCCTGGTAGCTTGGGCATCCACAGAGCTGAGCGCTAACAGAACAACATCCAGTGTGGAAAGACGTGCTCTGGGTGACTCGGGACCTGGCACTCGCTCTTCCTGCAGCAGCTACTGCATCTTCTCTCTGGCTCAGGTCGCACCACCTCCTCATCTTCCGCCACCACGACCTCCACCACCGCCATGATATCCTCCCCACGATGAACAACTCCTCCCCCGGGCCGCCCTTGCCCTGCGCTGCTGGTCTCAGCCCCCTGCACAGCCTGTGCCACCATCCCCCCTCACTTAGCGCCTGCGGCACCTCCGCCTCGCCCAAGGTGCCTGCCTTCCCATGCCCTCCCCATCCTCACGGCCCCCTCTGTGGACTAAGGTGGTCCAGTATTTCAGGGCAGTCCTAGGGTCCCCTGACAATGCCTTATTCTCCATTTGGACGTGGAGCCAATCCTCAGCACTGAGCCGTGAGAGCGGCAGAGGGGGTGAGCTGGAGGTGAGAGCACGTGTGTCCCGCAAACAGCCGGGAGGTGGAGATCTGGCGCCCAGGCCTAGTGGCAGGAACCTAATAGAGGCTGTGCGCCTGCGGGATGCATGCACAAAATGGTTTGGGGCCAGGTTTTTTCTGGGTCATGGGAATGTGTTCTCCTGGCACTCGGCCTTGGCTGGTTGGATCCCCATGGCCAAGCCCAGGATGCTGACCAGACCCTGGAAATACCAGTGGCAAGGCGGTAGTGCATGTGAGCAGAAATCTGCATGGCTGTGTGTGCTAGTCCATGGGTGTATGTCATGTGTGTGTGTTTTCAGGTGCACCTGGGTGTTTGACTTTCTGCGGGGCTACATATGTATGGACGTGTGCCAAAGAACTTTCGTGTGATTATTGAGTGTATGTGTGCTTTCATGCGCAAGGGTGCCTATTGTGTGTCTGTGTTTGCAGGCCTTTGGTTTATTGTGGGGGGGGCGATGTGTGCGCACATCTTTAGCCACCTGCTCATGCCTCGGTTTTGGAGACTGTGTGCATGCTTGGTGGGTGTCTGTTGTCGTAGCACATGCGTGTGTATTTGGGTGATCATGTGTGCAAACTTGTGTGCTGAAAACACGTGTTGGTGTGTGTGCGTTGCATGTATATGTGTTGGCATGAGCTCATATGTGTGTGCGTGTCTGTTGGTGTGGAACCAGCGGTGTATGACTGTTTACTGATGACCGTGTGTGTTCCATGAGTGTCTCTGTACCGTAGGGGCCAGAAGGTGGAGGGGCTGTACCGTAGGGGCTTTGTGTTTGTGTGTGTGTTTGTGTGTTTTCCTGGGGCCAATTATGTATTCTTCTGTACTGGAGAAGTTTTGTGTATGTTGTATGTGTCAGACTCTACATGCAAAAGTGTGTGTGTGGGTTGGGAATGTCAGCTCATATGCCAGTGAGCCAGTGACTTTGTGTGGAGTGCATGGGTGCGTATTTGCGTGAGCAGTGAGTATGTTGGTGCGGAGCGGTGTGTATTTCTGTGTGACATAGACCATGTGTTTCTTTTTCCTGTGGTTATCCTGAGGGCAGGTATGTGTGTTTTTCGGTGAGGAAAAACTGTGTATGTATATGTGTGTAAACCCGTGTGTATTTGTTGTACGTGTGTTTGCGTGAGTTCTATGGTGGAGGGGCGTGTGTGATAGTGCTGGGTCATGCGTGTATGGCTGTGCCAGAGACCTTCTGTGAGTGTTGTGTGTGTTTTTACGAGCGCAGCTATGTGTGTTTGTAAGGGCAAGTGGGCATGCATTTTTGCGTGATGGGTGTGTTTGTGTGTTATGTGATCTGAATGTGTGGACATGCATAACTGTGCATTTAAGTGGGTGTGTGTAGCCGCATGCATGCCTGTGGGCCACAGAGTGTGTGCATGTGTGTGTATGCACGTACATCTGTGGGAGAGAGAGAGAGAGAGCGGAGCCTGTCTGCATGGGCTTGAGTTTGCATGCGCGCGTGTCCATCGTCTTTCCTGTGTGTCAAGCCTGGGTGTGTGGGTGTGTGTTATGTTGGTGTGTATGCATGAGCTCATGTGTGTGTTGTGTGTCTCTGTGTGTTTCCAGTCTTGTGATTGTTAGAGTGTGTGGCCACCAGCGCATGCCTGTGTGTGGAGACCGTATGCGTGTGTGTCTTGTGTCTACACATTTGCATGTGCACACGTGTGTAGGAGGGTGTGTGTAGGCCCCGGGGAAGAAAGGAGAGGGACTGTGGGATTTCAAGCTCCGCTGATCATGGAGAAAGGGGCTAGAGGCCGAGGGCAGCCACGTCCCTGCAGACACACAGGCCTCGTGTGCATTCCGTGGTTCTTCAGTGGTCTGTCTCCCCTCTCGATGCACAGATGCACAGGGGCCAAGGCAAGGAGGGAGGGGTGGGAGTTATCAGGTGGGTGTGAGGCACACCACCCATCTGTGCTGCTTGCATGGATGGTCCCAGGTGTGGGAAATAGCTAGGGGTTTCAGTCTCCTTCCCGGGCAGCACACCTCTTGTCATGTGGCCCCTCTCATCTTCCCTCCCCGACAAGCACAATGCCAGAAGTCTGTCATTGCACGAATGTCACCTGGGAGTGGGAGTGGACGTGGACAGCATCCACATGAAGGCCGAACAGATGGAAACCAAGGTCCAAGACTGGGGACGCATATGAAATCCACACTGGGGGATAAGCGTAGAGAACTGGTTGGGGACTATGCATGGATAAATGTGTATGCTTCCCCCGACTGAGACGGTGGGGTGGGGGGCATGCAAGGAGACGCTGCTTGTCGGTGATGCCTGGAGAGACTGGCTTGCATTGGGGCCAGACCAACAGCCCCATGCCTAATCTGCTGCCTCGAAACCACATGGGCATTCTCTCACCTCATTTGTTGGCCAGCTCTGTGGACCTGATTGCCCGGCTAGTTGTGCTGCTCACGGTATCACCCGGCTGGCCTGGAGTGGGGAAGTTGAGAGTGGATGGGTTCTCCTCTAAAGGCCAGATGAGCCGGGAAACCCTTCCCGGTCATTCGTGCTATTGGCAGCATGCAACACAAGATCCTCTGTCTCTGGTGGTGAAGGCATTCGTGCTGCCTGTCCCCTGGGTGCTGTCTGAAGCTCCTTGCCACCTGGCCTTCCAAAGAGTGGGCCCTGAGGTCACTGACCCGGCGGACAGAAGACAACCTCAACATGCCTTAGCTATCCTTGGCATTACGCAATTTTATGAATCCCTAACATGTGTGTGTGTGTGTGTGTGTGTGCACGCACGTGCGTGGGGCATGGCAGCTGTGTGGGCAAGGACCCCACAGAACATCAGAGTCTGACCAACCACAAGACGTCGGGAGACATTCACCACTGGTGAGAGATGGGTAGACAAGTCTACGTGGTGCTTTGCCTGCACAGGACAGAAATGGGGGAAAGGATCACCAGTGGCAGCTCTGGACAGTATCCAGCACATATCTGAAGGGACAGGAAAGGAGACATAAACAAGTTAAGAAGGGCTTTGTGTCTGTGTGTGGGTTTGTCCTTGGAGCCAGGACATAGCGAGGAGACAGTCTGCCTGGTGGGACCCTCCAACCTCTGATGTTTGGGATTGCCTGTGTGGTGTTGGTGTTCAGTATCGGGCAGGGTAGGGCAGGGCATGGCATGGGAACACCCGAGGCAGGCTCTAGGAGGGGGCGGAAAAGGCAGACCTCTGTTCATGTGTGCCTTATTCTTCAGCTCATGGTACACAGGTGGCAAAGTGTCCTGGTGAGCGGGGCCTCCGTCGCTTCATTGGCTCCTGGTCCCGGTGCATTGACACTGCTTAGGGAGCTTGGCCCAGTACCCTTGCTCCTGGAAGCGGGCCCCTCACTGCTGTGATGCGGTCTCATGCATGCCTCCAGTCAGGAGCACCGGAAAACCCACGTGTCCCAGGAGGATGAAGGAGGAGGCCATCCAACACGGTCCCTGTGGACCGTCGTCAACCCACGCCGCAACCCTGCCCACTGGGGACATGTTCGAGGAAATGTGAGGGAAGGTAGATGTGAGTGGTGGAAGGCACTGTGGCTTTTTGAGAGGGCTGTGCCGGGGATCATGTTGTTTGTGTAGTGTGTGTGAGTTTGCATGGGCTCGTGTGTGTGTGTGGCAAGAGTGCATACCTGTGGACAGGAGATCAGGTGTCTTGGTGTGTGTATCAGGAGGGTGTGTTTGCAGGTGCACAGGTGTGTGTGTTTGCGAGGCCATGTGTGTGTGCCACTGTGTCGGGACCCTGGGTATTTATGTGTTGCCTGGTTGCATGCCCAAGTATGTGTTGGGGTGTGTGGCCAAGTGTGCATTTTTGTGTGCCACAGACCTTGTGATTTGGCAGGTGTTCCCTGAGTGTTTGTTTGCACATGGATGGGCATGTGTGTGTGCGTGTGCGTGGCCAAGTGCACATAGCTGTGTGCGGGCACCGTGTGTGTTTCTGTTTCATGTATGTGCGTGTTTGCGTGTGTGCATATGTGTGTATGAGTGTGGCCATGTGTGCGTGCCTGTGTGCCAGCGATAGTATGTACTTCCCAGTGTTGTGTGTGTGTGTGTTTGTGTGGCACCAAAACATTGTGTGCCTGCATCCCGCAGGCACCCAGCCTCTGATACGAGCCCGCCTCTAGGCCTGAGCGCCAAATTTCCAACTGCCGGCTGCTTGCAGAACATACATGCTCACACCTCCAGCTCATTCCCTATGCTGAGACCGTGGCTTGGTGCTGAGGCTCGGGTCCACGTCCAAATGGAGAGCGAGGCGTGGTCCGGGGAACCTCAGGCCACCCTGGAATCCTGGACCACCTTAGTCCACAGAGAGGGTCATGAGGAGGCAGGGGCCGATGGGGAGGCAGGCACCTGAGGCGAGATTCGGGTGCCGAAGTCCCTATTTTAGGGGCGATGGCGGCAAATGCTGTACAGGTGCGCGAAGCCTGGCAGCGCATAGGCGAGCCTGGCCCAGGTGAGGAGTTGGTCGTCGTGGTGGAGTATATCATGGCAGTGGTGTAGGTCTTGGGGGCGGAAGACAAGGAGGTGGCACTTACCGAGCAGTACGAGAAGATGCAGGAGCTGCCGCCGGAAGTGCCAGTGCTGGTAACCGCGACAGCCGGGCTCCCTTGTCCCATCCCACCCCTGTGCCGAGAATCCCCCACTTCCCTCTGTGTTCCCGACCACTCCGTGGCCTCCCACAGCCACATGACCATTCTTGGAAATGGTACTGGGCCATGGGCTGGAGGCTCCTGAATCTCTAGGTGAGGATGAAGAGGGATCCCACAAGGACAGAGGACACCCTCATCCCACCTCGGCTATCTTTGCATTAAGCAATTTCATGAGTTCCTAATGTGTGTGTGTGTGTGTGTGTGTGTGTGTGCGCGCGCACGCGCACGCCCGGGGCACGGCAGCTGTGTGGACGTGGAACCTGCAGAGCATAGGAGTATGACCAACCACAAGAAGTCGAGGAGGATTTCACCACAGTGAGAGATGGGTGGACGAGTCTTCGTGGTGCTTTGCCTGCACAGGACAGAAATGGGGGAAAGGATCACCATTGGCAGCTCTGGAGAGTATCCAGCACGTATCTAAAGGGACGGGAAATGAGACATAAACAACTGAAGAAGGGCTTTGCGACTGTGTTTGGGTTTGTCCTTGAGCCAGGACATGGTGAGTAGGCAGTCTTCCTGGTGGGACCCTCCAACCTCTGACATGTGGAATTGCCTGTGTGGCAGTGATGTTCAGCATGGGGATAGGGCAGGGTAGGGCATGGCATGAGGACACATGAGGCAGGCTCTTGGAGGAGGGCGGAAAAGGCAGACCTCTGTTAATGGGTGGCTTATTCTTCAGCGCAGGGCACACAGGTGTGGTAGGGTCCTGGTGAGCGGGGCACTCGTGGCCAGGTGGCTCCTGGTTCCGGCGCTTTGACACCACTTAGGGAGCTTGGCCAATTACCCTTGCTCCTGGAAGCGGGCCCCGTGTGGCTGCAATGCGGTCTCATGTATGCGTCCAGTCAGGAGAACCGCAAAACCCTTGTATCCTGGGAGGACCAAAGAGGAGGCCATCTCACACGGTCCCTGCGTACTCCTGTCATACCGGGCCGCAAAACCCACCCCCTGGGGACAGTTCGAATGACGTTTGAGGGAAGGCAGGTGTGAGAGGTGGAAGGCACTGTGGCTTTTTGAGTGGGCTCTGTGTGAGGGAGTTCTGCGTTTGGCTGTGTTAGTGTGCGCGTGTGTTCGTTTGTGTGTCTCTGAGTGCGCGTGTGACCACCTGAGTATGCCTCTGTGCCAGGGATCATGTTGTTTGTGTGGTGTGTGTGAGTTTGCATATGTGCACGTGTGAGTGTGGCAAGAGTGCATGCCTGTGGACTGGAGACCATGTGTCTTGTTGTGTATATCAGGAGGATGTGTTTGCACGTGCATGAATGTGTGTGTTTGCGAGGCTACATGTGTGTGCCACTGTTGGGGATCCTGGGTCTTTATGTGTTGCCTGGTTGCATGCCCAAGTATGTGTTGGGGTGTGTGGCCAAGTGTGCATTTTTGTGTGCCACAGACCTTGTGATTTGGCAGGTGTTCCCTGAGTGTTTGTTTGCACATGGATGGGCCTGTGTGTGTGTGTGTGTGTGCGTGGCCAAGTGCACATACCTGTGTGTGGGCACCATGTGTGTTTCTATTTCATGTGTGTGCGTGTTTCCCTGCATGCATTTGTGTGTCTGTGTGTGGCCATGTGTGTGTGCCTGTTTGCCGGTGAGAGTGTGCTTCCCAGTGTAGGGTGAGTGTGTGTTTGTGTGTGTTTCTTGTGCATGTCAGTGTGTGTTCCTGTCAAGTGTGCATGCCTGTGCACTGGATATTCTATGTGTTGGGTGTGTGTTTCCTGTGTCTTTGCCCACGCATGGTGGTCTGTGTTGTGCGGCCAAGAGTGATTGCCTGTGTGCAGTGACACTGTGTGTGTGTTGCGCGGTGTGTGTGTTTCCCAGTGCACGTGAACATGTGTGTGCATGCGAACAGAAATCTGCCTGGCTGTGTGTGCAAGTCCATGGGGGTATGGCATTTGTGTATTTTCAGGTGCACCTGGGTGTTTGACTTTCTGTGGGGCTACATATGTATGGAAATGTTTCAGAGAACTTCCATGTCAGGGTTGAGTGTATGTGTGCTTTCACGCGCAAGAGTGTCTGTTGTATTTCTGTGTGTTTGCAGGCCTTTCAGTGATTGTGTGTGGGGGGGTGGACATTTCTTTAGCCAACTGCTTATGGCTGTGTGATACTTGGTGTGTGTGTGTGTAGCATTAGCACATGTGTGTGTATTAGGGTAGTCATGTGTGCACACCTGTGTCCTGAAAACAAGTATGGCACTGTGTGCATTGCATGTATGTGTGTTTGCATGAGCTCATGTGTGTGTGCATGTCTGTTGTTGCGGGACCAGCAGTGCATGCCTGTGTAATGAGGACCCTTGTGTTCCTTGAGTGTTTCTGTGCAGTATGTGTCGTGGTGTGTGTGTGTGTGTGTGTGTGTGTTTTCGGTGACAATTTTGTATTCTTCTGTACTGGAGAAGGGTTGTGTATGTTGTGGATGTGGGATTACCCGTGGCAAAGTGTGTGTGTGTGTTGGGAAACTCACCGCATATGCCTGTGAGCCAGAGAGTTTGTGTGGGGTGTGTGTGTGCATGTTTGCATGGGCACGTGCCTGTGTGTGTTCAAAGCTCTCTCCCCCTTTTCTTACTGGCAGCCAGGACGGTAAGTGCTCATGTTGTCGTGCACCCGGAACCTCCCACCTGAGAGCAAGCTACCTGAAAGTGCAAAAGTGTAGAAACACCAGGCACTGCCCCCTCCCAATATTGTCAGCTCGTCAGCTCCTGCACTTTCTTGCCACCTGCTCCACCCCGGGGAGTCCCTTGGCTTCCAGCACCTCTGATGTTGCACCCAACAGGGCAAGGCAAGGGTCTGAATGCTCTCCGTTCCCACGTTTCCCTGGCCTGTGCATGGGGCTGGCAGGCAGTCACAGCTTTGGGGTTTTGAGGCAGCAGAGTAGACTTGGGGATGTTGGTCGGTGCCAGTGGAAGCCAGTCACTCCAGGCGTCACTGAAAAGCAGGGTCTTCTTGCATGAGCCTACCCCCTATCTCAGTCAGGGGAAGGATGCACATATATCCAGGCATATTCCCCGACCGGCTCTCCACGCATTCCCCCGGAGTGGATTTCATATACTCCCCAACGGTCTTGGACCTCGTTTTCCATCTGTTCGGGCTTCATGTGAATGCTGTCCATGTCCACTCCCACTCCTGGGTGATATTCGTCCAATAATAGACATCTGGCATTGTTCTTGCCAGGGAGGGAAGATGAGAGGGGCCACATGACAAGAGATGTGCAGCCTGGGAAGTAGACTGAAACCCCAGGCTATTTCCCACTCCGGGGACCATCCATGCAAGCATCACAGATGGGTGGTGCGCCTCACACCAGCCTGACAACTCGCCCCCCTCCCACCTTGCCTTGGCCTTTGTGCGTCTGTGCATCGACAGGGGAGACAGACGTCTGAAGAACCATGGAATGCACACGAGACCTGTGTGTCTGGATGGATATGGCTGCACTCGGCCTCCTGCCACTTTCTCCATCTTTGGCAGAGCTGGAAAACCCGCAGTCCCTCTGCCTTGCTGCCCGTGGCCTACACACACACTCATACACACATGTGAACATGCAAACGTGTGGATACATGACACACAAGCATACGGTCTCCACACACAGGCATATGCCGGTGGCTACACACTCTCACAATCACACATGACTGGGAAACACAGAGACACAAAATACACACATGAGCTCATGCATACACACACACACGATGCACCCCCACACACCGGCTCGACACACAGGAAAGAAGTTGACCGCACACACCCACACAAACACAAACCCATGCAGACAGGCTCCGCTCTCTCTCTCTCCCACAGACATACGTGCGCACACACACATGCACACAATCTGCGGCCCATAGGCATGCATGTGGCAGTACACGTCCACTCCCATGCACAACTGTGCATGCACACACACTCAGATCACATAACACACAAACACACGCGTCCTGCACACAGGCATGCGCACTTGCCCGTGGAAACACACAGCTGCGCTCGTAAAAACATGCACAACACTCACAGAAGGTCTCTGGCACAGCCATAAATGTGTGGCTTGGCACTATCACACACGCCACCTCCGCCCTACAACTCACACACACACACATGCAAAAAATACACACGGGTTTAGACACATATGCATACACAACTGTTCTTCACAGGGACACACGCAAACACACCTGACCTCAGGAGAACCACAGGGAAGAGTAACACACAGTCTGCGTCACACAGGAACACATACTGGTCCACACCAACACACACACATGCACGTGCTCACGGAAACATGCACTCATGCACTCCACACAAAGTCACTGGCTCACTGGCATATGCGCTGAACTTCCCAACCCACACACACACTTTTGTACATGCAATCCCACAACCACAACTTACACAACCCTTCTCCAGTACAGAAGAATACACAATTGGCCCCAGAAACACATGCACACAAACAAACACACGGCCCCTAATGCACACAGACACTCAAGGAACACACACGGTCATTAGTACACAGGCATACAATGCGGGACCCGCAGCTACAGACATGCACACACACATGAGCTCATTCCAAAACACATACATGAAACACACACACAGCCACACATGTTTTTGGTACACAAGTTTGCACACATGACCACCCAAATAGACCCACATGTGGTAAGACAACTCACACCCACCAAGCAGGCACACAGTCTCCAAAATTGAGGCGTGAGCAGGTGGTTACAGATGTGCGCACATATCCCCACCACTACACACACACACACACACACACACACACAATCACCCAAAGGCCTACAAACACAGACACACAACAGACATCCTTGTGCATTCAAGCACACACACACTCAACACTCACACGAAAGTTCTCTGGCACACATCCATACATACGTAGCCCCGCCGAAAGTCACACACCCAGCTGCGCCTGAAAAAACACACATGGCATGCATCCATGGACTAGCACACACAGCCATGCAGATTTTTGCTCATACCCACACACACGTTCATGTGCACTGGGAAACACCACACCATGCAACACATACACGGTCCCCGCACACAGGTATGTACACTTGGCTGCACAAACACAGACCACCGTGCATGGGCAAAGACACACTCAGGAAATACAGACCCACACATATGATATCCAGTGCACAGGCATGCACATTTGACAGGAACACACACTGACGTGCACAAGGAACACACGCAAACACTCACACAACCCTGGGAAGCACACACTGTCACTGGCACACAGACACGCACACATGGCCACACACATACACACATATGCACACATGTAAAGATGCACACACATGAAATAGAAACACACATGGTGCCCGCACACAGATATGTGCACTTGGCCCTGCATGCGCACACACACATAACCATGTGTGTGCAAACACACACTCAGGCAACACCCAACAACTCACAAGGTCTGTGGCAAAGAAGGATGCGCACTTGGGCACACACACCAAATCATATGTGGGCATGCAAAGACGCAACACAAGAACACCCAGGTCCCTACACAGTGGCACACGAACGTGGCCTCACAAACAGCACTCCTGTGCACCTGCAAACACACCCTCCCGATACACACACCAAGACACATGCTCTCCGGTCCACAGGGATGCACACTTGCCACACACACATGGCACATGCAAACTCACACACACCACACTAGCACACACGATCCCAGGCACAGAGGCATGCTCAGGTGCCCGCACGTGCAAGTACACACACACGCACACATGCACACACACACACACAACTGAACACAGAATTCCCTCACACAGCCCACTCACAAACCCGCAGTGAATTCCACCACTCACACGTGCCTTTCTTCACACGTCCTTGGATCTCTCCCCTGCGCAAATGTTTTGCGGCATGGGATGGCGAGGGTCTGCAGGAACCACGAGGGATGGGCTCCTCCTTCATCCTCCCGGAACACGTGGGTTTTGCGGTGCTCCTGAACAGATGCATGCATGAGACCGCTTTGCAGCAGGGCGGGTCATGCTTCTAGGAGCTAGGGTACTCGGCCAAGCTCCGTAAGCGGTGTCAATCCAGTGGGACCAGGAGCCACCACGCCACGAGAGTGCCGCTTGCCAGGACCCTTCCCCACCTGTGTGCCCTGCCCTGAAAAATAAGGCACCCATGAACAGAGCTCTACCTTTTCCCATCCTCCTCCTAGTCCCTGCCTAGGATGTCCTCATGCCATGCTCTGCCCTGCCCTGTGCCCACGCTGAACATGGCCGCCTCTCATAAAATCCCACACGTTGGGAGATGGAGGGCCCCACCAGGCAGACTGCCTCCTCGCCATGTCCTGGCTCCAAGGACAAACCCACACACAGATGCAAAGCGCTTCTTAACTTGTTTATGTCTCTCTCACTGTCTATAAGATATGTGCTGGATACTCTCCAGAGCTGGACTGTTGATCCTTTCCCCCATTTCTGTCCTGTGCAGGCAAAGCACCATGTAGACTCGTCCACCCATCTCTCACAATGGTGCACGCCTCCTAAACTTCTAGTGGTTGGTCAGACTCTGAGGCTCTGCACCGTCCATGTCCACACAGGTGCCATGCCCTGGGTGCACACAACACAAACATGCTCACACACACACACACAGACGCGTTAGGGATTTGTGAAATTGCATAATACCAAGGATAGCCACAGCAGGTATAGGGTGTCCTCTGTCCTCGTGGGATCTCTGTTCCTCCTCCCCTAGAGACTCAGGATCCTTCAGGCATAGCCCAGCGACATTCCCAAGAAAGGCTTTGTGGCTGGGGGAGGCCACGGGGTGGTTGGGAACACGGAGGGTATTGGGGGATTCTCGGCACAGCAGCGGGATGGGACAATGCAGCACCACTCCCAAAGACTGGCATGCCATCCCCAACTGAACAAGCAGCTGGGGTCCTGACAGAGGGGCCAACAGGCACCGGTGAAATGGGGTGGAGAAGCTTCACCTCTCCCGTTTGACGTGGGATGTTCCGGCTGCCAGCCTGGCGGACCTGAACTTGCCCGCGTGGACACAACTCCTGGATGTGTGCCTGCATTCCCTTAGGTTCCCTTCTCACCCCACCACTTGCTCCCTGGGCCAGCTGGGGTCCAGGCTCCTCTGAGCCTCAGTTTCCCCACCACTAATCTGCCTGCCCCCAGCTACCTTCCACACACACACACACGTCAGGACCTAGACACCCTGACTCCTCCCGAGAAGCCCTCCTCTCAGTTCATTCCCTACAGCTGCTTTCCTGCCTTGGGTAGTACTGCAGGGATTGGGCCACAGGTCCTCAATGATGACCTGGTAGGGGAAACAGACCAGCTGAGCACCGGGCCCGGGGCCCGTTACCAAGCAGCTGGTGCTCGGGCATCACTCCAGCTGATGAAGCCCACAGGGGCCCCACCTCGCAGATCTCTTACACCCTGGGCGGGTGGGATCACACAAGCAGTTGAGGAAGTTACGGCTGGTGGTGTCGTGCCTGCAGCAGGCAGCTCCACCTTCATAGTCCCAGAACCACTGGACTGGAGTGGAACGAGATGCCCTCTATCCTGCAGGAAGGGAAAAATTAGGAGATTCTCTCCACGGCCGAGGACCCACGTCCACTGGCCTTCTCTCCCTCCCCCTTCCCAGCCTCTCTACCTCCTGGGCCTGCTCCCGCCCCCACGCTGGGGACCTCACGCACCACCCCTCCTGCTTCCAAGTGCCTCCCTGCCCGCCCTCGTCATCCTTGAATCTCAAGCCCACTCCTACTTGCAATGCTAAGCCAATACACCTTAACCATCACATTGTTCTGGAGGTAGCGGTTGCTCCTAAAGGAAAACATCAACCTGCAGTGGTACTTGGGATGGCACAGTTCCTCCACCTGCCCTGCCGACGAAATAGGAGGGAAAGGGGGAGCGTGTCTTCTAGGTGCCCTGAGCTGTTTGCCTGGCTGCAGCACTGAAACACTTTTCCCGGGCCCCCTCCTGCTCAAACCCCACGCCCACCGGGCCTCCCCCAGCCACCTTCGCCCAGGACTGACCTCCAAATTTGTCATGTAGCTGAACAAGTCTCTGCCCTGGTCACCCATCACGCCTGACATCTTCGGGTGTTTCAGGATCTGCCTTGGGTCAAGGAGCCTCGCCAGCACGGGCTACAGAAGGAAACCAGGAGCCACCTGGAACTTCCCAGCTCACAGCAACGATCTGAAGGTAATAAAGTGCAGAAAAATCAGGCACTGCCACCCTCCCAACCTCATCAGCTCCTGCCCTTTCTTCCCACCTGCTCCAACCTGGGGAGTCCCTTGGCTTCCAGCACCTCTGAGGCTGCCAGCAGCTGACACTGCAAGGCCAAGGGCCTGATTGCTCTCCATTCCCACGTTTCCCTGGCCTGTGTGTGCTGCTGGAAGGCAGTCACTGCTTTGGATGGCTGGATGTGCTCCGTCCCACGCTGACGGCTGTGTTTGCTTGTGTGTTTGCCTGAAACCCCGTGACTTTGAGGGGCCTCCTGTGCACAGGAGGGGGCCGCTTGGCTCACGTGGAGCACGGCTGCGCACCCACGGCGCAAAGGGTGGTCCTGGCAGAGTCAGCAAGTGAGGGAGTGAAAGGGGTAGGTGGGGGCAGGGGGAAAGCAAAAGAGAGAGAGGGACAGAGAGAACCCACACCGGGAGGAAAGGACACAGAGGGAGGGCAGAGAGGACAGGGGGAGAGACAGGCAGGGAGGAAAGGTGCGTGTAGGCGCCTGGGCCTGGGGCCCCGGCCTGGCTGTGTGGGGCCTGTGGAGACAGAGTTTGCAGCACCGCCGCAGCGCCGTGTCTGGGTTCCCGTGGTCTGCCAAAGCGAGGCGGCCCGCTGACTGACTTGGCAACCCGAGAGCGGACGACATTGTGGGTCTGCCCTGAACTCTTTGGAAAACCACGCAGGCTCTGAAGGACAGGGAAGGGGGGAGGGCAGCCTCTCCACCTGCCCCATGTACCCAGCAAATGTTCCCTTCCAATATCTGCTCTGAGCCAAGGGTGCTTTGGGCTACACTACTTGTCTAAGCGTGTTGACTCATGTTCCCTGAACCCCCCAAGGCTGTTGGGTGTGCTGCAGCCCCAAAGTTTGGCCCACACCTTTTGCTCAGACATTGTCTGGAGAGGTCTCAGGCCCTGCTTATCACCCCCGCCCCACCCTGCACCTCCCCACCCTCCTAAGCTGTGTATTATAGGGATCGTGGGCCCACAACACTGGGGGCCTGGGCGCCAGTGGGAGATCACTTCGCCCCAGGGCTTACGGCCCTGGGTGTGGCTTTGCTCCTGCCCTCCTCCCGGTGCTCCTGCACAGCAGCCAAGCCCCCCCCAGCCGGAGGAAGGATACGGCCTCGGCCCAGGAGCACGGGATGCACTGGATGTTGGCCCTCTGGTGAGCAAGGTGAGAACTTCACTTCATATAGATCCTGGCTTGAGCGGCAAGTAGGCCCTGGTAGCTTGTGTATCCCCTAAGCCGAGCACTAAGAAAACAACCTCCAGTGCGGTAAGTGTGGCCCCGGCTGTCTCGGGACCCGGCCTTCTCCCTTCCTGTGGCAGCTCCTGCATCTTCTCGTGTTGCTCAGCTCAGGCCACCTCCTCGTCTTCCGTCAACATGACCTGCACCACCGCCATGATATCCTCCACCATGACCACCAAATCCTCCCCCGGGCCAGCCTCACCTCTGCGCTGCCAGGCCTGAGGCTCCTACACAGCCTGTGCCACCATCCCCCCTCAACTACGGCCTGCAGCACCCCTGCTTCTCCCAAGGCGCCTGCCTCCCCATGGACCCCAGACTCCTCACAGCTCACTTCGCGGACTAAGGTGGTCCAGGATTCTGGGGCAGGCCCGGGGTCCCTGGACCATGCCTCACTCTCCATTTGGACTTGGAGCTGATCCTCGGCACCGAGCCACGGCAGCGGCAGAGGGAATGGCCTGGAGGTGTGAGCACGTGACCCCTGCAAGCAGCCAGCAGGTATAATTCTGGCGCCCAGGCCTAGGGTGGGCACCTATCAGAGGCCACAAGCTCCATAGGAAGAATGCACTCAATGGTTTGCAGCCAGGTGGCTTCTGGGTCGTGGGGGCGTGGGCTCCCGGCACGCATCCTTGGCCTAATGTAGCCCCCATGCCAAGCCCCGGATGCTACCTGGACACCGGGAACACCCAATGGCAAGGCAGTGGTCGTGGCCTTAGCCAGAACCACCCCTCGCTCCAGCCGGAGCCAGCCAGGGAACCCGCCCATGTGCCCCCTCCAGGGTGGCCTCGGGGTCCCAGCTGCACCGAACACTCCTCACACACCCACTCCGTCGCCGCAACCCCACCCCCACTCACACTGCCCGCACTAATCACTCCCGTGGCCACATAGGGCACGCTGTCTGCCTGGTATTTGTACCGACATTGCGAAGCTGTCCTCACCCTTCTGAAAGATACTCCTGTAAGACTCAGGACACTGTTTGCACCCCCAGGAAGCCTGGTCGAGTGTGCATGGAAATATTCAGCCCAGGCCCTAGAGTATGAATAGTGTGATTCCAGGAGACAGAGGCCCCGAATCTTTCTGCGTGCTAGGGAAAATGTGTGGCTACAGTTTGTCCCAGCGCAGGCCCTTTGCTGGTCAGGATACGAGCAATGAAGTGTTCTCTGTCCATCGGTCTGCCTGTCCTTTCCTCACGCTCTCCTCTCCATCCTCCTCTCTGACTTTCTCTTCCGGCGCTCTTTCTCTGACCCCTCTGGCCACACAGCCTCTGGAACATAAAGGCTTCTGGAAGGAAGATGCAAATACGTCTCTGAGCAGCTCCTTTACCAGGAATTCAAAGCCCTCCCCCACTTTGGGACCAGCAGCCAGGCCGGTGAGCCTTCAAATGTTGCCAAGCTGGGTGCCCACACAAACCTACGTTCACACGCTAATGCAGACATACAGTGTTTGGCATGGAGGACAGGTGGATGCAGGCATTTCCCGGAGCCAAGAGAATACAGGCATGGGAACCATGATGCCCCTGGTGAAGAGGAAGCCTGGGCGAATCCTTGGAGAGGTCGGCAGGTGGATGCTGATCACCAGCTCGGTGACCCCAGTGCCCACTCTTTGGAAGGCCAGGTGGCAAGGAGCTGAGGATGGCACCCAGGAAACAGGCAGCACGAACGCCTTCACCACCAGAGACGGAGCGTCTTCTGTTGCATGCTGCCAACAGCACGAATGCCCCAGGAATGGCTTCCCGGCTCGTCGGGCCTGCAGAGGAGAAAGCATCCACTCTCAACTTCCCTGCTCCAGGTCAGCTGGGTGAGACCGTGAGCGGCACATCAAGCTGGGCAGTCAAGTCCCCAGAGCTGGCCCACAAATGTGGTGAGAGAATGTCCAAGTGTGGTTTCGAGCCAGCATGGTAGCCTTGGGGCTGTTGGTCTGGTGACAAAACAAGCCAGGCTCTCCAGGCATCATCGACAAGCAGAGTCTTCTTGCTCGCACCCCAACCCCCCGTCTCAGATGGGAGAAGCATGCACGTATGTACAGGCATAGTCCCTGACCAGATCTCCATGTGTTTCCCCCAGTGTGGATTTCATATGTGCCCCCATGGTCTTGGACCTTGGTTTCCATCTGTTCTGACTTCATGTGGATGCTGTCCATGTTCACTCCCACTCCCGGGTGACATTCGTGCAATGACAGACCTCTGGAATTGTCCTTCCCGGGGATGGAAGATGAGAGGGGCCACACGACAAGAGGTGTGCGGCCCAGGAAGAAGACTGAAACCCCTAGCTATTTCCCACACCAGTGACATCCATGCAAGCAGCAAAATGGGTGGTGTGCCTCACACGCGCCTGACAACTCCACCCCTCCCTCCTTGCCTTGGCCCTTGTGCATCTGTGCATTGACAGGGGAGACAGACATCTGAAGAACCATGGAATGCACATGAGACTTGTGTGTCCAGAGAGACGTGGATGCACTCGGACTCTTGCCTCTTTCCTCATCATCGGCAGAGCTGGAAATCCCACAGTCCTTCCCCTTTGCTGTCCAGGGCCTAAACACACAATAATACACACGTGTACACATGCAAACGTGTGGACACATGGCACACACACATACAGTCTCCACACACAGGCATGTGCCAGTGGCCACACACTCTCACAATCACATGTGACTGGAAACACACAGACACACGCAGCACACACATGAGCTCATGAATACACATGCACACGACACACACCCACGCACCCAGGCTTGACTCATGGTCAATAAGATGGCCGCACGCATGCATGCAAATACAAACCCATACAGACAGGCCCCGCTCTATCTCTCCCACAGATGTACGCGTGCACACACACATACACACAATCTGCGGCCCACAGCCATGCATGTGGCTGAACACACCCACTTACACGCACACGTGTGCATGCACACACACTCAGATCACATAACACACAAACACACACATCCGGCACACAGGCATGCGCCCTTGCCCATGCAAACACACAGCTGTGCTCACTAAAACATGCACAACACTCACAGAAGTTCCCTGGCACAGCCATACATGCGTGACCGGGCACTATCACACACACCCCCTCTGCCCTAGAACTCACGCACACACACACGCAACAAATACACTCAGGTTTAGGCATATATGCATACACAACTGTTCCTCACAGAGACACTCGCACACACACCTGCCCTAGGATAACCACAGGTAACAGAAACACACGGTCTGCATCACACAGGAACGCACAGTGGTCTGTACTAACACACACACACGCACGTCCTCATGCAAACACGCACTCACGCACACCCCACAAAGTCACTGGCTCACTGGCATTTGCGCTGACCCTCCCAACCCACACACACACATTGCACTTACAGTCCCACACTCACAACATACAAAAACTTTCTCCAGTATAGAAGAATACACAATTGGCCCAGGAAACACACACACACACAAACACACGGCCCCTACCGCACACAGACCTCAAGGAACACACACGGTCATCAGTACACAGGCATACACCACTGGTCCCTCACCCAAAGACACGCACACCAACACAAGCTCATGCCAACTCACATACATGCAATGCACACACAGCCACACGTGTTTTTGGCACACAAGCTTCCACACATGACCACCCAAATACACACGCACGTTCTAAGACAACACACACCTACCAAGCATGCACACAGTCTCCAAAACTGAGGCATTAACGGGTGGCTACAGATGTGCACACACATCCCCCCCACACACACACAAACACCCAAAGCCCTGCAAACACAGACACACAACAGACACCCTTGCGCATGCAAGCACACATACACTCATCACAAACGAAAGGTCTCTGGCACACGTCTATACTATGTAGTGCCGCAGAAAGTCACACACACAGGTGCGCCTGGAAAAACACACACACACCATATACCCATGGACTAGCACACACAGCCATTCTGATTTCTGCTCACATGCAAACACAGGTTCACATGCACTGGGAAACACAGACACCATGCAAAACACACATGGTCCCCGCACACAGGCATGCACACTTGGCCGCACAAACACAGACCATTCTGCATGGGCAAAAACACACTCAAGAAACACATATGATCTCCAGGGCACAGGCATGCACACTTGACAGGAACAGACACTGACATGCACAAGAAACACACACAAACACACAATCACACAACACTGGGAAGCACACAGTGTCACCGGCACACAGGCATGCACACATGGCCACACACATACACACATATGCACCCATGTAAAGACACACACACAAGAAATAGAAACACACACGGTGCCCGCACACAGGTATGTGCACTTGGCCGTGCAAGAACACACACACACATCCATCAGTGTGTGAATGCACACTCCGGCAACACCCACCAACTAACAAGGTCTGTGGCACACAAGCATGCACACTTGGCCACACACACCCACACATACGTGGGCATGCAAACACACAACACATAAACACCCAGGGTTCCTACACAGCGGCACACATATGTAGCCTCGCAAAAACAACACCCGTGCACTTGCAAACACACCCTCCTGATACATACACTAAGACACATTGTCTTCGGGCCAGAGGCATGCACACTTGTCAAACACACACGTGAAATTGCCAACACACACACACCACACAAACACACACAATCCCTGGCACAGAGGCATGCACATGTGGCCACATGCACAAGCACACACACGCACGCATGCACACCAAATGCAGCTGAACAGACCTCCCGCACACAACCCACTCAAAAAGCTGCAGTGCCTTCCACCACTCACACATGCCTTCCCTCACCATTACTTGGATCTCTCCCCTGTGGGCGGGTTTTGTGGTGCGGGACAGCATGTGTCCGCAGGGTCTGCAAGGGACGGCCTCATCCTTAGTCCTGTTGGGACACGTCGGTTTTGAGGTGCTCCTGACCAAACTCATGCATGAGACTGCATTGCAGCAGTGTGGGGCACTCTTCCAGGGTACTGGGCCAAGCTCCCTAAGCATTGTCAATGTGGTGGGACCAGGAGCCACCAGGTCACGAGGGCCCCACTTGCCAGGACCCTTCCCCACCTGTGTGCCCTGCCCTGAAGAATAAGGCACCCATGAACAGAGCTCTGCCTTTTCCCATCCTCCTCCAAGCCCCTGCCTAGGATGTCCTCATGCCATGCCCTGCCCTGCCCTGCACCCATGCTGAACATCACCGCCTCTCATACAATCCCACACTTCGAGAGTTTGGAGGGCCCCACCAGGCAGACTGCCTCCTCACCATTTCCTGGCTCCAAGGAGAAACCCACACAGAGATGCATAGCGCTTCTTAACTTGTTTATGTCTCTCTCGCTGTCCTTTCAGATACGTGCTGGATACTCTCCAGAGCTGGACTGGTGATACTTTCTCCCATTTTTGCCTGTGCAGGTAAAGCATCACGTAGACTCGTCTGCCCATCTCTCATAGTGGTTTATGCCTCCTCAAATTCTAGTGGTTGGTCAGACTCTGATGATCTGTGCTGTAACGTCCACACAGCTGCTGTCCCCCCGGTGCACACAACAGACACACAAACACTCACCCCCCCACACACACACACACGTGAGGGATTTGTGAAATTGCATAATGCCAAGGATAGCCAAGACAGGTTGAGCGTGTCCTCTGTCCTTGTGGGATCCCTGTTTCTCCTCCCCTAGAGACTCAGGAGCCTCCAGCCCATGACCCAGTGCCGTTCCCAAGAAAGGCGATGTGGTTGTGGGAGGCCATAGGGTGGTCAGGAACACGGAGGGAAGTGGGGTATTCTCGGCACAGGAGCGGGATGGGAGAAGGGAACCCCACTCCGAAAGACTGGCCGGCCATCCCCAACTGAACAAGTGGCAGGTGTCCTGACAGAGGGGCCGACAGGCGTGGCTGACAGTTCTGAGAAATGGGGTGGAGAATCTTGGCCTCACCTGAGTGACCTGGGACATTTAGGCTGCCAGCCTGGCGGGGCTGAACTTCCCCGCATTGACTCAGCCCACTGGATGATTTCCTGCGTTCCCCCAGGTTCCCTTCTCGCCCTGCCACATGCTCCCTGGGCCAGCTGGTGTCGTCTCCTCTGAGCCTCAGGTTCCCCACCACTAATCTGCCTGTCCCCCGGTACCTTCCACACACATACACGTCAGGACCCAGCCCCCCTGGCTCCTCCCCGATAAGCCCTCCTCTCAGTTCATTCCCTACGGCTGCCTTCCTGCCTCGGGTAGTACTGCAAGGGATTGGGCCACAGGTCCTCGATGATGACCTGGTGGGGAAATAGCCCAGCTGAGCACAGGGCCCAGGCCCCGTTCACAAGCAACTGGGGCTCGGGCATCACCCCGGCTGATGAAGGCCGCAGGGGCCCCACCTCGGCGATCCTGTTAGACCCTGGGCAGCTGGGGTCACACAAGCAGTTGAAGAAGTTACGTCTGGTGGTGTCATGCCTGTAGCAGGCAGCTCCACCTTCATAGTCCCAGAGCCACTGGACTAGAGTGGAACGAGACACCCTCTATCCTGCAGGAAAGGAAAATTTAGAAGAGGCTCGCCACGGCCTAGGACCCAAGCACTCTCACCTTGTCTCACTCTCAACTTCCCAGCCTCTCTCGCTCCTGGGCCCGGTCCCGCCCCCACATAGGGACCTCACACCACTCCCCTCCCGCTCGCAAGTGCCCCCCTGCATGCTCCCATCATCCCCAAACTAAAGCCCACTCCTACCAGCAATGCTAAGCCAATACACCTTAATGATCACTTTGTTCTGGAAGTACGGGTGGCTCCTAAAGGAAAACATCAACCTGCAGCGGTACTTGGGATGGCGCATTTCCTCCACCTTCCCCTCCAAAGAAAGAGGAGGTGAAGGGGGAACGTGTCTTCTATGTGTCCCAGCTGCTTGCCTGGTTGCAGCACTGAACCACTTTGCCGGGCCCCCTCCTGCTCATACCCTATGCCCACCGGGCCTCCTCCATCCTCCATCTCCCAGGACTTACCTCCAAATTGGTAATGTAGCTGAGCATGTCTCTATCCCTGTCACCCGTCACAGCTGATATCTTGGGAAGTTTCAGGATCTGCCTTGTCTCAAGGAGCCTTGCCGGCACATGCTACGGAATGAGAGCCAGGAGCCACCCGGAAATTATTGGCTGAGAGCAAGCGACCCGAAGGTGCAAAAGTGCAGAAACACCAGGCACTGCCACACTCCCAAACTTGTCAGCTCCTGACTTTTCTTCCCACCTGCTCCACCCTGGGGAGTCCATTGGCTTCCAGGAACTCTGAGGCTGCCTGCACCCAACAGGGCAATTCCAAGGGCCTGATTGCCCCGTTGGGCGCCCTCTGCCTGGATTCTCTACCAACAATGTGAAGCTGTCCCTCGCCTTTCCCGAAAAGACTTCTCTAAGACTCAGGACACTGTGTGCACCACCGGGAAGCCTGGTCCAGTGTGCGTGGAAATGGTCAACCCAGGCCCTCTAGTATTCATAGTGTGATTCCAGAAGACAGAGGCCCCAAAGCTGTCTGCCTGCTTGGGGGAAATGTGCAGCTACAGTCTGTCCCAGCGCATGCCCTTTGCTGGTCAGGAGATGAGTGACGAAGAGCTCTCTGTCCACCGGTCCGCCTGTCCTTTCCTCACGCTCTCCTCTCCATCCTCCTCTCTGACTTTGGCTTCTGGCGCTCTTTCTCTGACCCCTTTGGCCACACAGCCTCTGGAACCTAAAAGCTTCAGGAGGAAGTTGCAGAGGCATCTGGGAGCAGCTTTTTTTCCCAGGATATCAAAGCCCTCTCCTGCTCTAGGACTGGTAACCAGGCCGGTGACCCTAGAAAAGGTGACAAGATGGGTGCCCACACAAACACACACTCACACAGTCACACAGATATGCAGTGTGTTTGGCATGGAGGACAGAGTGATGCCTGCCTTTTCTGGAGCCAAAAGCATACAGCAAAGGGGACCCAGATGTCTCTCCATGAAGAGGAAAACTGCGCCAACCCTGTGGAGAGGGCGGCAGGTGGATGCTGTCCACCAGGTGGATGCTGTCCGCTGGTTCGTTGACCTCAGTGCCCACTTTTTGGAAGGCCAGGTAGCAAGAGCTGAGGATGGCACCCAGGCGACAGGCAGCACAAACACCCGCACCACCAGGGACGGAGCGTCTTGCATTGCATTTTGCCAACAGCACGAGTGCCCCTGGAAGGGGTTCCCAGTTCATCTGGCCTACAGAAGAGAACACATCCTCCCTAGCCTTCCCCACTCTGGGCCAGCAGGGTGAGACCGTGAGCGGAACATCAAGCCGGGCCATCACAACCCCAGAGCTGGCCCACAAAATGTGATGAGAGATGCCCAAGTGTGGTTTCGAGCCTGCAAAGTAGTCTTGGGGCCTTTGGTCTGGTGCCAATGGAAGCCTGTCTCCAGGCATTACCAACAAGAAGGGGCTTCTTACACAGCCCACCTACCCCTGTCTCAGGTGGGAGAAGCGTGCAAATATCTACATGTATAGTGCCCGAATGCATCTCCACGCGTTTCCACCAGAATGTATTTCATGTGCACACCCTTGGTCTTTGAACCATTTTTATCTGTTCACCCTTTATGTAGATGCTTTCCATGTCTACTCCCACTCCCGGGTGTCATTTATGCAATGACAGACATCTGGCATTGCCCTTGCCGGGGAGGGATGGTGAGAGGGGCCACACAACAAGAGGTGTGCGGCCCGGGAAGAGACTGAAACCCCTAGCTAATTCCCACACCTGGAACCATCTGTGCAATCAGAACAGATGTGTAGTGTGCCTCACACCCGCCTGACAACTCCAACCCCTCCCTCCTTGCCTTGGACCCTGTGCGTCTGTGCATCGAGAGGGGAGACAGACCCCTGAAGAACCACGGAATGCACACGAGGCCAGTGTGTCTGGAGGGACATGGCTACCTTGGCCTCTTGACCCTTTCTCCATAATTGGCAGAGCTAGATATGCCGCAGTCCCTCTCCTTTTCTGACTGGGGCCTACACACACATATATTCACGTGTGCACATGCAAATGCTTGGACAGATGACACACATGCATACGGTCTTAACACACAGGCATGTGCCAGGGGCCGCACGCACTCACACTCACATGTCCCTCAAAACACAGAGACACACAACACACACACAAGCTCATGCAAACACACACACACGACACACACTCACACACCTGGGTTCTACACTGGAATGAAGATGGATGCACACACGCCCACAGACACAAACCCATGCAGACAGGCACCGTGCACTCTCTCTCTCACACACGTGCACACACAGACAACACACACGCAATCTGTGCTCCACAGGCATGCATGTGGCTGCACACACCCAATTACACACACCCACATAAAGTCTCTGGCTCACAGGCATGTGCAGTGAGTTTCCCAACACACACACACACACACACACACACACACACTCACTTTTTACATGTAATTCCACAACCAAGCATACACAAACGGTCTCCACTACAGAAGAATACACAATTGACCCCGGAGCACCACACATGCACACATTCACACACACACACACACACACACACACACACGGCCTGTACAGCACACTCAAGGAACACACACGGTCTTCAGTATAGAGGAATAGACCACTGGTCCCACACCCACAGACTCACACAGAACACATGAGCTCATTTCAAAACACATATGTGCAGTGCACACACACCCACACGTTTTTCAGCACACATGTGTGCAAACATGACCACCCAAATACACACACACACGTGCTAATGCAACACATACACACCAACTACGCAAGAATTCTCCATCAAAGAGGCATGAACAAGTGGCTACAGAACACACGCTGTTACACACACACACACACACACACACACACACACACAATTACCCAAAGGCCTGAAAACACGCAGACACAAAATAGACACCCTTGTGCATGCAAGCACACATACACTCAACACTCACACGGAAGGTCTCTGGCACATGTCCATATATACATACCCGGCAGAAAGTCACTCACCCAGGTGTGCCTGAAAACACACACACGCAATACAACCATGGAATAACACAAACAGCCAGGCAGATTTCTGCTCGCATGCACACACACATTCATGTACACTGGGAAACACACACACCACGCAACACACACATGGTCCCTGCACACAGCCATGCACACTTGGTCACACAAACACAGACCACCATGCGCGGGCAAAGACACAGTCAGGAAACACACACCCAACACATTTGATATCCAGTATAGTGTCATGCACACTTGCCAGGAATACGCACGGACGTGCACATGAAAGATACACACACACACACACAACACTAGGAAGTACACACTGTCACTGTCACACAGAAACCTTTGGCCACAGAAATACACACATACGAAGTATGCAAACAGGCATTGGCTTGAAATATAAACACACACGGTGCCCAAACACATGTATGTGCATTTGGGCACACGCGCTCACACATACACACCAATCAGTGTGCAAACACACACTCAGGAAACACCACTCACAAAGTCTATGGCACACATGCATGCACACTTGGACACACACAACAACAGATATGTGGCCATGCTAGCACGCACATGCAACACATAAACACATAGGGTCCCTCACACTGGCACACACATGTGGCCTCACAAACACACACATTGTTCCCCTGCAAACACTCACTATTGAAACACGCACCAAGATACATGGTCTCCAGTGCGCGGGCATGCACACTTGACACACAATGACGTGCGCATGCAAACACACACGATCACCGGCAAAGAAGCATGCCCAGGAGGCCGTATGTGCAAGCACACATACACGCATGCACGTGCGCACACACACGCCTGAACGTGAACCTGGGCATTCACCTCTCTCACACATAGCCCACTCACAAAGCCACAGGGCCCAACACTCAAACATGCCTTCCCTCACACGTCCTTGGAAGAGTGCCCTGTGGGCCTGTGGTTCGGAGCAGGAGGGCATGGTTCTGCAGGGAGCACAAGGAATGGCCTCATCCTTACTCTTCCCGGGACATGTGGGTTTTACAGTGCTCCTGACAGGACTCATGCATGGGACCCCATCACAGCAGTGTGGGGCAGGCTTCCAGGAGCAAGGGGACTGGGCAAGCTCCCCAAGCGGCGTCAATGCTGTGGTTTCAGAAGCAAACAGGCAACGAGGGCCCCGCTCACCAGAAACCTTCCCCGCCTGTGTGCTCTGCCCTAAAGGACAAGGCTCCCATGAAGAGAGGTCTGCCTTTTTTGTCCTCCTCCTAGACCCTGCCTAGGATGCGCGATGCTCTGTCCACATGCCAAGCCCTGCCCTGCAGTGCAGCCATGATGAACATCACCACCACACATGGAATCCCACAGGCAATTGGTTGGAGGGTCCCACTAAGCTGACTACCCCTCGCCATGTCCTGGCTCTATGTACAAACCCACACACAGAGGCAAAGAGTTTCTTAACTTGTTTATGCCACTCTCGTCGTCCCTCCATAGGTGCTGGACAATCTCCAGAGCTGCCAATGGTGATCCCTTCTCCCATTTCTGTCCTGTGCAGGCAGATCACCATGTAGACCCGTCCACCCATCTCTCACAGTGGTGGATGCCTCCTCGACTTCTTCTAGTTGGTCAGATTCTGATGCTCTGCAGTGTACACATCCACACAGCTGCCATGGCCGTGACACACACGCACACACACAGACAGACACAAACACACACATGCTATGCATTCATGAAATTGCATAATGACAAGGATAGCCAAGGCAGTGTTGAGGGTGTCCTCTGTCCTCATGGGATCCCATTTCCTCCTCAGGTAGAGCCTCACGAGCCCCCAGCCCATGGCCCAATGCCACTCCCAAGAATGGCCGTGTGGCTGTGGGAGGCCATGGGGTGGTGGGGAACACAGAGAGAATTCGGGGATTCTCGGCACAGGAGCAGGAGTGGAACAAGGGAGCCCCACTCCCAGAGACTGGCAAGAGTTCCCCCACTGAACTAGTGGCAGGAGGCCTGAGAGAAGGTCGACGGGCACAGGTGACAGCTCAGAGAACCAGGGTGGAGAAGCCTCCCTTCTCCCGAGTGACCTGGGATGTTCCGGCTGATAGCCTGGGGGCCTGAACTTGCCCGCATGGATGCACCCCACTGGATGTGTGCCCCGAGTTCTCCCAGGTTCCTTTCTCACCCTGCCACCCGCTCCCTGGGCCAGCTGGGGCCCAGGCTCCCCTGAGCCTCAGTTTCCCCACTGTTAACCCCCCTGTACCCCGGCACCTTCGACACATACATGTCAGGACCCAGCCCCCCTGGCTCCTCACCGACAGGCCCTCCTCTCAGTTCATTCCCTTCAGCTGCCTTCATGCCTCGGGTATTACTGCAGGGTAATGGGCCACAGGTCCTCGATGACAACCTGGTAGCAGAAACAGGCCATAAGAGCACAGGGCCCGGGCCCCATTCCCAAGCATCTGGGGTTCGGGCATCACCCCTGCTGAAAACGGACACAGACGCCCCACCTCAGCGATCCTGTTAGACCCTGTGCAGATGGGGTCACACAAACAGTTGAAGAAGTTAAGGCTGGTAAGAATACTCTATCCAGCTAGGCTGTCATTGAAAATAGAGGAGAGATAAAATGTTCCTGAACAAACAAAAACTAAAACACGAAACCAGTCCTCCATGAAATATTGAAAGAGGTCCTCGAAGAAAAGAGAGAGCCTAAAAGCAGCATAGACCAGAAGGGAACACAGACAATATACAGTAATAGTCAACTTACAGGTAATACAATGGCAATAAATTCATATCTTTCAATAGTTACCCTGAATGTAAATGGGCTAAATGCCCCAATCAAAGATACAGGCAATCAGATTGGATTAAAATCAAGACCCATCTATATGCTGGCTGTCAGAGACTCATTTTAGACAGAAAGACACTCCCAGATTGAAAGTGAGGGGGTGGAAAACAATTTACCATGCTAATGGACACCAAAAGAAAGGTGGGGTGGCAATCCTTATATCAGACTAATTATATTTTAAAACAAAGACTGTAGTAAGAGATGAAGAAGGACACTATATCCTATTTAAATGACATATCCAACAAGAAGATCTAACAATTGTAAATATCTATGCCCCGAACATGGGAGCAGCCATTTATATAAGGCAATTAATAACAAAAGCACAGAAACACATTGACAATGATACAAAAATAGTGGGGGACTTTAACAACACCCTGACTGAAATGGACAGATCATCTAAGCAAAAGATCAACAAGGAAAGAAAGACTTTAAATGAAACACTGGACCAAATGGACTTCACAGACATATTCAGAAAATTCCATGCCAAAGCAACGGAAAACACATTCTTCTCTAGTGCCCGTGGAACATGCTCCAGAATTGATCACTTCCTATGTCACAAATCAGGTCTCAAACAGTACCAAAATATTGGGATTATTCCCTGCATATTTTCAGACCACAATGCATTGAAACTAGAACTAAATTACAAGAGGAAAGTCGGAAAGAACTCAAATACATGGAGGCTAAAGGGCATCCTCCTAATGAATGAATGGGTCAACCAGGAAATTAAAGAAGAATTAAAAAAAACATGGAAAAAAATGAAAATGAAAACACAACTGTTCAAAATCTTTGGGATACAGCAAAGGCAGTCCTGAGAGGAAGGTATATACCAATACAAGCCTTTCTCAAGAAACAAGAAAGGTCTCAAATACACAAGCTAACCCTACACCTAAAGGAGCTAGAGAAAAAAGAGCAAACAAAGCCTAAACCCAGCAGGAGAAGAGAAATAATAAACATCAGAGCAGAAATCAATGAAATAGAAACCAAAAGAACAGTAGAACAGATCAACGAATCTAGCAGCTGGTTCTTTGAAAGAATTAACAAGATTGATAAACCCCTGGCCAGACTTATCAAAAAGAAAAGAGAAATGACCCAAATCAACAAAATCATGAATGAAAGAGGAGAGATCAAAACCAACACCAAAGAAATACAAACAATTATAAGAACATATTATGAGCAACTGTATGCGAGCAAATTAGATAACCTGGAAGAAATGGATGCACTCCTAGAGATGAAAGAACTACCAAAATTGAACCAGGAAGAAATAGAAAACCTGAACATACTTATAACCACTAAGAAAATTGAAGCAGTCATCCAAAATCTCCCAACAAAAAAAAGCCCAAGGCCAGATGGCTTCCCAGAGGAATTGTACCAAACATTTAAAGAAGAATTAATACCTATTCTCCTGAAACTGTTCCAAAAAATAGAAATGAAAGGAAAACTTCCAAACTCATTTTATGAGGCCACGATTACCTTGATCCCCAAACCAAAGACCCCATCGAAAAGGAGAATTACAGACCAATATCCTTGATCAACATGGATGCCAGAATTCTCACCAAAATACTAGCCAATAGGATCCAACAGTACATTAAAAATGATTATCCACCATGACCAAGTGAGATTTATCCCAGGGCTTCAAGATTGGTTCAACAACAGCAAATCAATCAATGTGATAAAATACATTAACAAAAGAAAGAACAAGAATCCTATGATCCTCTCAATAGATGCAGGAAAAGCATTTGACAAAGTACAGCATCCTTACTTGATCAAAATTCTTCCGAGTATAGGTTAGAGGGTATATACCTCAATATCATAAAAGTCATCAATGAAAAACCTACAGCGAATATCATTCTCAATGGGGAAAAGATGAGAGCTTTCCCCCTAAGGTCAGGAACGTGGCCGGGATGTCCTCTATCACCACTGCTATTCAACATATTATTAGAAGTCCTAGCCACAGCAATCAGACAACAAAAAGAAACCAAAGGCATCCAAATTGTCAAAGAGGAAGTCGAACTCTCACTCTTTGCAGATGATATGGTACTGTAGGTGGAACCTACAAGCCCAAAAGACTCCACCCCAAAACTGCTAGAACTCATACAGTAATTCAGTAAAGTAGCAGGATATAAAATCAGTGCACAGAAATCAGTAGCATTCCTATACACCAACAACAAGACAGAAGAGAGACAAATCAAGGAGTCGATCCCATTTACAATTGCACTGAAACCATAAGATACCTAGGAATAAATTTAACCCCAGAGTCAAAGGATCTGTCCTCAGAAAACTGTAAAATTCTCATGAAAGAAATTGAAGAAGACACAAAGAAATGGAAAAATGTTGCATGTTCATTGATTCAAAGAAAAAACATTGTGAAAATATCAATGAGAGCAATCTACACATTCAATGCAATCCCCATCAAAATACCATCCACTTTTTTCAAAGAAATGGAACAAATAATCCTAAAATTTGTATGGAATCAGAAAAGACCCTGAATAGACAGAGGAATATTGAAAAAGAAAAGCAAAGCTAGTGGCATCAAAATTCCTGACTTCCAACTCTATTACAAAGCTGTCATCATCAAGACAGTATGGTCCTGGCACAAAAACAGACACATAGATCAATGGAACAGAATCGAGAGCCCAGAAATATACCCTCAACTCTATCATCAGCTAATGTTTGACAATGCAGGAAAGCATGTCCAATGGAAAAAAGACAGTCTCTTCAATAAAGGGTGTTGGGGAAATTGGACAGCCAAATGCAGAAGAATGAAACTGGACCATTTCCTTACAACACACAAAAAAACAGACTCCAAATGGTTGAAAGACCTAAACGTGAGACAGGAGTCCATCAAAATCCTAAAGGAGAACACAGGTAGCAACCTCTTTGACCTCAGCCGCAGCAACTTCTTCCTAGAAACATCACCAAAAGCAAGGGAAGCAAGGGCAAAAATGAACTATTTGGATTTCATCAAGATAAAAAGCCTTTGCAAGGCAAAAAAAAAACAGTCCATAAAACCAAAAGACAACCGACAGAATGGGAGAAAATATTTGCAAACAACTTTTCAGATAAAGGGCTAGTGTACCAAATCTATAAATAACTTATCCAACTCAACACCCAATCCAATCAAGAAATGGGCAGAAGACATGAACAGACAATTTTCCAAAGAAGACATTCAAATGGCCAACAGACACATGAAAAAGTGCTCAACATCGCTCAGCATCAGGGAAATCCAAATCAAAACCTCAATGAGATACCACCTCACACCCGTTAGAATGGCTAAAATGAACAATTCAGGAAACAACAGATGTTGGCGGGATTGCAGAGAAAGGGATCCCTCCTATACTGTTGGTGGGAATGCAAGCTGGTGCAACCACTCTGGAAAAGAGTATGGAGGTTCCTCAAAGAGTTGGAAATAGAGCTAGCATAGTATCCAGGAATTGCACTACTGGGTATTTACAAAAAGATACAAATGTAGGGATCCGAATGGGGATCTACACCCCAATGTTTATAGCAGCAATGTCCAGAATAGCTAAAATGTGGAAAGAGTAAAGATGTCCAACGACAGATGAATGGATAAAGAAGAGGTTGTATATATAACAATGGAATATTATGCAGTCATCAAAAGGAATGAGATCTTGCCATTTGCAACGACGTGGATGGAACTAGAGGGTGTTATGCGGAGTGAAATATGTCAATCAGAGAAAGACATGTATCATATGACCTCACTGAAATGTGGAATTCTTAACGTCATGAAACAAACTGAGGGTTGCTGCAATGATGGGGGGTGGGAGGGATGGGGTGGCTGGGTGATAGACATTGGGGAGGTTATGTAATATGGTGAGCACTGTGAATTGTGCAAGACTGTTCAATCACAGATCATACTTCTGAAACAATGCAATATACGATAAGAAAAAAACAGAATTAGATAGCAGGAGGGGAAGAATGATTGGGAGCAAGTTGGAGGGGGAGACGAACCATGAGAGACGATGGACTCTGAAAAACAAACTGAGGGTTCTAGAGGGGAGGGGGGTGGGGGGATGGGTTAGCCTGGTGATGGGTATTAAAGAGGGCACATTCTGCGTGGAACACTGAGTGTTATGCACAAACAATGAGTCATGGAATGCTACATCAAAACTAATGATGTAATGTATGGTGATTAACATAACAATAAACAATTAAAAAAACAAAAAGAAAAAGAATTTAAGGCTGGTGGTGTCGTGCCTGCGGCTGGCAGCTCCATGTTCATAGTCCCAAAACCACTGGACTGGAGTGGAAGGAGAGGCCCTATATCCTGCAGGAAGGGAAAATTCAGGAGTGGCTCTCCACGGCCTAGGACCCATGGCCTCTCGCCCTCTCTCCCACTCAACCTCCCAGCCTTTCTACATCCTGGGGCTGGTCCCACCCCCACCCCCACGCAGGGACCCCCACGCACCTCCCCTCCCGCTCCCAATTGACCCCCTGCCCGCCCCCAGCACCCTCGAAGCTCAAGCCCACTCTTTCCGCCAATGTTAAGGTGATACTCCATAAATATCACTTTGTTCTGGAAGTAGGGGTTGTTCTCAATGAAAAACATCAACCTGCAGCGGTACTTGGGACGGCACAATTCCCCCACCTGCCCGCTGAGGAAAGAGGAGGGCACGTGGGAACGTGGCCTCTACGTGTCCCGAGCTGCTTGCCTGGCTGCCACGCTGAACCACTTTGCTGGGGACCTCCTGCTCAAACCCCGCTCCCACTGGGCCTCCCCCAGGCTCCGTCTCACAGGACTGACCGCCAAATTGGTCATGTAGCTGAGCACGTCTCTGTCCTGGTCACCCGTCACGGCTGATACCTTGGGGTGATTCAGGATCTGCCTTGGGTCAAGGAGCCTCGCCTGCACGTGCTACGTAAGATGAGCCAAGAGCAACCCAGCCCTTCCCGGCTGAGAGCAAGTGTCCCAAACAGCGCATGTACAGAAAAACCAGACACTGCCTCCCTCCAAAACTCCTCAGCTCCTGCCCTTTCTTCCCACCTGCTCAACCCTGGGAAGTCCCTTGGCTTCCAACAACTCTGAGGCTCCCTGCCCCTGACAGGGAAAGGCCAAGGGCCTGATTGCTCTCTCTTCCCATGACCCGCTGGTGTGTGCATATGGCATGCAGGGAGTCACTGCTTTGGATGGCTCAATGTGCTGGGTCCCATTCTCACGGCTGTGTTTGCTTGTGTGTTTGCTTCACCCTTGACTTTGAGGGGCCTCCTCTGCCCAGAGGGGGCCACTCGGGTCACCTGGAGCATGGCTTCACACCCACGGCACAAAGGAGTGGTCCTGGCAGAGTCAGCGAGAGAGGGAGGGAATGAGCTAGGTGGGGGCAGGAGGGAAAGCAAAAGAGAGAGAGGGACAGAGAGACCGCACACCGGGAGGAAGGGACACAAAGGGAGGGCAGAGAGGACAGAATGTGAGGGCGGGCAAGGACACAGAGGGCGAGAGACAGGCAGGGAGGAAAGGTGCGTGTTGGCGCCTGGGCCTGGGGCCTCGGCCTGGCTGTGGGGGCCTGCGGAGACAGAGTTTGCAGCACCCCAGCAGCGCCGCGTCTGGGTTCCCGTGGTCTGCCAAAGCCAGGCGGCCCGCTGACTGACTTGCAACCCGCGAGCAGACGACATTGTGGATCTGCCCTGAACCCTTTGGAAAACCACGCAGGCTCTGAAGGACAGGGAAGGGGGAAAGGCAGCCTTTCCGTCTGCCCCATGTACCCAGCAAACATTTACCTCTAATATCTGCCCTGAGCCAAGCGGGCTTTGTGCTACACTACTTGTGGAAGAGCGTTGACCCGTGTTCCCTGAACCCCGCAAGGCTGTTGGGAGTGTGTTGCAGCCGCAAAGCTTCGGCTGGCAGCTTCTGCACAGACACGGTCTGGACAGGTCTCAGCCCCTGCGTTCTCATACCCTCCGTGCGCCGCCTTCCTCTGCTGTGCATTGTAGGGATCGTGCGCCCACTCCCACCCGGGAAGGGGGCGAAGAGCCCTTCCCCCCAGCGCTCATGGCCGTGGCCGTGGCTCTGCTGCTGCCCTCCTCGCGGTGATCCTCCACAGCAGCCAAGCCCCCCAGCCGGAGGAAGGATACGGCCTGGGATGCACTGGATATGATGGCCCTCCGGCGAGCCAGGTGAGAACTCCGCTTCTGATTCATCCTGCGCTTGGGCCGCAAGTAGGCCCTGGTAGCTTGGGCATCCACGGAGCTGAGCGCCAACTGCACAACCTCCAGCGCGGCCAGTGGGGACCAGGCTGGCTCGGGACCCAGCACTGGCCCTTCCTGCCGCAGCTCCTGCAGCTTCTCGTCCTGCTCTGCTTGTGCCACCTTCTCGTCGTCCACCGCCACGACCTCCACCACCGCCATGATATCCTCCACCACGACCACCAAATCCTCCACTGGGCCGGCCTCGCCTCTGTGCTGCCAGGCCTCAGCCTCCTGCGCAGCCTCTGCCGCCATGCCCCCCGCACCTAGGGCCTGCGGCGACCCCGCCTCGCCCCAGGCGTCTACCTTCCCACAGGCCCCCACCTCCTCACGACCCGCTCCGCGGACTAAGGTGGTCCAGGATTCCGGGGCAGCCCCGCCTTCGCCAGACCAGGCCTCGCTCTCCATGGGGCCATGGACCTGAACCACGGCAGCCACGGAGGGAAGGAGCTGGAGGGGCGAGCACGCGGCTCCCACAAGCGGCCAGCAGGTGGAGCTCGGGCGCCCACGGCTGGAGGGAGGCACCTAGCAGAAGCCCTGGGCCTGGGGGACGCATGCGCACAAGCCTTGGGGCCTGATGGTGTCTGGGTGGCGGGGCTGGGGGGGGCGCATGTGGCTTTGGCGGCATGGAACCCGGCCTCCTGCCCAGGATGCTGACCGGCCCGGGAAACCAACCAGTGTAGCGGCGGTGGGAGTGTCCGCACCCGGCCCCGCCTCTCGCCACGCGGGAGCCTGTCCGCATGTGCATCTCCTCAGGGTTGGCGTCCGTGCCTGGACCCTGGCCATCTTCTTCGCTGACACCTCCCAGGCCATTCCCGGGAGGTCCCTGCTATCACAAACCTCGTGTTCCCCTTCTCTTCATTTCCCCTGGGGACACGCTACTGGCACCAGGGAATTCAAACCCCGCGGCTCAATAGCGTGACCGCCCGCCGCCCGGAAGCCTCCCTCGGCCCCTTCTTAGTCACACCGGGGGGAAACCCTGAAGTCATCAGCTGGTGCTCCAACCACTGCCACATGGCTTTCCCCCAGTTCACGGCCCAGTGCGGGAGGGAGTCAGGAGGCGGCCCAGGAGGATCCGGAATGCAGGAACCTCCCCGCCCCAACTACACGCCTCTCCAACATAGAGAGGTACCGCACACAGATATTTGGCCTCAAATTAACAAGGAGCCAAGGTCCGAGGCCACCTCCGTGCTTACACAGTGACTGGCACAGCCCCGATGAGGTCTGTGACTGGGACTCGGTGCCATGCTAATGGGCCGCCCACGTAGCCTAAAGGGTAACTCTGGGTGTGTTCTTTCGTTAAACCCACAGGTAGGACTCCGTCCCACCATACATTCCTCTGCCGGGCCCTTCATCTTTGCTTTCTCCCTCCTTGTCTGGCTTCCGCGCTCCCTTTCCCTGTGTCTGCCTTCCCGCCTCACCATAACTGCCAGGGATGTCCGAGCTCCAGCATAATGGTCCCCGGAGCCTGCTTTTGTCCGCCTTCCTGAGGAGCTGTGGCTGTCTCGGCTGCCCCAGCTCTGCTGCAAGTTCTTCCTTGGTCTGTCTCTCACTGAGTGGAGTGCCAGCCAGGGAGGAGATGCCAAAGTGAGCACTGAGCGCACACCCTGCCCTTTCTCCGGTACTCACCAGGTCCTTCGCAACGGTCCCACATCTCATGCCAGTCCGCTGCAGGGAGGCATTCCGGAATGTGTACGATGCACGCTGCATGAGTTTCGAGGAAGGCCCAGTGGGGGATGGCATGGCTGAGGGCGTTTGTGTTGCATCGTGGGAGGGCCTCCCGTCCATAAAAGGAATGGGTCGGGCCGCCTGTGGCAAGAGGGGGGGATTTTGATGGGAAGGGGCCGGAGGAGCCTCCTTGGGGTGAAGTGCAGCACTCTGGGTGGTAGCGCATCACTGTTTCAAACTCTACTTGTCAACGGAAACGAGGGACCCTGTACGGATAACAATGCCCGGCCTTTTGCGGGGGAGAAGCACAATTTTCTGAGACTGTTCCTGACACAGCACAGACTGTGGGTTTACTGCTACAGTCCAAACTGAATTAGCTCTTGTAAATGTGCCCAAGACACTAAAGGAGGGTTCCAAGGAAATAGTGCCAAAAACAGTGCATCCTTGGAGTTGGAGAAGACTGGAGGCGGGGCCTTGACAGGGAGAGGGGGAAGAGCGGGAGCAGCGTAGAGAAAGAGAGGAGGAGAGAGGGTGGGAGAGGGAGAGAAACAGGGATGGAGAAGAAGGGGTGAGAGGGAGAGAGGAGGGCAGAGGAGTAGGGATGCATGGGGCAGGGAGGGAGGGTGAGAGAGAGAGGGAGGGAGCGAGGACAGGCGGAGGAAGGGAGGGAGGCTGAATTCTGTACATTGCATAGCCTACAGTCTGTAAGGAAACATTCCTTCCTGGATGTCAAGAGGAAATCTGAAAACACCCATGGACCTGCAGACAGATCCCACAAGGTCATGCGGGGTGAGATGGAGAGGCAAAGCCCCAAAGAAATGAAATGAAGGGCTTCTCCGAGCTCTGTGGGAAACCCTCATGCCCACCACTGACATGCACGAGTTGGGAACGCCAGAGAGAGTTGGGAGGGATTTAGTCATGCAGCAATTGCACAAACACCTAAGTGATAGCGCTTTGCACGTTGGCCCACAATACTCACTCTGCACATTCAAGGAGCCCAATGCACTCATAGAGGAAGGCACGTTCCAAAAAGAAGCCCAGGGCAGTGGATCAGCAAGGCAGAGACGTGTCTCTCGGCAGCCTACAGAGGTCGACTGACTCACCACACACCGTGACGCTCAGGGAGAGGAAGAGCCACCCTTCCCTTCGGATGCACAGAAGCCAGAAGGCAGTGTGTCATACGTTCAACAGGTTCAGAGAAAAACTACTGTAACATGCAGGCGATGTTCAGCACCAATGACCCAGAAAATGTTCACAAGACGTAAGGAGATGTAGTGGAAGAATGAGCCCGTGGGTCGGGAGGGGTGGGGCTGGGATGGAGGTGGGAGGCGGGGCTCTATGCTAAGGAGAGTCCGGCCTGCCGAAATGAAGTGGGTCCGTGAGTCCATTAAAGTCAAGCTGCTAGCCTGAAATAAGGCATCCCCGTAGAGTACATGCATAACAAACACCAGAGCAGGATTTGAGTATGGAAGTACTCTGGGTTGCCTATCTGGTCCCAAAGACAAATGCATCCAAGCAGGCATCCGTTTGCATTCCTTGGCTGAGAATGCACAGAGCTGTCTCTTGTATGCTGTATGAAGCCATTCCCTGGAGTCGTGACAGACAGCCGGGAGGAGGCCCCTCATGCCTTATGCCAACCAAGTCGTGTTATTGCCCAAACTGTGTCCCCCCAGGCTAAGGTGTTCACTGCAACTGTGACTGGGTAGAGAACTGAAAAGGTGCATTCATCCTAGATGCGGTAAAGCACTGTGCTTAAATGAAAGAAGCCAGCCCCAGAAGGAGGCCTCTGGATGGGACCACCCATGGGTGCGGAAGCTGAAAGTTAAGTCCGAGGCGTGCAAGCGACCAGAGGGGAGAGTTGAGGATATGGGGTGAACGGGGTGGCGGGGGGTGGGGTGGGGGAAGGGCACAAGGGGGAGGTGTCAGCCCGAGGGTATGAAGACTCAGGTCCGCCAGGCGCAGGAGTTCTGCAGACCCAAGGTGCCCGAGGCCCGCAGTAAACCGTACTTGGCTGTGTCCCTAGCGCGTGGATAAGCCAAGCATTTGCAGAGAGATTTCAGAACAAAGGGGTCAGGAAGGACCCCGTGGACGTGACGGACACCCACACGTCCCTGACGCTACCCTGCGAACCTCCCTCATGCACAGGGCACAACTAACTTCTAGCCCGAGCGGACATCAATCCAGCGGTGTCAAAGATGTCAGCGTTCACGTGTCCCAAAAACATGAATCAGACACCAGAGGAGGAAGTAACGGAGGAATTGAGGGTGGGAAAGGGCACGGGGTACGCAGAAACCAAGTAGTGCAACAGCGTACGCTAATCTGCCCTGGTCAGTAAAGAGGGTAGGCAGAAACCCGGTAAGGTCTGCACGACAGCAGAACGTTCTGCCTTTGAAAATCTGCCCATGTCTATGGTCCATGAACGAGACTGACCTTTTAGGCCCGAGGCCACAGAGCGGTTGGAAGAGGGAGGACAGAGAAAGAGGAGTGACCTTATGCCCTAAGCGAGGCCGCTGAGATCCTGCCCCATGCTGACCGGTGGTACAGTGCGTGTCTGCTCGTCTGTACCCAAAGAGGCGTCACCGTGCATGACACGGTATGGGCAGAGAATGACTCCTAGGGGCTCACCAACGATTAGTAACTCACTGCCCCCACCCCAAAACCCTCCCGCCCTTTGGAGGAGGACAGGATTCCGATCCTGAAATGGAAGGAACAGGGTCCAATCCACAGGCAGACAGACTAAGAAATAGGAACTCTCAGAGCAGACACAAGTCAGGCCAACAGCCCGGCAGCTGGAGCAAAGCAGCGAGACTTGCAAAGCCGAAGGCACTTATGGGAGCACAGCTGTGCCCGTCCGGGGCTCAGGCACGGAAGGAAGAACCAAGATGTGACGGCACAGGCAGGGCCAACCCTAGACACGCCAAGGCAAGGCACACTCAGGAAGACAGAAACACGGGCAAAGTGGAACAACCACGATCCAACCTTTACGCAGTCAAGTGCTTAAAGAAATGGAGAGGCCAGGGACTGAAGCACGTGGTTCAGAACCATGGAGCCAGAAGCTTCTGAATTCCTGAGGCGGTCCTCTCCGATCAGACTGCACACTGGGTTACAGGAGTTTTGTTCCCTTAGTGCCCGGGGTCTTGGCTGCGCTGCTTCAAGGAAGGAAGAGGTAGACCAGATGAAGAGCCCTGGGCAGCAGGGCAAATTTTATTTTTATTTTTATTTTTTTTTAATTTTTTTATTGTTATGTTAATCACCATATATTACATCATTAGTTTTTGGTGCAGTGTTCCATGATTCATTGTTTGTTCATAACACCCAGTGCTCCATGCAGAACGTGCTCTCCTCGATGCCCATCACCAGGCTAACCCATCCCCCTACCCCCCTCCCCTCTAGAACCCTCAGTTTGTTTTTCAGAGTCCATCATCTCTCATGGTTCGTCTCCCCCTCTGGCATACTCCCCTTTTCTTCCTCTCCTGTTATCTTCTTCTTTTTCTTTTTTCTTAAAATATGTTGCATTATTTGTTTCAGAAGTACAGATCTGTGATTCAACAGTCTTGCACAATTCACAGCGCTCACCGTAGCACATACCCTCCCCAATGTCTATCACCCAGCCACCCCATCCCTCCCACCCCCAACCACTCCAGTAACACTCAGTTTCTTTCCTGAGATTAAGAATTCCTCATATCAGTGAGGTCATGTGATACATGTCTTTCTCTGATTGACTTATTTCACTCAGCATAACACCCTCCAGTTCCATCCACGTCGTTGCAAATGGCAAGATCTCATTCCTTTTGATGGCTGCATAGTATTCCATTGTGTATATATACCACTTCTTCTTTATCCATTCATCTGTCGATGGGCATGTTGGCTCTTTCCACAGTTTGGCTATGGTGGACATTGCTGCTATAAACATTGGGGTACACGTACCCCTTTGGGTCCCTACATTTGTATCTTTGTGGTAAATACCCAGTAGTGCAATTGCTGGATCGAACGGTAGCTCTAATTTCAACTGTTTGAGGAACCTCCATACTGTTTTCCAGAGGGGTTGCACCAGCTTGCATTCCCACCAACAGTGTAGGAGGGTTCCCCTTTCTCCACATCCCCGCCAGCATCTGTCATTCCCTGACTTGTTAATTTTAGCCATTCTGACGGGTGTGAGGTGGTATCTCATTGAGGTTTTAATTTGGATTTCCCTGATGCCAAGCGATGTTGAGCACTTTTTCATGTGCCTGTTGGCCATTTGGATGTCTTCTTTGGAGAAATGTCTGTTCATGTCTTCTGCCCATTTCTTGATTGGATTATTTGTTCTTTGGGTGTTGAGTTTGATAAGTTCTTTATAGATTTTGGATACTAGCCCTTTATCTGATATGTCATTTGCAAATATTTTCTCCCATTCTGTCGGTTGTCTTTTGGTTTTGTGGACTGTTTCTTTTGCTGTGCAGAAGCTTTTTATCTTGATGAAATCCCAATAGTTCATTTTTGCCCTGGCTTCCCGTGCCTTTGGCGATGTTTCTAGGAAGAAGTTGCTGCGGCTAAGGTCGAAAAGGTTGCTACCTGTGTTCTTCTTTAGGATTTGGATGGACTCCTGTCTCACGTTTAGGTCTTTCAACCATTTGGAGTCTATTTTTGTGTGTGGTGTAAGGAAATGGTCCAGTTTCATTCTTCTGCATGTGGCTGTCCAATTTTCCCAACACCATTTGTTGAAGAGACTGTCTTTTTGCCATTGGACATTCTTTCCTGCTTTGTCAAAAATAAGTTGACCATAGAGTTGAGGGTCCATTTCTGGGCTCTCAATTCTGTTCCATTGATCTATGTGTCTGTTTTTGTGCCAGTACCATACTGTCTTGATGATGACAGCTTTGTAATAGAGCTGGAAGTCCGGAATTGTGATGCCGCCAGCTTTGCTTCTCTTTTTCAGTATTCCTCTGGCTATTATGGGTCTCTTCTGGTTCCATACAAATTTTCGGATTATTTGTTCCATTTCTTTGAAAAAAGTGGATGGTATTTTGATGGGGATTGCATTGAATGTGTAGATTGCTCTAGGTAGCATTGACATCTTCAAAATGTTGATTCTCCCAATCCATGAGCATGGAACGTTTTTCCATTTCTTTGTGTCTTCTTCAACTTCTTTCCTGAGTATTTTATAGTTTTCTGAGTACAGATCCTTTGCCTCTTTGGTTAGATTTATTCCTAGGTATCTAATGGTTTTGGGTGCAATTGTAAATGGGATAGACTCCTTGATTTGTCTCTCTTCTGTCTTGTTGTTGGTGTATAGGAATGCCACTGATTTCTGTGCATTGATTTTATATCCTGCTACTTTACTGAATTCCTGTATGAGTTCTAGCAGTTTTGGGGTGGAGTCTTTTGGGTTTTCCACATATAGTATCATATCATCTGCAAAGAGTGAGAGTTTGACTTCCTCTTTGCCGATTTGGATGCCTTTGATTTCTTTTTGTTGTCTGATTGCTGTGGCTAGGACTTCTAATACTATGTTGAATAGCAGTGGTGAGAGTGGACATCCCTGCCGCGTTCCTGACCTTAGGGGAAAAGCTCTCAGCCTTTCCCCGTTGAGAATGATATTCGCTGTAGGTTTTTCGTAGATGGCTTTTATGATATTGAGGTATGTACCCTCTATCCCTATACTCTGAAGAGTTTTGATCAAGAAAGGATGTTGTACTTTGTCAAATGCTTTTTCTGCATCTATTGAGAGGATCATATGATTCTTGTTCTTTCTTTTGTTAATGTATTGTATCACGTTGATTGATTTGCGGATGTTGAACCAGCCTTGCAGCCCAGGCATAAATCCCACTTGGTCGTGGTGAATAATCCTTTTAATGTACTGTTGGATCCTATTGGCTAGTATTTTGGTGAGAATTTTTGCATCCATGTTCATCAAGGATATTGGTCTGTAATTCTCTTTTTTGATGGGGTCTTTGTCTGGTTTTGGGATCAAGGTAATGCTGGCCTCATAAAATGAGTTTGGAAGTTTCCCTTCCATTTCTATTTTTTGGAACAGTTTCAGGAGAATAGGTATTAATTCTTCTTGAAATGTCTGATAGAATTCCCCTGGGAAGCCATCTGGCCCTGGGCTTTTGTTTCTTGGGAGATTTTTGATGACTGTTTCAATTTCCTTAGTGGTTATAGGTCTGTTCAGGTTTTCTATTTCTTCCTGGTTCAATTTTGGTAGTTGATACATCTCTAGGAATGCACCCATTTCTTCCAGGTTATCTAATTTGCTGGCATAGAGTTGCTCATAATATGTTCTTATAATTGTTTGTATTTCTTTGGTGTTGCTTGTGATCTCTCCTCTTTCATTCATGATTTTGTTGATTTGGGTCATTTCTCTTTTCTTTTTGATCAGTCTGGCCAGGGGTTTATCAATCTTGTTAATTCTTTCAAAGAACCAGCTCCTAGTTTCGTTGATCTGTTCTACTGTTCTTTTGGTTTCTAGTTCATTGATTTCTGCTCTGATCTTTATGATTTCTCTTCTCCTGCTGGGTTTAGGCTTTCTTTGCTGTTCTTTCTCCAGCTCCTTTAGGTGTAGGGTTAGGTTGTGTATTTGAGACCTTTCTTGTTTCTTGAGAAAGGCTTGTATTGGTATATACCTTCCTCTCAGGACTGCCTTTGCTGTATCCCAAAGATTTTGAACAGTTGTGTTTTCATTTTCATTGGTTTCCATGAATTTTTTTAATTCTTCTTTAATTTCTTGGTTGACCCATTCATTCTTTAGTAGGATGCTCTTTAGCCTCCATGTATTTGAGTTCTTTCCGACTTTCCTCTTGTGGTTGAGTTCTAGTTTCAAAGCATTGTGGTCTGAAAATATGCAGGGAATGATCCCAATCTTTTGGTACCGATTGAGACCTGATTTCTGACCTAGGATGTGATCAATTCTGGAGAATGTTCCATGGGCACTAGAGAAGAATGTGTATTCCGTTGCTTTGGGATGGAATGTTCTGAATATGTCTGTGAAGTCCATTTGGTCCAGTGTGTCATTTAAAGTCTTTATTTCCTTGTTGATCTTTTGCTTAGATGATCTGTCCATTTCAGTCAGGGGGGTGTTAAAGTCCCCCACTATTATTGTATTGTTGTCAATGTGTTTCTTTGCTTTTGTTATTAATTGCCTTATATAATTGGCTGCTCCCATGTTCGGGGCATAGATATTTACAATTGTTAGATCTTCTTGTTGGATAGACCCTTTAAGTAGGATATAGTGTCCTTCCTCATCTCTTATTACAGTCTTTGTTTTAAAATCTAGTTTGTCTGATATAAGGATTGCCACCCCAGCTTTCTTTTGGTGTCCATTAGCATGGTAAATGGTTTTCCACCCCCTCACTTTCAATCTGGGGGTGTCTTTGGGTCTAAAATGAGTCTCTTGCAGACAGCATATTGATGGGTCTTGTTTTTTAATCCAATCTGATAGCCTGTGTCTTTTGATTGGGGCATTTAGCCCATTTACATTCAGGGTAACTATTGAAAGGTATGAATTTAGTGCCATTGTATTACCTGTAAGGTGACTGTTAACTGTCTGTTGTCTGTGTTCGTTTCTGCTCTTTGCTGCTTTTAGGTTCTCTCTTTGCTTAGAGGACCCCTCTCAATATTTCTTGGAGGGCTGGTTTCGTGTTTGCAAATTCCTTTAGTTTTTGTTTGTTCTGGAAGATTTTTATCTCTCCTTCTATTTTCAGTGATAGCCTAGCTGGATATAGTATTCTTGGCTGCATATTTTTCTCGTTTAGTGCTCTGAAGATATCTTGCCAGTCCTTTCTGGCTTGCCAGGTCTCTGTGGATAGGTCTGTTGCCAATCTAATGTTTCTACCATTGTAGGTTACATATCTCTTCTCCCGAGCTGCTTTCAGGATTTTCTCTTTGTCTCTGAGACTCGTAAGTTTTACTATTAGATGTCGGGGTGTTGACCTATTTTTATTGATTTTGAGAGGGGTTCTCTGTGCCTCCTGGATTTTAATGCCTGTTTCCTTCCTCACATTAGGGAAGTTCTCTGCTATAATTTGCTCCAATATACCTTCTGCCCCTCTCTCTCTCTCTTCTTCTTCTGGGATCCCAATTATTCTAATGTTGTTTCGTCTTATCGTATCACTTATCTCTCGAATTCTGCCCTCGTGATCCTGTAGTTGTTTCTCTCTCTTTTTCTCAGCCTCTTTATTTTCTATCATTTGGTCTTCTATATCGCTGATTCTCTCTTCTGCCTCATTTATCCTAGCATTTAGTGCCCCCATTTTTGATTGCACCTCATCAATAGCCTTTTTGATTTCGATTTGGTTAGATTTTAGTTCTTTTATTTCTCCAGAAAGGGTTTCTCTAATAACTTCCACGCTTTTTTCAAGCCCAGCTAGTATCTTTAAAGTCATGATTCTGAACTCTAGGTCCGACATCGTACTAATGTCCGTATTGAGTAGGTCCCTGGCTGACGGTACTACCTCTTGTTCTTTTTGCTGAGGTGATTTCTTTCGTCTTGTCATTTTGTCCAGAGGAGAATAGATGAATGAGAGAACAAAAGGCTAACAGGTTTACAACGTCCCCAGCAAATATACTGTATACAAATCAGAAAAGACCTGAAACCCGGGGAAAAGAAAGGGAAAGAAAGAAAAAAGAAAGCGAAAAAGAATAAAAAAAGAAAAAAGATAAAAACAAAAACAAAACAATTCAAAAAAGGCAGAATATGATCAAATATGATCAGGCTAGTGCATAGATCAGTGCCACACACTAGATTTTGGGCGTATTTTGGTCTGTTAGAAAAAAGTGCCTCCTAAAATTTTAAAGGAAGAAAGACATATATGTACAAAATAAGGGTTGATACAATGAAGGGATGGAAGATGACTGTAAAGATGAAAATTATAAAAGATTTTATAAAAGGACTTGGTAAGATAAGTTGTTTGAAAAAAGAAAGGAGATTTAAGGAAAAAAAATAAAGGAAAAAGGGAGAGAATGTGATCAGGCAGGAGACTAGAACAAAGCCATACACTAGTGGTTTAGGGTATATTTTGATCTGTTAGAAGAAACTGTACCTCAAAATTTTAAAGAGAGAACAACTTATATATATATGCCAAAAACAAGGATAACTACTATGAAGGGATAAAATATGACTCTAAAAATGAAAAAAAAATAATAAATGTTTTTTTTTTTAAAAAAAGGGATTTATAAGATGTTGGTTGAAAAAGGGAAAAAGAAAAATAAAAAAAAAAGTCAACAAAAATTAACTTTGATGAAATAATGAATCATGGTAAAAAAAAAAAAAAAAAAAAGAAGCCATGAATCTATGTGCAGTATTCCCCTAGCGCTGGAGTTCTCCTATTCTCCTTGATCGATCAACTTGGTCTTGGCTTGCTGGCTGTTTGTGTTGATCTTCTGGGGGAGGGGCCTGTTGCTGTGGTTTCCAAATGTCTTTGCCGGAGGCGGAATTGCCCCGCCCTTGTCGGTCCGGGCTAAGGAAGCTGCTCCAGTTTGCTCTCAGGAGCTTTTGTTCCCTGCAAGCTCTCGGTACAGCTTTGGAGGACCAGGGCGAAAATGGCGGCCTCCCAGTCTCCGCCCGGAGGAGCCGAGAACTCGGGGCCCCACTCCTCAGTGCGCCCCCAGAGAAAAGCAGTCACTCCCGTGTCCCCGGTCTCTGGCCGCACTCCGTGCTCACCCGGCCTGTGATCGAGCGTTGCTATCTCTGGCACCTGACCCCGCTCGGAGTCTCCAAACCCAGCAGATCCCTGCAGTGTGTTCCCGCACCGCTCCTCCCCGGGAAGGAAGGGGAGTCTCCCCGGATCTGCTGCTTGTTGGGTCCTTGCTGGGGGAGCCGTGCCCCGACTGGGCCGCAGGTCACAGTTTATGGCAACCCCAAGCTGAGAGCCCGCGACTCTGCTCCGTATCTGCAGCCGGCTTCCCTGCTCTGATACCTGGGAGCTCTGCCGCACTCAGGCACCCCTGGTCTCTCTGTGATCCCAAGGGTCCTGAGACCACACTGTCCCGGGAGCATTCCACCCCCCCGCTTAGCCACTGCAGCGACGTCCCTCCGCCGAGCCAACTTTTAAAAGGTCCGATTTTGTACTCCGCGGCTCTAGCACTTGCCAGAAGCGGCCGGCAGAGGCCCCTACCCCGCCATCTATCCTCCCGAATATCGCCTCGGATTCACTTCTCCGCACGTCCTACCTTCCAGTAAGTGGTCGCTTCTCTGTTCAGAGAGTTGTTGCTACTCTCCTGTTTGATCTCCTGTTGAGTTCGTAGGTGTTCAGAATGGTTTGATCCCTATTCAGCTGAATTCCTGAGACCAGACAAAATCTAGGTCTCCTACTCCTCCGCCATCTTGCCGCTCCTTCCGTTCGCATGGATTTTAAAGCTGAAATAAAAACAAGGGTAAAGTCTAAGCCCGGTGCTCCTATGTCTGTAGGACCGCCGTCAGGGACGCAGAGCCGCGACATGGGCGTTCAGCAGGGCAAATTTTATTGAGCCAGAGTACAAAGCACCGTGAGACGGCTGCCTGGTTCCCGTTCAGACTTGGGGGTTCGTATATGCTCTTTCCAGGACCTTGAGAGTGGGCCCCCTGTGGATTTGCTGCCAAGGTGTTGCCATTCAGGGCTTGGATCACGCACCTGTCTCCCATGCTGATGGGTCTTGTGGGCTGACATCTGGAGATTTAGTGCCTCAGCTTGTGACAGTGACTGATGTTTCATGGTTAGTGGCTTTGTTTGGGGCCGTACTGCAAATGTCACCCCTGCAGAGCCTGCCAGACAGGATGCTATTGTGGTCTTGTCCTAGCAGTCAAACAGGTCGCTAGCGCGGTTTTTGTCTGAGCTGTCCTGGCTCCCCACTTACCTGTTGGGGACCCTGGCCCTGACGCCCTCAGTGTCCAATTGACTCCTGACACCTTGTGCTCCCTGATCTCCCAAAGCATCACCCCACCACCGCCTCACCCTTCTCTCTGGGCTGGGCCTCAACGTCACACCGTTCCCTGAGCGCTGGCCAGAGATTCTAAGAGGGGGGCCCTGTGCCCACCTCTCCCCCTAATCTTTACATCCTCAGCAACACCCTACCAAACGGCACAAGGGTAGAGGACTACCCTGCGGTCCCCTGAAATGTCCCAGCCTAGGACCCTTTCAGACCATGTGCCAACATGGGAGCTGTCCCGTTCCCGCTGCAGATTTTGATGTCACACTTTCATCTGAGCCGCTCAAGCAGAGCCAGTGGCCAGCAGGCGGGTACCCCAGCATTTACAGACCGAGAAGCTGAGAAGGCCAGTCTCCCCCGTAGTACAAGAGAGCCAAGCCTTCCCTCCTAGAGCCTCAGGTGCCTCCACACGCCCTGAAAGGGGCAAGGCTAGGGCCTACAGATCATCAAATCCACAACCTGACTCCAGACAGGCGATCTGTCCTGCATATTGAAAGGGACAAGGAGCATCCGTGCAGTTTGACTGCCAAACCCTCTGCCAGGAAAGGGCCGCCACACTTCCCGGAAGTTGTGGAGAGCGGAGCCTCATGGGGTGGGACACGGTGGGTGGCAGAAAACTTAGTACCACCCCGTCACCCTCTGGGCTGCTGCCCTTGTAGCCACTTTAGCTGGGGATGTAGAAGAGCCCCGTGGGGCAAACACTCATATCTCCCTACTCTACTGGCAGCGACTGGGTCTCTGCCAGCTTCCCTAGTCAGAGGCATCTCAGGAAAGCAGACGACTGCTTGGGGGAGGAGCACCCCAGGGGCTCACCTCACCGCCTTCCGGGTGCAGCTTGCAACAGGTGCTCTGTATGCTCCAGGTCTTTCCATGGACCTACACACAGAAGCCTAAGGGATATCAGCCCCAGAATCATCATGGGACAGACAGCCCACGGGTGCATGGCCTGGCCCTTGCACTTACCAACCATGCTACCCCGACCCCTCCCCTCTGATTGTCTGCAGTTTGGTGGACCCCAAATCAGGGCCCTAGGGAAACAGGGGGCTAGGGATCCTGGGGAAGCGTGGGTGCGTCAATGTGTGAGTGTCAGGATATGTGAGTGAAGGAGCCTGTGGGTGGGTGGGTGGGTGGGTGAGTGATTGTGTGCCTGAATGAGGGACTGAGTGGGCATATGTAAGGGTATGTGTGTAAGTGAAGGAGTGGGTGTGTGGGCGGTGAGTGAGAGTATGTCTGTCAGTGTGTGGGAGTGCCTAAATTGTGTGTGTGTGAGGGGGTGAATGATTGTGCACCTGAGTATGCATGTAAGAGTGTGTGTGTGCGTCTTTCCCCACAGATTAGACCCTCGCCCTGGCTCCTGTGCCCAAATGAGTGGGTCATCCTTCCTACCTTCCCACCTCACTCTGTCCCCTCTCCCACCATCCCTCCATAAAGCCTGATCCACACTCACTATCATTGCTGCTGGTCCTGAGAGGCTCACCTTGTCAGCAAGAGCCTGTGCGTGTTCATAGGACCAGGAGGAGCATCAGCCCTGGGTTCTACGGAGTAATAAAACGTGGGGTCTCCCCCTGCCTCCCCCATGGCGTGTGCAGTGGATGTGTCTGAGGACACCCACCAGGGAGCATCCCTGGATGACTGTCATCGCCATCCAGCAAACCTGGGTCCTGGACGCGTTCGGCCCTGTCTTGTCACTCCTTTTCCTTGAACTCTCTCATTCCCCAGGGAAGAAAAGGGCCCCAGCTAGATGGCCTTGGTCTCATTTCCTCTCCCTACCCAGCAGCCCCGCACCCCCAGGGGAAGGACCTCTGTCCCCTGGGATGCAGTCCCCAGGCGTGTGTTACTTAACCCTCTCGGCAAGCATACAGTCCCAGCCGTTCCACGGGCTGGCGATGCCCAGGCAGAGAAGTCAAACACCCACACAAGGCTGATGTGCTCACGCACTCCACCAACCCCCTTCCAAAATGGGACCACGTGCACCCAAGCGCCAGTGTGCATGCCCACACACACACACACACACACACACACACACACAAATACATGGCCCCTCCCACACAACGACACTCAAGGAACAAACACAGTCGTCAGTACACAGGCCTACACCGCTGGTCCCACAACCACAGACATGCACACACACACGAGCATATGCCAACACACGTACAAGCAATGAACACACAGCCACATGTGTTTTTGGCACCCAAGTTTGCACACATGAACACCCAAATACACATGCACTTGCTAAGACAACACACACCCAACAAGCATGCACACAGTCTCCAAATCTCCACACATGCACACACACACACAATCACCCAAAGGCCTGCAAACACAGACACATAACAGACGCCCTTGCGTATGCAAGCACACATACACTCAACTCTCACATGGAAGGTCTCTGGCACACGTCCACACATATGGAGCCCTGCAGATAATCACAAATCCAGGTGCACCTGAAAACACAGACACGCGCCATACACGCATGGACTAGCACACACAGCCAGGCAGAATTCTGTTCACATGCACACACACGTTCACGTGCACTGGGAAACACACACACCATGCAATACACACAAGTTTCCTGCACAGAGGCATGCACACTTGGCCGCACAAACACAGGCCACTGTGCGGGGGCAATGTCACACTCAGGAAATACACACCTAACACATTTGATCTCCAGTGCACAGCCATGCACACTTGACAGGAACACATACTGAGGTGCACAAGAAACACACAGAAACACACACTCACACAACACAGGGGAAATCATATTATCACTGGCACACAGACACACACACATGGCCACATACATACACACATATGCACACGTGTAAAGCCACACACACATGAAATAGAAACACACATGGTGCCCGCACAGTTATGTGCACTTGGTCATGCACACACACACACACACACGCACATCCTTGTACAAAAACACACTCAGGCAACACCCACCAACTCACAACGCCTGTGGCACACAAGCATGCACACGTGGCCACACACAACATGTACGTGGGCATGCAAACATGCAACACATAAACACCCAGAGTCCCTACACAGTGGCACACACATGTGGCCTTGCAAACACAACACCCGTGCACCTGCAAACACACCTTCCTGATACACACACCAAGACACATGGTCTTCGGTCCAGAGGCATGCACACTTGCCACACACACACGTGCGCATGCAAACTCCCATACACCGCACACACACACATGATCGCCGGCACAGAGGCATGTTCAGGTGGCCGCACGTGCAAGCAAACACACACACACAAACACACGCACAGCTGACGGCAGACCTACCTCACCCAGCCCACTCCCAAAGCCGCATTGCCTTCCACCACTCACACGAGCCTTCCCTCACACGTCCATGGATCTGTCACCTGTGAGCAGGTTTTGTGGTGTGGGACGGCGTGGGTCAGCAGGGACCACGAGGGATGGTCTCATCCTTAGTCCTCTTGGGACATGTGTGTTTTGCTGTTCTCCTGACTGAACGCATGCACAGCACCGCATCACTACAGTGTGGGGCATGCTTCCAGGAGAAAAGGTACTAGGACAAGCTCCCTAAGTGGTGTCAATGTGGAGGGACCAGGAGCCACCAGGCCACGATGGCCCCACTTGCGAGGACCCTTCCCCACCTGTGTGCCCTGACCTGAAAAATAAGACACCGTGAACAGAGCTGCCTTTTCCCGTCCTCCTCCTAGACGCTGCCTAGGATGTCCTCATGCCATGCCCCTCCCTGCCCTGCACCCACGCTGAACATCACCGCCACTCATACAATCCAACACTTCAGGAGTTGGTGGTTCCCACCAGGCATTCGCCTCTTTGCCATGTCCTGGGACCAAGAACAAACCCACACACAGATGCAAAGCCCTTCTTAACTTGTTTATGTCTCCTTTGCCGTCCCTTCAGATATGTGCTGGGTGAATATGAGGGAGCATTGCACTTGACCAACGCCAGTCCAAAAGCTTCAGATGGAGCCGAATGGTCGGGCAGTTTCCTCTGCACGGGAAGTAACTGAAGACTGTAGCTGGGGTGAAACATAGGGCAGATTGAGGCACCAGGAGTCCTGGAAAAATATTGAAAGGTTGATAAAGAAGGTCAAGTGTGCTTGTGTGTGTGTGTGTGTGTGTGCGCACGCGCGCGCGTGGGTGCGGGTGCTCAGGTGCGCACGCTCCCCTTAGTGGAAGGGGTTCAGGGGAGTGCCTGAGCACATCGGCCTCGTGTGGGTGTTTGACTGCTATAGATGGGCATCTCCAGCCCGTGGAATGGCTGGGCCTGTATGCTTGCCCAGAGGGCTAGGTCACACACACGCAGGGACTGCATCCCAGTGGGCAGAGGTCTTTCCCCTGGGGGTGCAGGGGCGCTGAGTAGGGAGAGGAAATGAGACCAAGGCCAGCTACCCGGGGCTCATCTCTTCCCTGGGGACATAAGGGAGTTCAAAGAAGGAGAGCGACAAGCCAGGGCCGAACGTATTCAGGACCCAGGTTCGCTGGATGGCGATGACAGTCCACCAGGGATGCTCCCTGGTGGGTGTCCTCAGACACATCACTCCACATGCCACGGGGGAGACAGGGGGAGAACCCAAGGTCCTTTATTCAGTTGTACCCAGCACCGTTGCTATTCCTGGTCCTAGAAATGCACACAGGCTCTTGCTAACAGGGTCAGCCTCTCAGGACCAGCAACAATGATAGTGAGTGTGGGTCAGGCCGTATGGAGGGACGGTGGGAGAGGGGACAGAGTGAAGTGGGAAGGTAGGAAGGATGACACTCTCATGTGGGCACAGGAGCCAGGGGAGGGTCTAATCTGTGGGGAAAGACACACAGACACACACACAGACACTCTCATATACACACTCAGGTGCACAATCACTCACCCCCCACACACACTCTTTCAGGCACTCCCACACACTGACACACTCACGCTCACTCACCGACCCCACACACACTCCTTCACTGACCCACATCCCCTGACATACGCCCACTCGGTCCCTCACTCAGGCACACGCTCACTCACCCACCCACCCACAGGCTTTCACTCACATGCCCTGACACTCACACACTGACCAACCCATGCTCCCCCAGATTCCCTAGCCCCCTGTTTCCCTAGAGTCCTCGTTAGGGGTCCACCAGATTGCAGACAGTCAGAGGGGAGGGGCAGGGGTAGCACAGTTGCTAAGTGCAAGGGCTGGGCCAACCTCGCGTGTGCTGTCTGTCCCATGATGACTCTGGGGCTGATATCCCTTAGCCTTCTGTGCGTAGGTCCATGGAAAGACCTGGAACATACAGAGTACCTGTCGCAAGTTGCACCTCGGAGGCGGTGAGGTGAGCCCCTGGGGCGCTCCTCCCCGGAGCGGATGACTGTTTGCCTGAGATGCCTCTGCCTGGGGAAGCTGGCAGAGGACTGAGTCCGCTGCCAGTAGAGTGGGAGATGTGAGTGTTTGACCCATGGGGCTCTTCTCCATCCCCAGCTAAGTTGGCTCAAGGGTAGCAGCCCTGTGGGGGACAGGGGAATACTAAACTTCCTGCCCCCCACCGCGCCCCACCCAGTGAGACTGCCCTCTCCACAACATCTGGGAAGTGCAGCGGCTCTTTCCCAGGGGAGGGTTTAGCAGTCAAACCTCAACCATGCTTCTTGTCCCTTTCAATATGCAGGACGGATCGCCTGTCCAGCGTCAGGTTGTGGATTTGATGATCTGTAGGACCTAGCCTTGCCCCTTCCAGGGTGGGCGGAGGCATCTGAGGCTCTAGGAGGGAAGGATTGGCTCTCTAGGACTGCGGGGGACACTGGTCTTCTCAGCCTCTTGGTCTGTAAGTGCCGGGATACCCGCCTGCTGAACACTGGCTCTGCTTGTGCGGCTCAGATGATCGTGTGATGTCAAAACCCACAGCAGGAGCAGGACAGCTCCCATGTTGGCTCATGGTCTGAAGGGGTCCTAGGCTGGGCCATTTCGGGGACCGCAGGGTAGTCTCTACATTTGTGCTGTTTTGGAGGGTGTGGCCAAGGACTAAAAGCTTGTGGGGAGAAGTGGGCACTGGTCCACCACCTCTTAGCATCTGTGGGCAGCGCTTGGACAACGGCGTGACGTTGAGGCCCGGCCTGGAGAGAAGGGTGAGGCATGGTTTGGGGCAGATGCTTTGGGAGATCAGGGAGCCCCAGATGTCAGGACTCAATTGGACGCTGAGGACGTCAGGGCCAGGGTCCCCAAGAGGAACACGGGGGGCCAGGATAGCTCAGACAAAACCGGGCTAGCGTCCCATTTGACTGCTCAGACAAGACCAGGATAGCATCCTGTCTAGCAGGCTCTGCAGGGGTGACCATTGCAGCACAACCTGAAACAAAGCCAGTAACCATGAAACATCAGTCGCTGTCACAACCTGAGGCACTAAGTCTCCAACTGTCAGTCCTCAAGACCCATCAGCACGAGAGATGGGGGCGTGATCCAAGCCCTGACTGGCAACACCTTGGCAGCGAATCCACAGGGGGCCACGCTCTAGGTCTTGGAAAGAGCTTATAAAAACCCCCAAGTTTGAACGGGAACCCGGCAGTCCTCTCGGGTCGCTTGGTACTTTGGCTCAATAAACTTTGCCCTGTTGTCCAGTGCTCTTTGTTTGGTCTTCCTCTCTCTTCCTCGAAGTGGCACGGCCAAGGCCCCAGGCACTAAGGGAACAAAACTCCTGTAACCCAGGGTGCTGTCTGATAGGAGAGGACCGCCTCAGGAGCTCATGAGCGTTCTGGCTCCATGGGTCTGTCCCATGTGCTTCAGTCCCTGGCATCTCTGGATCTTCGAGTTCTTATCTGCGTAAAGGGTGGATCGTGGGCGTCTCACTTTGCCCATGTTTCGGTGTCTTCCTGAGCGTGTCTTGCCTTGGCGTGTCTTGGCCTGGACCTGCCTGTGCCATCACTCTCTGTTCTCGCATCGGTGCCTGAGCCCTGGACGGGCACATCTGTGTCCCCATAAGTGCCTTTGCCTTTGCGAGTCTTGCGGCTTTCTTCCAGCTGCCGGGCTGTTGACCTGACTTGGGTCTGTTGTGAGAGTTCCTGTCTCTGAGTCTGTCTGCCTGTGGATTGGACCCCGTTCCTTCCATCTGGCGATCAGAATCCTGTCCTCCTCCAATGGGCAGTAGGGGTGGGGGTGGGGGCAGTGCGTTACTAGTCATTGGTGAGCAGCGAGGAGTCCTCCACTGCCCATACCATATCTTGTGCAGTGACGCCTCCTTGGGTACAGACAAGCAGCCACACACAGTACCACCAGTCAGCGAGGGGCAGGGATCCCAGCGGCCTCGCTTAGGGCATAAGGTCACTCCTCTTTTCTATCCTCCCGCTTCCAGCCACTCTGTGGCCTCGGGCCTAAAAGGTCAGTCTCTTACACAGAGCATAGACGTGGGCAGCTTTTCAAAGGCAGAACATTCTGCTGTCATGCAAACCTTACCGGGTTGCCGCCTAGTCACTTTGCTGACCAGGGCAGAGTGGCATCCGCCGCTGCACTACTTGGTTTCTGCGTACCCCGCCCCCTTTCCCATCCTCAATTCCTCTGTTACTTCCTCCTCTGGTGTCTGATTCATGTTTTCGGGACATGCGAACGCTGACACCTTTGACATCAATGGATTGAGCTCCGCTCGGCCTAGAAGTTAATTGTGTGCTGTGCGTGAGGGAGGTACTCAAGGTAGCATCAGGGACGTGTGGGTGTCCATCACGTACACGGGGTCCTTCCTGCCCCCTTCGTTCTGAAATCTCTCTGCAAACGCTTGGCTAATCCATACACTAGGGACACAGCCAAGTACGGTTTCCTGCAGGCCCCGGGCTCCTTAATTCAGCAGACCTCCTGAGCCTGGCGGAACTGGGTCTTCATATCCTTGGGCGACACCTCCCCCTAGCGCCCTCCCCCCCTCCCCCACCCCGTTCACACTGTAACCACAACTCTCCCCTCTGGTTGCTCGCATGCCTCGGACTTAACTTTCAGCTTCCACACACATGGGTGGTCCCTTCCAGTAGGCCTCCTTCTGGGGCTGGCTTCTTTTATTTTAGCACAGTGCTTTATTGCATCTACGTTGAACACACCTTCTTCGGGGCTCTCCCCACTCACAGTTGCAGCGAACACCTTAGCCTGGGGTGACCCAGTTTGGCCGATAACACGGACTTGGTCAGTGTAAGGCGCGAGGGGCCTGCACCCAGCTGGCTGTCATGATTCCATGGAAAGGCATTCTACAGCTTACAAGATACAGCTCTGTGCGTGCTCAGTCGAGGAACGCAAACAGATGCCTGCATGGACGCATTTGTCTTTGGGGCCACATTGGCAAAGCAGAGTACTTCCATACGCAAATCCTGCTCTGGTGTTTGTTATGTGTGTACTTTACAGGGATGTAAAGTACCAACTTCAAGGATGTGCTGTTTTTGGTGCACTATTTCCTCAGAACCCTCCTTCAGTGTCTTGGGCAAGTTTACAAGAGCTAATTCAGTTTGGACTGTAGCAGTAAACCCACTGACTGGGCTAGTCAGGGACAGTCTCAGAAAATTGTACTTCTCCCCCACAGACGGCAGGGCGTTCCTACCGTGCAGGGTCCCTCATTTGCGTTGACAAGTAGAGTTTGTAACAATGACACGCTACCACCCAGAGTCCTGCACTTCACCCCAAGGGGACTCCTCCGGCCTCTATCCCGTCAAAATCCCCCCTCCTGCCACGGGTGGCCGACCCATTCCTCTTACGTATGTGAGGCCCTCCCACGATGCAAAACCAAGGCCCTCGACCTTGCCATTCCCCACTGGGCCTTCCTCGAACCTCATGCAGCGTGCATCGTACACATTCCAGTATGCCTCCTTGCAGCAGACCGGCATGAGGTGTGGGACCTTCGCAAAGGACCTGGTGAGTACCGGAGAGAGGGCAGGGTGTCCTGCCAGTACTCACTTTGCCATCTCCTCCCTGGGTGGCACTCCAGTGACAGACAGACCAAGGAAGGACTTGCAGCAGGGCTGGGGCAGCCAAGAAAGACACAGCTCCACAGGAAGGCGGATAAAAGCAGGCTCCGCGGACCATTATGCTGGAGCTCGGACATCCCTGGCAGTTATGGTGAGGCGGGAAGGAAGACACAGGGAAAGGGAGCGCGGAAGTCAGACAAGGAGGGAGAAAGCAAAGATGAAGGGCCGGCAGAGGAAAGTACGGTGGGAACGAGTCCTACCAGTGGCTTTTACGAAAGAACACACCCAGAGTTACTCTTTCGGCTACCTTGCCAGCCCATTAGCATGCCACCGAGTCCCAATCGCGGACCTCACCGGGGCTGTGCCAGTGGTTGTGTAAGCACGGAGGTGGTCTTGGACATTGGCTCCTTGTTAATTTCAGGCCAATATCTGTGTGCAGTTCCTCTCTTTGTAGGAGAGGCGGGTCATTGGGGCGGGGATGTCCCTGCATCCCGGATTCTGCTGGGCCGCCTCCTGACTGCCTCCCGCATGGGCAGTTAAAGGGGGGAGAGCCATGTGGACAGCCATGTAGCAGTGGTTGGAGCACCAGCTGATGACTTCAGGACTTTCCCCCACTGTAAGAATGGGCCAGGAGCGGTTTCCAGGCAGGCGGCGGTAACCCTATTGAGATGCTGGGTTTGAATTCCCCGGTGGCAGTAGCTTGTTCCCAGGGGAACTGATGAGAAGGTGTACATGAGGTTTGTGATAGCAGGGACCTCCCAGGAATGGTCTGGGAGGTGTCAGCGAAGAAAATGGCCAGGGTCCAGGCACGGATGCCCCTGAGAGGATGCATGGGCGGGCTGGCCACGGCAAGGGCGAGGGCCGGGGCCGGCTGTGGCCACGCTCACCGCCAAGCCACTGATTGGTTCCGGGGCCAGTCAGCATCCTGGGATTGAGTCCGGGGTTGCATCCCGCCAAGGCCATTGCCCCCCCAGCCCCGCCACCCAGACGCCAAAAGGCCCCAAGACTTTGTGCGCATGCGTCCCCCAGGCCAGCAGCCTCGGCTAGGTGCTTGCCTCCAGCCGAGGGCACTAGAGTGTCACCTGTCGGCCGCTTGTGGGAGCCGCATGCTCACCCCGCCAGCTCCTTCCTTCCGTGGCTGCCACCTATCGGGTCCATGGCCCCATGGAGAGCGATCCTCGGCACCACCTACAAATAGAGAGCGAGGCGGGGTCCGGGAAGGCGGGGCATTCTTGGGAATGGCACTGGGCCATGGGCTGGGGGCTCGTGAGGCTCTCGCTGAGGAGGAAGACGGATCCCACCAGGACAGAGGACACCCTCAACACCGACTTGGCTATCATTGGCATTATGCAATTTCACGAATCCCTAACGTGTGTGTGTTTGTGTGTGTGTGCGTGCGTGCGTGTGTGTGTGTGTGCTTGCGCATGCAGCCACCTGAGCATGCCTCTGTGCCGGGGATCATGTGTGTTTGTTCGGTGTGTGTGAGTTTGCATGTGCACGTGTGTGTGTGGCAAGTGTGCATGACTCTGGCCCGAAGACCATGTGTCTTGGTGTGTGTATCGGGAGGGTGTGTTTGCAGGTGCACAGGTGTTGTGTTTGCGAGGCCATGTGTGTGTACCACTTTGTCAGGACCCTGGGTGTTTATGTGTTGTATCTGTGCATGCCCATGTATGTGTTGGTGTGTGTGGCCATTTGTGCATGCTTGTGTGCCACAGACGTTGTGAGTTGGTGGGTGTTGCTTGAGTGTGCGTTTGCACACAGATGGGCATGTGGGTGTGTGCGTTCACGGCCCAGTGCACATACCTGTGGGCGGGCACCATGTGTGATTCTATTTCATGTGTGTGCATTTTACATGAGTGCATATGTGTGTATTTCTGTGGCCATGTGTGCATGCCTGTGTGCCGGTGACAGTGTGTTCTTCCCAGGGTTGTGTGAGTGTGTGTTTGTGTGTGTTTCTTATGCACGTGAGTGTGTGTTCCTGTCAAGTGTGGATGCCTGTGCCCTGGAGATCATATGTGTGTGTTTCCTGAGTGTCTCATTGCCTGCGCACGCTGGTCTGTGTTTCTGTGGCCAAGTGTGCATGCCTGTGTGTGGGGACCTTGTGTGTGTTGTGTGGTGTGTATGTTTCCCAGTGCACGTGAACCTGTGTGTGCATGTGAGCAGAAATATGCATGGCTGTGTGTGCTAGTCCATGGGTGTATGGCATGTGTGTGTGTTTCCGGTGCACCTGGGTGTGTGACTCTCTGCGGGGCTTCATATGTATGGACGTGTGCCAGAGACCTTTCATGCGAGTGTTGAATGTGTGTGCTTGTGTGCACAAGGTGTCTGTTGTGTGTCAGTGTTTGCAGGCCTTTGAGTGTTTGTGTGTGTGAGTAGTGGGGGGGATGTGTGCGCACATCTGTACCACCTACTCATTCCTCAGTTTTGGAGACTGTGTGCATGCTTGGTGTGTGTGTGCTGTCTTAGAACATGTGTGTGTATTTGGGTCATCATGGGTGCAAACGTGTGTGCCGAAAACACATGTGGCTGTGTGTGTTTTGCATGTATGTGTGTTGGCATGAGCTCGTGTGTGTGTACGTGTCTGTGGGTGCGGGACCAGCGGTGTATGCCTGTGTACTGATGACTGGGTGTGTTCCTTGAGTGTCTGTGTGCAGTAGGGCCGTGTGTTTGTGTGTTTGTGTGTGTGTGTGTGTTTTTCCTAGCCCGATTGTGTATTCTTCTGTACTGGGGAATGTTTGTGTATGTTGTGGGTGTGGGACCTTATGAGCAAAGTGTGTGTGTGGGTTGGGAATGTCAGCGCATATGCCTTTGAGCCAGTGAGTTTGCTGGAGTGCGTGAGTGCAGGTTTGCGTGAGCACATGCATGTGTGTGTTTTGGTGCAGAGCAGTGTGCATTCCTGGGTGATGCAGACCGTGTTTCGGTTCCCTGTGGTTATCCTGATGGCAGGTGTGTGTGCGTGTGTTTCAGTGAGGAACGGTTGTGTATGCATATGTGCCTAAACCCATGTGTATTTGTTGAGCATGTGTGTGTGTGATTTCTAGGTCGGAGGGGGCATGTGTGATAGTGCCAGGTCACGCGTGTATGGCTGTGCCAGAGAACTTCTGTGAGTGTTGTGCATGTTTTCGCAAGTGCCACTTTGTATTTGCATGGGTAAGTGCACATGCCTGTGTGCAGGACGTGTGTGTTTGTGTGTTATGTGTTCTGAGTGTGTGCATGCACATGTGTGCTTGTAAGTGGGTGTGTGCAGCCATATGCATGCCTGTGGGCCGGAGATTGTGTGCATGTGTATGTCGCGTGAACATCTGTGGGAGAGAGAGAGAGAGCAGAGCCTGTCTGCGTGGGTTTTTGTTTGTGTGTGTGTGTGCGGCCATCTTCTTTCCCGTGTGTCGAGCCCGGGTGTGTGGGTGTGTGTCGTGTGCGTGCGTATGCATGAGCTCATGTGTGTGTTGTGTGTCTCTGAGTGTTTGCAGTCACGTGTTATGGTGATAGTGTGTGGCCACCAGTGCTTGCCTGTGTGTGGAGACCGTATGCATGTGTGTCATGTGTCCACATGTTTGAATGTGCACACGTGTGTATGAGTGTGTCTGTAGGTCCCGGGCAGTGAAGGAGAGGGACTTCGTGTTTTCCATCTCTGACGATAATGGAGAAAGAAGTGAGAGGCCGAGTGCATCCAAGTCCCCCTGAAACACAGGTCTCGTTTGCATTCATTGTTCTTCAGAGGTCTGTCTCTCCTGTCGATGCACAGATGCACAGGGGCCAAGGCAAGGAGGGACGGGTGGGAGTTGGCAGGTGGGTGTGAGGCACACGACCCTTCTGTGCTGCTTGCACGGATGGTCCCAGGTGTGGGAAATAGCTGGGGTTTCAGTCTCCTTCCCGGCCCGGACACCTCTAGTTGTGTTGCCCCTCTCACCTCCCATCCCCGGCAAGCACAATGCCAGACGTCTGTCATTACACGAATATCACCTGGGAGTGGGAGTGGACGTGGACAGCATCCACATGAAGGCCGAACAGATGGTAACCACGGTCCAAGACCGTGCGGTCGCATATGAAATCCACACTGGGGAAAACACATGGAGATCCCGGTGGGGACTATGCCTGTATATATGTGCACACGTCCCCTGACTGAAACGGGGGAGTGGGGGGCAAGAAAGAAGACCCTGCTTGTCCGTGATGCCTGGAGAGACTGGCTTGCCTTGGTGCCAGACCAATAGCCCCAAGTCTACTTTGCTGCCTCAAATACTCTCCAGAGCTGCCACTTGTGATCCTTTCCCCCATTTCTGTCTGTGCATTTCTGTGCAGGCAAAGCACCACCTACACTCGTCCACCCATCTCTCATAGCGGTGAATGTTTCCTCGACTTCATCTGGTTGGTCAGACTCTGATCTCTGCGTGGTCCACATCCACACAGCTACCGTGCCCCAGGTGCGCACGTACGTGTGCACAAACACACACACACAAACACACACACATGTTAGGGATTCGTGAAATTGCATAATGCAAAGGATACCCAAGGAGGGTTAAGGGCATCCCCTGTCCTCGTGGGATACTGTTCCTCCTCCCCTAGAGACTCAGGAGCCTCCAGCCCATGGCCCAGTGCCATTCCCAAGTATGGCCGTGCGGCTGTGGGAGGCCACGGGGTGGTCGGGAACATGGAGGGAAGTGGGGAACTCACGGCACAGGAGCGGGTTGGGACAAGGGAGCCCGGCTGTCTAGGGAACCAGCACTGGCTCTTCCGGTGGCAGCTCCTGCTGCTTCTCGTCCTGCTCGCCTCATGCCTCCTCCTCATCTTCCACCGCCACGACCTCCACCACCGCCATGATATCCTCCACCACCACGACCAACTCCTCCCCCGGGGCAGCCACGCCTCTGCACTGCCGGGGGTTACCTCTCGCACAGCCCGTGCCACCATGCCCCCTAACGTAGGGTGTTCGGCTCCCCTGCCTCGCCTCAGGCGCCTGCCTCCCCGTCGGCCCCCACCTCCCCACGACACCCTCCAAGGACTAAGGTGGTCCAGGATTCCGGGGCAGCCCGGGATGCCACAGACCACGCCTCGCTCTCCATTTGGACGTGGAGTCAAGCTTCAGCATCCAGCCGCGGCATTGGCCGCGGGAATGAGATGCAGGTGCGAACACGCAGCTTCTGCAAACAGCCGGCAGGTGGAGATTTGGTTACCAGGCCTAGAGGCGGGCACCTCTCACAGGCCGTATTCCTGCGGCATGCTTGCACACACTAGTTTGGTGCCAGGTGGCTTCTGCGTGGCGGGGGTGTGAGCTCCCGGGAAGCGACCATGGCTGGATGGAACCCCATGGCCAAGTCCAGGATGCTGACCAGACCCCGGGACCACCTAGTGGCAAGGCGGTGGTTGTGGCCATAACAGGCCCCTCCCCTCGCCCCAGTGGGAACCAGACAGCTGGGCAAGGAGCCCGACCATGTGCACCCACATGGGTGGCCTTGGCCTCCCAGTCGCACAACCACCCCTCGCACATGCACTCCCACGCCGCAACCCCACCCCCACCCACAATGCCGGCACGATCTGTTCCCGTGGCTCTGTCAGCTGCACCGTCTGCCTGAATTTGTACCGCCAATGGGAAGTGGTCCCTCTCCCTTCCCGAATAGATTCCTGTAAGACTCAGGACACTGTAAATAGCAACAGGAAGCCTGGTCGAGTGTACATGGAAATGTTCAGCCCAGACCCTGGAGTATGAATAGTGTGATACCAGGACAGAGGCCCAAAGCCATCTGTCTGCAAGGGGGAAATGTGCAGTTACATTTTGCCAGCAGGGTGAGACCTTGATCAGAACATCAAGCTGGGCATCCGCGTCCCCAGAGCTGGTAAGACATGTGGTGAGAGAATGCCCAAGTGTGGTTTCGAGCCCAGAACTTAGGATTGGGGCTTTTGGTCTGGGGCAATGAAGCCAATCTCTCCAGGCATCACCGACATGCTGGGGCTCCTTGCACACCCCCCACCCCCATCTCAGTTTGGAGAAGCGTGCACATATATCCAGGCATAGTCCCCGACAAAATCTCCACAAGTTTCCCCCTGAGTGGATTTCATATGCGCCCCCACGGGCTTCACCTTGGTTTCCATTTGTTCGACCTTCATGTGAATGCTGTCCACATCCACTCCCACTCCCAGGTGACATTTGTGCAATGAGAGACATCTGGCATTGTCTTTGCCAGGGAGGGAAGATGAGATTGGCCATAGGACAGGAGGTGTGCGGCCTGGGAAGGAGACTAAAACAAATAGCTATTTCCCACACCGGGGACAATTTGTGCAAGAAGTACAGATGGATGGTGCGCCTCACACCCACCAGACAACTCCAGCCCCTCCCTCCTTGCCTTGGCCCCTGTGCGTCTGTGCATCAACAGGGGAGAAAGACCTCTGAAGAACCACGGAATGCACATGAGACCTTTGTGTCGGGAGGGACGTGGCTGCACCCGGCTTCCTGCCTCTTTCCCCATAATCGGCAGAACTGGAAATCCTGCAGTCCCTCTCCTTTGCTGCCCGGGGCCTACACACACACTCATACACACGTGTGCACATGCCCACGTGTGGCCACATGACACACACGCATTTGGTCTCCACACAACGGCCTGCGCTGGTGGCCACACAATCTCACAATCACACGTGACTGGAAACACACAGATACATGCAACACCCACATGAGCTCATGCATACACACGCACACGACACACACCCAACTCGACACATGGGCAAGAAGACGGCCGCACGCATGCCCGCAAACACAAACCCATGCAGACAGACCCCCCCCTCTCTCTCTCTCTCCCACAGATGTACACATGCACACACACATGAACACAATCTGCGGCCAACAGGCATGCATGTGGCTGCACACACCCACTTACACGCACAAGTGTGCATGCACACACCCTCAGATCACATAACACACAAACAGACACGTCATTCACACAGGCATGCGCACTTGCCTATGCAAACACAAACAGCTGCGCTCACGAACACACGCACAACACTCACAGAATTCTCTGGCACAGCCATACAGTGTGACCCGGCACTATCACCCACACCCCCTTCTGTCCTAGAACTCACGCACACACAAGCGCAACAAATACACACAGGTTTAGGCACATATGCCTACACAACTGGCCCTCACCGAGACACAGGCACAACACCTGCCCTCATTATATCCACAGGGAACTGAATCACATGGCTTGCGTCACACAGGAATGCACACTGGTCTGCACCAACACACACAAAGCACATGCTCACGCAAACATACACTCACTCCAAACAGTCAGTGGCTCACTGGAATAGGCGCTGCTATTCCCAACCCACACACACAATTTTGCACGTGTAGTCCCACACCCACAACATACACAAACCTTCTCCAGTACAGAAGAATACACAATTGGCCCCCCAAAAACACACACAAACACACACACAAACACACAGCCTCTACCCCACACAAACACTCAAGGAACACACACAGTCGTCAGTACACAGGCCTATACAGCTGTTCCCACACCCACATAAATCACACACACATGAGCACATGCCAACACACCTACAAGCTATGCACAAACAGCCACACGTGTTTTCGGCACCCAAGTTGCACACATGACCACCCAAATACACATGCAGTTGCTAAGAAAACACACACCCAACAAGAATGCAGTCTCCAAAACTCCACACACACACACACACACACACACACACACACACACACAATCACCCAAAGTCCTGCAAACACAGACACACAAAAGACACCCTTGTGCATGCAAGCAGACATACACTCTACCTTTACACGGAAGGTCTCTGACACACATCCAACATATGTAGCCCCGCACAAAGTCACACACCCAGGTGGGCCGGAAAACACACTCACACGCCATACTCCATACTCCTATGGATTAGCACACACAACCTGCAGATTTCTGTTTGCATGCACACACTCGTTCACGTGCACTGGGAAACACACACACCAAGCAACACACACACACGGCCCCCACACAGAGGCATGCACACTTGGCCGAACAACTCAGACCATTGTGCGCAGGCAATGACAACCTCAGGAAATACACACCCCACATATACGATCTCCAGTGCACAGCCATGCACACTTGACAGGAACACAGACTGACGTGCACAAGAAACACACACAAACACACACTCACACAATGCTGGGAAGCACACACTGTCACCAGCACACAGGAACACACACGTGGCCACACACACCAATGTGTACGTGGGCATGTAAACATGCAACACATAAACACGCAGGGCCCCTGCACACTGGCATACACATGTGGCCTCTCAAACAGAACACACACACCTGTGCCCCTGCAAATACCCACTCTCGAAACACACACCAAGATACATGGTCTCCGGTTCACAGGCATGCACTCTTGACACACACTGATGTGTGCATGCAAACTCTCACACACTGCACAAACACACACGATCCCCGGCAAAGAGGCATGCTCAGGTGGCCGCACACACAGGCACACATACATGCATGCACATGCACATACACACACCCGAACGTGAACCTGGGCATGCAACTCCTTCACACACAGCCCACTCACAAAGCCACAGGGCCCAACACTCAAACCTGCCCTCCCTCACAAGTCCTTGGAACAGTTCCCCGTGGGCGGGTGATGCAGAGTGGGAGGGCACGGTTCCGCAGAGAGCACAAGGAATGGCCTCCTCCTTACTCTCTCTGGGACACGTGGGTTTTACAGTGTTCCTCACTAGACGCATGAATGGGACCGCATCACAGAAGGGTGGGGCACACTTCCAGGAGCAAGGCTATTGTGCCAAGCTCCCCAAGTGGTGACAAAGCGGCAGTACCAGGAGCCAGCAGGCCACGAGGGCCCCGCTTGCCAGGACCCTTCCCCGCCTGTGTGCCCTGCCATAAAATACAAGGCTCCCATGAAGAGAGGTCTGCCTATTTCCGTCCTCCTCATAGACCCTGCTTAGAAAGGGCGATGCTCTGTCCGCATGCCAAGCCCTGCCCTGACGTGCCCCCATGCTGAACATCACTGCGCCACATGGAATCACACAGGCCATGGTTTGGAGGGTCCCCCTAGGCTGACCACCTCCTCGTGATGTCCTGGCTCCGTGTACAATCCCACACACAGACACAAAGAGCTTCTTAACTTGTTTATGCCTCTCTCGTCATCCCTACGTAGGTGCTGGTTACTCTCCAGAGCAGCCACTGGTGATCCTTTCCCCCATTCTGTCTTGTGCAGGCAGAGCACCACATAGACTCGTCCACCCATCTATCACAGCGGTGGACACCTCCTCGACTGCTAGTTAGTCATATTCTGATGCTCTACAGTGTACACGTCCACACAGCTGCCATGGCCCCAACACACACACACACACACACACACACACACACACACACGTTAGGGATTCGTGAAATTGCATAATGCCAAGGATAGCCAAGGTGGTGTTGAGGGTCTCCTCTGTCCTCGTGGGATCCCTCTTCCTCCTCAGCTAGAGCCTCAGGAGCCCCAGCCCATGGCCCAGTGCCATTCCCAAGAATGGCGTGTGGCTGTGCGAGGCCACGGGGTGGTCGGGAACATGGAGGTAAGTCTGGGATTCTGGGCACAGGAGCGGGAATGGAGCAAGGGAGCCCCACTCCAAAGAGCGGCAGGAGGTCCCCAACTCAGCAAGTGGCAGGAGGCCTGAGAGAGGGTCGAAATCCAGAGCTGACAGTTCAGAGAACCGGGGTGGAGAACCCTCCCTTCTCCCGAGTGACCTGGAATGTTCCGGCTGCCAGCCTGGGGGGCCTAAACTTGCCCGCGTGGACGCAACAACTCAATGTGTGCCCTGAGTTCTTCCCGGTTCCCTTCTCAACCTGCCATCTGCTCCCTGGCAAGCTGGGGCCCAGGCTGCCCTGAGCCTCAGTTTCTCTGCTGCTAACCTGCCTGTCCCCCAGCAACTTCCACACACACATGTCAGGCCCTGCCCCCTGGCTCCTCACCGATAGGCCCTCCTCTCAGTTCATTCCCTTTGGCTGCCTTCCTGCCGTAGGTAGTACTGCAGGGGATTGGGCCACAATTCTTCGATGATGACCTGATAGGGGAAAGAGTCCAGCTGAGCGCAGGGCCCGGGCCCCATTCCCAAGCAGCTGGGCTCGGGCATCACCCCTGCTGAGAAAGGCCACAGGGGCCCCACCTCAGCGATCCTGTTAGACCCTGGGGAGCTAGGGTCAGACAACCAGTTGAAGATTTAAGGCTGGTAAGAATACTATATCCAGCTAGGCTGTCATTGAAAATAGAAGGAGAGATAAAATGCTTCCAGGACAAACAAACCTAAAGGAATTTGCAACCATGAAGCCAGCCCTCCATGAAATATTGAAAGGGGTCCTCTAAGCAAAGAGAGAGCCTAAAAGCAGCATAGAGCAGAAGGGAACGCAGACAATATACACTAACAGTCACCATACAGGCAATACAATGGCACTAAAATCCTATCTTTCAATAGTTACTCTGAATGTAAATGGGCTAAATACACTAAACAAAAGACACAGGCTATCAGATTGGATTAAAAAACAAGACCCATCGATATGCTGTCTGCAAGAGACTCATTTAGGACCCAAAGACAAACCCAGATTGAAAGTGAGGGGGTGGAAAACCATTTATCATGCTAATGGACACTAAAAGAAAGCTGGGTGGCAATCATTTATCAGACAAATTAGATTTTAAACAAAGATTGTAGTAAGAGATGAAGAAGGACACTATATCCTAATTAAAGGGTCTATCCAACAAAGAAATCTAACAATTGTAAATATCTATGCCCCCTAACATGGGAGCAGCCATTTATATAAGGCAATTAATAACAAAAGCAAAGAAACACAATGACAATGATACAAAAATAGTGGGGGACTTTAACACCCCCCTGACTAAAATGGACAGATCATCTAAGCAAAAGAACAACATGGAAATAAAGACTTTAAATGAATCACTGGACCAAATGGACTTAACAGACATATTCAGAACCTACACAGGGAGGAACGGACACAAGGGGAGGTGAGTGAGGACAGAGGGAGAGGCCGAGCGAGGACACAGAGGGGGAGAGAAGGGGAGGGAGGAAAGGCAAGTGTAGGCGCCTGGGCCTGGGACCTCATCCTGGCTGCCTAGGGCATGTAGAGACAGAGTTTGCAGCACCCCAGCAGCCTTGTGTCTGCGTTCCCGCGGTCTGCCAGGGTGAGGCGGCCCGCTGACTGACTTGGCAACCTGCGTGCGGACGAGAGAGTGGGTCTGCCCTGAACACTTTGGAAAACCGCGCAGGCTCTGAAGGACAGGGACGGGGGCAGGCAGCCTCTCCGCCTGGCCAGGTACCCATCAAATATTTCCTTCCAATATGTGCTCTGAGCCAAGGGTGCTTTGGGCTACACTACTTGGTGTAGAGTGTTGACCTGTGTTCCCTAAAGCCCGTAAGGCTGTCCGGAATGCTGCAGCCCCAAAGCTTTGGCCCACAATTTCTGCTCAGACACGGTCTGGACAGGTCTGAGAATCTACGTTCTCACCCCCACCGTACCATGTGCCTCGCCGCCCTCATTTGCTGTGAATTATAGGGATCATGGGCCCACACCACCGTCTTCCTGATGGTGGAGGGCAGCGCCCTTCTCCCCAGCGCTCATGGCCCTGGCTGTGTCTCTGCTCCTGCCCTCCTCCCGTCGTTCCTCCACAGCAGCCAAGCCCCAACATCTGGAGGAAGGATACGTCCGGGGCCCAGGATCTGGGGATGCACTGGATGATGGCCCTCCGGCGAGCCAGGTGAGAACTTCGCTTCTGATTCATCCTGCGCTTGAGCTGCACGTAGGCCCTTGTAGCTTGGGCATCCACTGAGCCCAGCGCTAACAGAGCAACGTCCAGTGTGGCAAGGGGGGCCCCAGCTGTCTTGGAACCAGGCACTGCCTCTTCCTGCGGGATCTCCTGCAGCATTTCATCTTGCTCGGCTTGGGCCACCTCCTCGTCTTCTGCCGCCACGAACTCCAAAACCACCATGATATTCTCCTCCGCGACGACCAACTCCTACCCCGGGCCGGCCTCACCACTGCACAGCCAGGCCTCAGCGTCCTGAATATCCTCTGCCACAATGCCCCATACCTACGCCCTGCGGCACCCCCTCCTCACCTGAGGTGCCTGCCTCCCCTTGGGTCCCCGCCTCTTCAGGTCCCCCTCTGCGGACTACGTTGGTCCAGGATTCTGGGGCAGCTCCGGTGTCCCCGGACCACGAGTCGCTGTCCATTTGGACGTGGAGCCCATCTCGGCACAGAGCCGCAGCAGCGGCAGAGGGAATGAGCTAGAGGTGTGAGCACGCATCCCCCGTAAGCAGCAGGTAGGTGGATATCTGGCGCCCAAGCCTAGAGGCAGGCAACACAAGAGGCTCTGTCTCTGGTGGTGAAGGCATTGGTGCTGCTTGTTCCCTGGATGCCGTCCTCAGCTCCTTGCCACCTGGGCTTCCAATGAGTGGGCACTGAGGTCACCGAGCCGGCGGACAGCATCCACCTGCCGCCCTCTCCAAAGGTTTGCCCAGAATTCCTCTTTAGGGAGGGGCATCTGGATCCCTTGGCTGTATTCTCTTGGCTCCAGGAAATGTATGCGTCCCTCTGTCCCCAATGCCAAGCACATTGCGTGTCATTGTGAGCGTGTGAGCGTGGGTTTGTGTCGCACCCAGCATGGCACCTTTTCGAGGCTCACCGGCCTGGCTACTGGTCCCAAAGCGGGAGAGGGATTTGAATTCCTGGGAAAAGAGCTGCTCAGAGACGCATCTGCATCTTCCTTTCCGGAAGCCTTTATGTTCCAGAGGCCGTGTGGCCCAAGGGGTTAGAGAAAAAGCGCCGGAAGAGAAATCAGAGAGGAGGATGGAGAGGAGAGCGTGAGGAAAGGAGAGTGAGACCAATGGCCAGAGAACTCGTTGTCGCTCTCCTCCTGACCAGCAGAGGGCATGCGCTGGGACAAAGTTTAGCCACACATTTTCCCCGAGCAGACAGACAGCTTCCGGGCCTCTGTGTCCTGGAATCGCACTATGAATACTCCAGGGCCTGGGCTCACCAATTCCACGCACACTGGACCAGACTTCCCGATGGTGCACACGGTGTCCTCAGTCTTAATGTAGTCTATTTCTGAAGGTACAAATACCAGGCAGGTGGCGTGCCCTACGGGGCCGTGGGAGCGTTTCACACGGGCTGTAAAGGTGGGGGTGCTGGTGCGGCATGGGAGGGGTGTGTGAGGGGTGTTCCATGGGGTAAAGGGGCGGGATCCCTGGCTGGCTGGCTGGCTCCTGCTAGGGCAGGGGCGGGGCCGGGTAAGGCCCCAACCACAGCCTTGCCCCTGGGTGGTCCCGGGCTCTGGACAGCATCCTGGGCTAGGCCATGGCGTTCCTTCCAGCCAAGGCAGCGAGCCAGGAGCCCACGCCCCTGCAACCCAGAAGTCACCTGGCCCCAAACCATTGTGTGCATGCATCCTACAGGTGCGTGGGCTTCAAAGGTGCCCGCGTCTAACCCTGAGCACCAGATCTCCACATGCCTGCTGCTTGAGGGATCCATGTACCCACACCTAAACCTCATTCCCTCTGCTGCTGCCGCGGCTTAGTGACGAGGATCGGCTCCATGTCTAAATGGATAGCAAGGCATGATCCAGGGACCCATGAGATGCCCCGGAATCCTGGACTACTTTAGACTGCGGAGGGGGCCATGAGGAGCCGGGGTCCACAGGGAGGCAGGCGCCTGGGTTGAGGCGGGGTGCCACAGGCTCCAGGTGAGGGGGGATGGCGGCACAGCCTGTGAAATATTCTGAAGCCCTGCAGCGCAGAGGCGAGGCCGGGCCAGGGGAGGAGTTGGTCGTCGTGGTGGAGGATATCTTGACAGTGTTGTAGGTCATGGCGGCAGAAGACGAGGAGGTGGCATGTGCCTAGCAGGAGTAGAAGCTGCAGGAGCCTCTGCAAGAGGAGCCAGGGCTGGGTCCCAAGACTGCCGGGGCCCCAATTGCCGCAATGGCTGTTGTTCCATTAGCACTCAGTGAAGTGGATGCCCAAGCTACCAGGGCCAGTTATGGCTCAATCGAAGGATGAATCAGAAGCGAAGTTCTCACCTGGCTTGTCAGAGGGCCATCATCCAGTGCATCCCTGGCTTCTGGGCCCAGGCCATATCCTTCCTCCAGGTGGTGGGGTGTGGCTGCTGTGGACGAGCACCGGGAGTAGGGCAGGAGGAGAGCCACGGCCAGGGTCATGAGCCTTGGGGTGAAGGGCTCTGCCACCCATGCCCAGGCCCCCGGTGGTGTGGGCCCACGATCCCTATAATACCCAGCATAGGAGGGTGGGGAGGGGCAGGGCGGGGAGGGGGTGATAAGCAGGGTTTGAGACCTGTCCAGACCATGTCTGAGGAAAAGGTGGGGGCCAAAGCTTTGGGGCTGCAGCACGCCCAACAGCCTTGCGGGCTTCAGGGAACAAGGGTCAACACTCAACAAGTAGTGTAGCCCAAATCACACTGAGCTCAGAGCAGATATTGGAAGGAATAGTTTGCTGGGTACATGCGGCAGTTGGATGGTCTGCCCACCCCCCTTCCCTACATTCAGACCCTGCGTGGTTTTCCAAAGAGTTCAGGGCAGACCTACACTGTCGTCCACACGCGGGTTGCCAAGTCAGTCACCTGGCTGCCTCGCTTCGGCAGACCGCGGGAACCCAGACACGGCACTGCCGGGGTGCTGCAAACTCTGTCTCCACAAGCCCCACACAGCCAGGCCGGGGCCCCAGGCCCAGGCGCCTACCCGCAGGTTTCCTCCCTGCCTGTCTCTCCCCCTCTGTGTCCTCGCCCACCCTCTCCCCCTGTCCTCTCTGCCCTCCCTCTGTGTCCCTTCCTCCCAGTGTGGGGTCTCTCTGTCCCTCTCTCTCTCACTTTCCCTCCTGCCCCCAACTTCCCCTTTCCCTCCATCTCTCGTTGCCTCTGCCAGGACCACCCTTTGCACTGTGGGTGCGCCATCGTGATCCAGGTGAGCCGAGCGTCCCTCTTCTAGGCACAGGAGGCCCCTCAAAGGCACGGGGCTTTAGACAAACACACAAGGAAACAAAGCCGTCTGCGTGGGACGGAGCACATCCAGCCATCCAAAGCTGTGACTGCCTGCCAGCCGCACGCATAGGCCAGGGAAATTTGGGAATGGAGAGCAATCAGGCCCTCTGCCTTGCCCTGTTGGGCGCAGGCAGCCTCTGAGGTGCTCGAATCCAACGGACACCCCAGGGTGGAGCTGGTGGGAAGAAAGTGCAGGAGCTGAAGAATTGGGAGGGCGGAATTGCGTGGAGTTTCTGCACTTTTGCATGTTGTGGTCGCTCGCTCTCAGCCGGGAAGGGCTGTGTCGCTCCTGGTCTCCTTCTGTAGCACGTGCTGGCGAAGCTCCTTGCCCCAAGACAGATCCTGTAACACCCCAAGATATCAGCCATGACGGGTGACCAGGGCAGAGTCAAGCTCAGCTACATGACCAATTTGTTGGTGAGTCCTGGGAGACGGAGGCTGGGGGAGGCCCGCTTGGCTTGGGGTTTGAGCTGGAGGGGGCCTGTCAAAGTCGTTCAATGCCTCAGCCAGGCACGCAGCTCGGGACACCTAGATGACACGTTCCCCTTCCCCTCCTCTTTCTTCATCGGGGCCGGTGGAGGAACTGGGCTGTCCCACTTACCACTGCAGGTTGATGTTTTCCTTTGGGAGCAGCCCCTACTTCCAGATCAAAGGGATCGCTAAGGTGTATTGGCTGAGCATTGCTGGTAGGAGTGGGCTGGAGCTTCATGGATGCTGCGGGCAGGCAGGGGGCACTTGGGAGCAGAGGGGAGAAGCGCGAGGTCCCCGCGTGGGGGCAGGACCAGGCCCATAATGGAGAGAGCCTGGGAGGTTGAGGAGAGAAGGCAAGAGAGCGTGGGTCCAGGCTGTGGAGAGCATCTCCTAAATTTACCCTTCCTGCAGGATCGAGGGCAGTTCGTTCCACTCCACTCCAGTGGTCCTGTGGCTATGAAGGTTGAGCTGCCAGCTGCAGGCACGACACCAGCAGCCGTAACTTCTTCAACTGGTTGTGTGACCCATGCGGCCCAGGGTCTAACAGGATCGCCGAGGTGGGGCGCTGCGTCCTTCATCAGCCGGAGTGATGTCCAAGCCCCTGCTGCTTGGGAGCAGGGCCAGGGCGCCATACTCAGCTGACCTGTTTCCCCTACCAGGTCATCATCGAGGACCTTTAGCCCGATCCCTTGGAGTACTACCCACGGTAGGAATGCACCAAAGGTCATGAACTGAGAAGAGGGCCTGTCAGTGAGGAGCCAGGGGGTTGGGTGTGTGTGTGTGTGTGAATGTACCGGGGACAGTCAGATTTGGGGTGGGGAAACTGAGGCTCAGAGGAGCGTGGGCCCCAGCTGGCCAAGGGAGCGGTTGGCAGGGTGAGAAGTGAACCTGGGGGAACTCAGCACACATCCAGGTGTTTGTGTCCATGCCGGCAAGTTCAGGCCCGCCAGGCTGGCTTCCAAAACATCGTAGTTCACTCGGGAGAGGCGAACGGTCTCCAACCGATTTCTCAGAACTGTCAGCCATGCCCTTCGTCTCCTCTGTCAGGACTCCAGCCTCTTGTTCTGTTGGGAATGACCTGCCAGTCTTTGGGAGTGGGGCTCCCTTGTCCCAACCCGCTCCTATGCCACGAATTCCCCACTTCCCTCCGTGTTCCCGACCACCCCGGGGCCTCCCACAGCCACATGGCCATTCTTGGGAATGGCACTGGGCTGTGGGCTGGAGGCTCCTGGGTCTCTAGGGGAGGAGGAACAGGGATACCACAAGGACAGAGGACACCCTCAACCCACCTGGCTACCCTTCGCATTATGCATTTTAGCAAATCCCTAACGTGTGTGTGTGTCTGTGTGTGTGTGTGTGTGTGTGTGTGTGTGTGTGTGTGTGAGTGTGGGCACCCCGGGCACGGCAGCTGTGTGGATATGGACAGTGCAGAGCATGAGTCTGACCAACCAGAAGAAGTCGAGGAGGTGTTCACCGCTGTGAGAGATTTGTGGACGAGGCTACGTGGTGCTTTCCCTGCACAGGAGAGAAATGGGGGAAAGGAGCACCAGGCGAGCTCTGGAGGGTATCCAGCACGTATCTGAAAGGATGGCAGTAGTGACAGAAGCAAATTAAGAAGTGCTTTATGTCTGTGTGTGTGTGTTTGTCCTTGGAGCCAGGACATGGAAAGAGGCAGTCTGCCTGGGGGGGCCCTCCATCTTTCAAATATGGGATTGTACGAATGGCGGTGATGTTCAGCATGGGTGCAGGGGAGGGGAGGGCATGGCATGAGGATCTCCTAGGCAGGGTCTAGGAGGACAACAGGAAAAGGTAGAGTTCTCCTCATGGGTGTCTTATCCTTCAGGGCAGGGAAACAGGTGGGGAAGGGTCCTGGTGAGCGGGGCCCTCATGACCTGATGGCTCCCGGTCCCGCCGCAATGACACCACTTAGGGAGCTTGGCCCAGTACCCTTGATCCTGGAAGCATGCCCCGCACTGCTGTGATGTGTTCCCTGCCTGCGTCCGGTAGGAGCACCGCAAAACCCACATGTCCGGGAGGACTAAGGAGGCCGTCACTTGTGGTCCCTGCGGACCCAGCCATCCCCAGCCTCAAATCCCTACCACAGGGGACAGTTCCAAGGAAGTGTGAGGGAAGGCAGGTGTGAGTGGTGGAAGACACTGCTGCTTTGTGAGTGCGCTGTGTGAAGGAATTCTGCGTTCTCCTGTGTGAGTGTGTGGGTGTTTGTGTGTGCGTGCGTGTGTGTGAGCTTGCACGTGTGGCCACCTGAGCTTGCCACTCTCCTGTGGATCGTGTATGTTTGTGTGGTGTGTGTCAGTTTGCATGTGCACGTGCGTGTGTGGCAAGTGTACATGCCTGTGGACCGAAGACCCTGTGTCTTGGTGTGTGTATCGGGAGAGAGTTTTTGCAGGTGAACGAGTATTGTGTTTGCAAGGCCACATGTGTGTGCCACTGTGTAGGGACGCTGGGTGTTTATATGTTGTGTGTTTGCATGCCCACGTATGTGTTGGTGTGTGAAGCTATTGTGCATGTTTCTGTCCCACAGACCTTGTGAGTTGGTGGGTGTTGCCTGACTGTGTGTTCCACACGGATGGGCATGTGTGTGTGTGTGTGCACATCTGTGGCCCAGTGCACATACCTGAGTTTGGGCACCATGTGTGTTTCCATTTCATGTGTGGGCATCTTTACATGGTAGCGCATATGTGTATGTATCTGGTCATGTGTTCGTGCCTGTGCGCCTGTGACAGTTTGTGCTTCTCATTGTTGTGTGTGTGTTTGTGTGTGTTTCTTGTGTACGTCAGTGTGTGCTCCTGTCAAGTGTGCATGCCTTTGCACTGGAGATCATATGTGTTGGGTGTTTATTTCCTGAATGTGTCTTTGCCCGTGCACAGGGGACTGTGTTTGTGCGGACAAGTGTGCATGCCAGTGAGCGGGGACCGTGTGTCTGTCACGTGGTGTGTGTGTTTCCCAGTATACAGGGACGTGTGTGTGCGGGTGAGCACCAATCTGCCCGGGTGTGTGTGCTATTTGCAGAATGCAACGCAAGACACTCCGTCTCTGGTGGGGCAGGCGTTCGTTCCTGCTGCCTGTCGCCTCGGTGCCATTCTCAGCTCCTTGCCGCCTGGCCTTCCAAAGAGTGGGCACTGAGATCACCGAGCCGGTGGACAGCATCCACCTGCCAATGTATCCACAGAGTTGGCCCAGACTTCGTCTTCAGGGAGGGAATCTAGGTCCCCTTTGCTGTATGCTCTTGGCTCCAGGAAAGGCATGCCTCCCTCTGTCCTCCATGCCAAACACACTGCGTGTCTCTTTGAGGGTGTGATTTGGTGGGCACGCAGCTTGGCACCTTTTTGAGGGTCACTGACCTGGCAGTCCCTGAGGGGCAGAGGGCTTTGATTTCCTGGGAAAAAGAGATGCTCTGACACGCATCTGCATCTTCCATCCTGAAGCCTTTGGGTTCCAGTGGCCGTGTGGGCACAGGGGTCAGAAAAAGAGTGCCGGAAGAAAATTCAGAGAGGACGACAGAGGAAGAGGCTGAGGTGGAGGAGGTTAAGGATGAGGACGAAGAGGAAAGCATGAGGAAAGGACAGGCGGACCGGTGGATAGAGCACTCTTCATAGTTTCCTCCTGACCAGCAGAGGGCATGCACTGGGACAACCTGTAGCCGCACATTTCCCCTGAGGAGGCAGATGGCTTCGGGGCCTCTGTCCCTGAAATCACACTATGAATATCCAGGGTCTGGGCTGACCATTTCCACACACACTGGACCAGGCTTCCCGGTGGTGCACACAGTGTCCTGGATCTTACAGGAATCTATTCAGGAAGGGCGAGGGACAGCTTCTGGTTGTCCATACAAAATCCAGGCAAGGGCACGCCCGACGAGGACGCGGGTGGGGCGGGGGCAGGCGGGTGGGCTGGGGGTGGAGTTGGGGGGGTAAGCGTGGCGGTTAGAGGGGGTTTCGGTGCGGCTGCGAGCCCGAGGCCACCCCGGAGGAGGCGCGCCCGCGGGCTCTAAGCCTGGCTGGCGGGCTATGGCGGGGGCGAGGGGCGGGGCCGCCGGCGGACACGCCCACCGCCGTGCCACCGGATGGACCCGAGGGCCGTCCCGCGTCCTGGGCGTGGCTCGCAGACTCAATCCCGCTAGATCTCATACATGCCCCAGCCACCTCTGCCACTTGGACACCTTGCTCCAGGCCCTTGTGCACGTTCGTCTCAGAGTCCAGTGTCCTCCGGGAGGAGACTGCTATCGGTCGCCGTCCGTGGGCACCAGAGCTCCATTTGCCGTGCTGCCTTCGGAAGTCTGCGCTCACATATGCAGCCCCTCCCTCCACAGCAGACCCAGCGAGGCAGGGTCCTGGGGTGTTGAGGCGGGGTCCGGCGGAGGCGGGGCGGTCCCCAGAATCCTGGAGCCTCCTCAGGCAGGAAAAGGGCCGTTTACGAGGCGGCTGTGCACCGGGATAGAGGCCCCCGGGCTAAGATGGTGGCGCTGGAGGCCCTAGGTTTGGGGATGGCGGAAAAGGCTGTGCGGGAAGGGGAGGAGCGATGGGAGAGAGAGGATGCCATCCTGGTGGTGGAGCTGGTCCTAGTGGGGGCTGACCTGAGGTTGGTGCTGCAACTGGCCGTGTTGGAGGGGGAGGACCGAGAGGACGAGGAGGACAGGGAGGAGGCCGTGGAGGAGGTAGACGAGGCTGACACGGAGGAGGAAGACGAGGCTGGGGAGGTTGAGGAGTCCGAGGAGGAGGGGGAGGGGGATGGTGAGGGAGAGGAGGCGGAGGAGGAGGGGGAGGAGGCTGACAAGGCTGTGGAGGAAGAGGGCGAGGAGGCTGTAGAGGCTGAGCAGGAGCAGGGCGAGGAGGAGGAGGATGTGGACAGGGAGGAGGAGGGGGAGCCTGAGCATGCGGAGAAGGAGGAAGTTGAGGAGGCTGAGCAGGAGCCAAGGGAGGAAGAGTAGCCCGAGGAAGAGGAGGAGGTGGAGGGGCCTGAAGAGGCTGAGGAAGAGGAGGGGGAGGAACAGGCTGAGGAGCAGGCTGTTGTGGAAGAGGCTGAGGTGGAGGAGGCTAAGGAGGAGCATGTTGGAGAGGAGCATGTTGGAGAGGCAAAGGAAGAGGAGGCTGGGGAGTGCGAGGGCCCTGAGGAGGGAGAGGAGGCTGAAGGGGCTGAGCAGGAGGCTGAGCACGAGGACCAGAGGGAGGAGGGCCAGAAGGAGGAAGAGGGGCTCAGGAGCTGCAGGAGAAGTGGAAAGGGGAAGAACAGCCAGAGGGGCGGCGGGGTCCGATTCTGTCCTCGCTCGAGGCTCTAGAGGCCCTGCAGTCAGAGCTGGAGAGCATGAAGAAACAAGCCATCAGTTCCTACTCTGGGCTCAGGCTCAGGTGTTGTCGGAGGCAGCAGCGTCCCCTGGAACACCGAAGCGCCCTTATCCGGGGCATCCCTGGCTTCTGGGCCAAGGCTGTATCCTTGACGCTGTCATGGAGGGACCCCGATGTGGCTGGGCTAGAGCAAGAGGAACCGAATGGAGGGGGCCAATGTTGAGTATCAAAATACATCAGTTGGTGAACCCCCCCCCCCCAGCCACACCACAGCCCGCCAGGTTGTGGTTGCCATGCTCATGACCTGGTGATCCAGACAGGCTGAACATACTCGTTCTAGGTGGGGGTGGGAGCTGGGTGCCTCAGAGTGCTCTTGATGTCTCACGAGGCACTGGAAATACATGGGGTTTAGGTGCAAAGGTGCAGCACAGAATTAGGAATTAGGAGCCGCAGCAGGGCGTCTTCCCACAAAACGGCTCCAGCCAAAGCTCGGGTTCCCCTTGGGTTATCGGGGGAGGCGCACGGGGGTGCGTGCCCAACTGTTTGGCATGAGACAGGAATGTGTGCTTGTCCGGAGATGAGCTGGTTGGGTCTGGCTGTCAGCACAGGAAAATGGGCTGGGGAGGGGGGTGTGGGGCGGGAGGGATTTCCCTGAGGATGCACAGATTCCTGTGTGAGTGTCAAGATCTGTAGGATCCCGTGCAGGGGCCCAGCGGGTCTTGATGCAGGCCTGCAGGGGCGTGTGACCCAGGAGAGCAGAGGGGAGGCAGTGCCCGGCCGCTGTCCAGACTTACTATGTTGTTGTAGCTCTATCATCTCAAGCCCTCAGAGGATCCTTGACTTACTGCAGTTTGTGAAGAACCCCAGATGTCAGCCGTGATCAGGAAGCAAGATGAAGGCCACTTTGCCTACATGAGAGATTTGAAGATCTGGCCTGGCAGACTGAGGCCGGGGCGGGGAACGGGAGAGGGGAGCGTGCCGAAGAGATCCAGCCCCGAAGTCAGCACGGGGAGGTTCTCCTGGACACAGGTTTCACCCTCGTCTCCCCCACTCTGCCACCCGACACGTGGAGGAACTCAGGTTCCCCGTGATTGCTGCAAGATCCTGCTCTTGTTTCGCAAGAACTCCTACTTCCGGAATGAAGTTGTTGTGAAGGAGTATGTCCTCAGCGCTGCTGGTAAGAGGCCGCCGCCTGGATGGGCGGCAGCAGGTGCCAGACGGAGGGTCAAACCTGAATCTTTACCTGGCGCCATCTCCCATTCTCATCTTCCAGCAGGGTACGGACCGGCCCATTCCACTCCCATCCAGTGGCACCAGAATTATGAACGGGAGGCCTACAGTCGCAGACACCACGACACCAGTCTTAACTCCTTCAACTGGTTCTCTGACCACAGCTTTGCTGGGTCTAGCACCATAGCTGAGGTGGGGCCCTGTGACAAACAGCGGGAAGGACCCCATGAGTTCCCCCGGCTGCTTGGGATGGGCCTCTGAGCCCTGCACCATTTCTCCTGCCAGATCCTCACAGACGACCTGTGGCCCAACCCCCTACAAAACAACATGAGGAAAAGGTCTTAGGAGAGGCATCCGAGAGGAGGACAGGTGAGGGGCCTGGGGTGTGGGTGTTAAATGTGCTCCGTGGGGCTCCATGGGACCTCGGCTCCACCAGTGGAGACACTGAGGCTCCGAGGAACTCTCCGATGCAAGGACCCTGGGTCAAAAGGGCATAACTATGAGACAGGTAGCTTGGAAAAGTACAGTGCTAAATGGCTTCTGCATGAGGTGGTTTGAGGCAGGCGGGGCCCAGCAGCGTCAATGAGCAGACGTGGGGAGGCAAAGCCGGCTCGCAGCTGCACTTCTGGGAATTGTCATTCCAGGGCCATGAGCCCCACCCTAATGACTCCTAGCACTGCCTTACAATTGGGGCCCGCGAAGCTGCCGCCTGCCACCCTTGGCACAGTCATCTGGGTATGCTGGCGCAAAGGCACACCCCGCCATCCTGTCACACTTCTGTGTTGGTCTGGAGACCACAGTCAACCCCTTGATTTCCACAGGCAGCTCCTTTCCCACCGCCCCCAGCCACGCTGAGAACACTGGCCAGCGTGCACAGATTATTTGAATACATGGGTGGAGGATTGGTAAGGCAATCACAGTGAGCAGCGACGAGTGGCATGGGAGAGTGACCGCCGTTCCGGGGAGGGCTTTCAAACACTGAAGCCACCCTACCTATGGCCCAGAGGGTACACAGTGTTCTCCTAATATGTGCCTGTGTGCATGTGTGTCTGTCTGCGTGTCTGTGTGTCTGTCCCTCCCTGGGAGCGTCATGCATTTGAGATGAATATGAGGGAGCATTGCATTGGCCGAATCCAGTCCAAAAGCTTCAGGTGGACCCGAATGGTCAGGCCGGTTCCTCTGCGTGGGAGTAACCGAAGACTGGTGCCCGGCGAAACAGAAGGCAGATTGAGGGCCCAGGCAACCTGGAAAAATATTAAAAGATTGAAAAACAAGGTCAAGTGACCTTGTGTGAATGTGTGCGTCTGTGTGTGTGTGTGTGTGTGCATGCAGGCACTTGGTTGCGCACTCCCCTTTGTGGCAGGGGGTCGGGGGAGTGCCTGAGCATATTGGCCGCTTTTGGGTGTTTGACTTCTCTGACAGTGCATTGCCAGCCCATGGAATGGCTTGGTCTGTAGCTTGCCCAGAGGGCTAGGGCACACAGGCTCGGGGACTGCATCCCAGGTGTCAGAGGTCCTTCCCCTTGGGGTGCGGGGGTGCTGGGTAGGGAGAGGAAATGAGACCAAGGCCAGCTCCCTGGGGCTCATCTCTTCCCTGGAGAAATGAGGAAGTTCAAGGAAAGGGAGCGACGAGCAAGGGCCGAACATGTCCAGGACGCAGGTTCGCTGCATGGTGATGAGAGTCGTCCAGGGATGCTCCCTGGTGGGTGTCCTCCGACACATCCAATGCACATGCCACGGGGGAGGTGCGGGGAGAACCCAAAGTTCATTACTCAGTTGAACCCAGCGCTGGTGCACTTCATGGGCCTAGGAACAGTGCACAGGCTCTTGCTGTCACAGTTGGACTCTCAGGACCAGCCACAATGATAGGGAATGTGGGACAGGCCTTAAGGAGGGTCGTTGGGAGAGGCAACTGAGGGAGGTGATGGAGGGAGGGCGGAAAGATGACACTCATTCATGCACAGGAGCCAGGCGAGACTCTAATATGTGGGCAAGACTGACAGTCACACACACAAACACAGACACTCTCAAATGCACACTCAGGTCCAAAATCACTCACCCCCCATACACACACATTCAGGCACTCACACACACTGAAACACACTCAGTCACCCCCGACATACACACTCCTTCACTTAAAACCCCTAATATACGCACACTCGCTCCTTCACTCAAGCACACACTCACTCACCCACCCACACACATGCTCTTTCACTCACATGTTCTGACACTCACACACTGTCGAACTCACGCTCCCCCAGGATCCCTAGCCTCTTGTTTTCCTAAGGCCCTAGTTTGGGGTCTGCCAGAATGCAGATAGTCAGAGGGGTGGGGCAGGGGTAGCACGCTTGCTAAGTGCAAGGGCCTTTCCACCCACCCATGTGTTGTCTGTCCCATGATGACTCTGGGGCTGATATCCCTTAGCCTTCTGTGCGTAGGTCCATGGAAAGACCTGGAGCAAACCGAGTATCTGTCGCGAGCCGCACCTGGGAGGCGGTGAGGTGAGCCCCTTGGGTGTTCCTCCCCCGAGCGGGTGTCTGCTTGCCTGAGATGCCTCTGGCTAGAGACGCTGGCAGAGGACCGTGTCCGCAGGCAGCAGAGTGGGGAGATATGAGCGTTAGCCCCACGAGGCTCTTCTCCATCCCCAGCTAATGTGGCTGCATGGGCAGCAGCCCTGAGGATGAGGGGAGAATACTAACTTTCCTGCCCCACAACGCACCCCAGCCAGTGAGGCTCCTCGCTCCACAACTTTCCGGAAGTGCAACGGCACTTTCCCAGAGGAGAGTATGGCAGTGAAACTGCAAGGATGCTACTTGTCCCTTTCAGTATGAAGGACGGATCTCCTGTCTGGCTTCAGGTTGTGGAATTGACGATCTGTAGGTCCTAGCCTTGCCCCTTCCAGGGCGGGCAGACGCCTCTGAAGTTCTAAGTGGGAAGGTTTGGCTTGTTCGGCCTGCGGGGAGATCGGTCTTATCAGCCTCTTTTCTTTTTAGGATTTTATTTATTTATTTAAGAGAGAGAATGAGAGATAGAGTGTACAAGAGCAAAGAGGGTCACAGGGCGAAGCCGACTCCCGCTGAGCAGGGAGCCAGACGTGGGACTTGTTCTGGGACTCCAGCACGATGACCCGAGCCGAAGGCAGGTGCTTCAGCAACTGAGCCACCCAGGTGTCCTTCTTTTCAGCTTCTTGGTCTTTAAATGCCGGGGTACCCGCCTGCTGGACCCTGGCTCTACTTCTGTGGCTCAGAAGAACGTGTGACTTCTTAATCCGCAGCGGGAATGGGACAGCTCACATGTTGGCCCATGGTCTGAAGGGGTCCTAGGCTGGGCCATTTCGGGGCACCGCAGGGTAGACATCTATGTTTGTTCCTTTTGGTAGGGTGATGCCAAGAATGTAAAACATGGGGGAAGAGGTGGGCACAGGATCCCCCACCTCTGAGCAAACCTCCCCTTTGCTCGAACAATGGCGTGATTGAGGCCCGGCCTGGAGAAATGGGCGAGGCGGGGCGGTCAAAAGCTTTGGGAGATCAGGGAGCCCCGGATGTCGAGAGTCAACTGGATGCTGAGGGCGTCAGGTCCAGCGTCCCCAACGGGAAAGCAGGGGGCCGGACAGCTCAGACAAAACCACGCTACCGTCCCGTTTGACCGCTCAGAGAAGACAATAGCATCCAGTCTAACAGCCTCTGCAGGGGTCCATGTTGCAGCACGACCCGAAATAAAGGAACTAACCATGAAACATTGGTCGCTGTCACAAGCTCAGGCACTTGGTCTCCAGATGTCAGCCCACAAGACCCATCAACATGGGAGAAGGGCGGCGTGATCCAAGGCCTGACTGGCCGCACCTTGGCAGCGAATCCACAAGGGGCCCACTCTCAAGGTTCTGGAAAGAGCTCAAAAGAACACCCAAGTCTGAATGCGAACCCGGCAGCCTTCTCGGGGCGTATTGTACTCTGGCTCAATAAACTTTGCCCTCCTGCCCAGTGCACTTCGTCTGGTCTACCCCTTCCTTCCTCGACGCGGTGCAGCCAAGAACCCGGGCACTATGGGAACAAAACTCCTATAACCCAGAGTGCTTTACCGCATCTACGTTGAATGCGCATTCTTCGGGGCTCTCCCCACTCACAGTTGCAGTGAACACCTTAGCCTGGGAGGCCCCAGGTCGGCCGATAACAGGGACAAGGCTGGCGCAAGGCGCGAGGGGCCTGCTCAAGGCTGTCTGTCATGACTCCACGGAACGGCACCCTGCAGCTTCCAAGATATAGCTCTGTGCCTGCTCACCTGAGTATGCAAAGGGATGCCTGCTTGGAAGCATTTGTCTCTGGGGCCCATTAGGCAATGCAGAGTACTTCCATATGCAAATCCTGCTCTGGTGATTGTTATGCGTGTACTTTAGGGGGATGCCTTATTTCAGGCTAGCACCTTGACTTAAGGGACTCACGTACCTGCTTCCTCTTGGCCCGCTGGCCTCTCTTTACCATAGGGCCCGCCTCCCACCAGCATTGCACCACACCCTCATGACCCACGGCTCATCCTCCCATTCCTACTCCTTATGTCTGGTGAACATTTTCTGGGTCATTGGTGCCGAACATCGACTGCACTTTACAGGAGTTTTCTCTCTGAACCGGTCGAACGTATCACGCAGTGACTTCTGGACTCCGTGCATCCAAAGGGGTAGCAGGCTCTTCCTCTCCCAGAGGATCCCGGTGTGTGGTGGGTCACTCCCACCTCTGTAGGCTGCCAAGAGATGCGTCTTTGCCTCGCTGGCCCAGTGGCCGGGCCACACTTTGGAGCGTACCTTCTGCTAGGAGTACATTGGGCTCCTTGGATGTGCAGAGTCAGCGTTGTCAGGCAACTTGCAAAGCCCTGTCACGTTAGGTCTTCGTGCACTTGCTGCATGAATAACTCCCTCCCTCCTCTCTCTGGCATTCCGGATTCGCGCATGTCGGTGGTGGGCATGAGAGTTTCCCGCAGACCTCTTTGGAACCCTTCACTTCATTTCTTTGTGGCTTTGCCTCTCCATCTCACCCGCATGACGTTGTGGGATCTGTCTGCAGGGCCACGGGTGCATTCAGATCTCCTCCTGACGTCCAGGAGGGAATGTTTTCGTTCAGGCTGTGGGCTTTGCAATGTAGAGAATTCAGCCTCCGTCCCTGCCTCCGCCCGTCGTCGCTCCCCCCCTCTCCCTCCTCCTCCCCCCCGTCCCCATGCCTGCCTCCTCCTCTGCCCTCCTCTCTCCCTCGCACCCCCTCCTCTCCCTCCCTGTTCCTCTCCCTCTGACCACCCTCTCTCTTCTTCTCCTTCTCCACACCGCTCCTGCTCTTCACCCTCTCCCTGTGGAACACCCCTACCCCGGTCTTCCCTATCTCCAAGGATGTGCTCTATTTGGTGCACTATTTCTTCAGCACCCTCCTTTAGCGCCCTGGGCAAGTATACAGGAGCTAATTCAGTTTGGACTGTAGCAGTAAACCCACAGTCTGGGCTGTGTCAGGGACAGTTTCAAAAAATTGTGCTTCTCTCCCCACCCCAGACGCCCGGGCGTTGTTATCCCTGCAAGGTCACTGGGTTCGTTGACGAGTAGAATTTGAAACGGTGACGCGCTACCACCCAGAACCCTGCACTTCACCCCAAGGGGGTTCCAACTGCCTCCTTCTGGTCAAATCCCACCCCCCGCCACGGGCGGCCCGACACATTCCTCTTAGATACGTGAGGCCCTCCCACGATGCAACACCAACGCCTTCGTGCTTGCCGTCACCCACTGGGACTTCCTGGCACTTCAGGTGGCATGATTCGTATACATTTCGGTATGCCTCCCTGCAGGGGACCGGCATGAAGTGTGGGATTGTGGAGAAGGGCCTCGTGAGTACCGCAGAAGGGGCAGGGTGTGCCGGCAATGCTCACTTTGCCATCCTCTCCCTGGCTGGCACTCCACTCAGGGACAGACAGACCAAGGAAGAACTTGCAGCAGAGCTGGGGCAGCCGAGACAGCCACAGCTCCTCAGGAAGGCAGATTAAAGCAGGCTCCGTGTAGCATTATGCTGGAGCTCAGACATCCCTGGCAGTTATGGTGAGGCGGGAAGGCAGACACAGGGAAAGGGAGCGTGGATCAGGCAAGGAGGGAGAAACAAAAGATGAAGGGCCAGGCAGAGGAAAGTACAGTGGGAGCGAATCCTACCAGTGGCTTTGACGAAACAACACACCCAGAGGTACTCTTCAGGCTAGCTACCCGGCCCATTAGCATGCCAAAGAGTCCAAATCCTGTACTTGACAGTGGCTGTGCCAGTGGTTGTGTGAGCACGGGCGTGGCCTCGGAACTTAGCTCCTTGCTCCTGCTAGGCCAATTATCTGTGTGCGGTTCCTCTCTTTTTAGGAGAGGCGGGTCTTTGGGGCGGGGAGGACCCTGCATCCCAGATCCTCCTGGGCCGCCTGCAGACTACCTCCCGCACCGGGTGGCTAAAGTGTTGGAAGCAATGTGGAGAGCCGTGTGGCAGTGGTTGGAGCAACAGCTAATGACTGCAGAGCTGACCCCCAGTGTGACGAAGAAGGGGCCGGGTGAGGATCCCTGGCGGCGGGGGTCACCCTTTGAGCCGCTGGCTTTGAATTCCCCCGTGCCAGGAGCGTGTTCCCAAGGGAACTGGTAAGAAGATGAACACGAGTTTTGTGATAGCAGGGACCTCCCGGGAATGGACTGGGAGGTGTCAGCGAAGAAAATGGCCAGGGGCCAGGCACGGACGCCACCCCTGAGGAGGTGCAGTGGCGGCCTGGCTCCCCCGGGAACAAGGGGTGGTGCCGGCCGCGGCCACGCCCACCGCCCTGCCACGGGTTGGTCCTCGGGGCCGCTCAGCATCCTGGGCGTGAGAGGGGTGGTAATATCCCACAAAGCCCACATGCGTGCGAGGAGTGCAACCCCCAACGCCACCCAGAAGCCACCAGGCCCCCAGTATTTGTGCGCATGCGTCCCCCCGGCCAGCGGCCTCCGATAGCTGTCCGCCTCAGAGCGTGGGCGCCATAGCTCCAACTACCCGGCGCTTGCCGGAGCTGCGTGCTCGCCACTCCAGCTCCTTCCGTCCGCGGCTTGCGCGGTTGCTGTGCAGTGCCCCATGGAGTTCGAGGCGCGGTCCGGGCAAGGCGGGGCTGCCCGGGAATCCTGGGCCACCTTAGTCCGTGGAGGGGCCGGTGAGGATTCGGAGGCCCGTGGGGAGGCGGGCGCCTGGGGCGAGGCGTGGGCGCCACGGGCCCTAGGTGCGGGCGGCATGGTTGCAGAATCTGTGCAGGAGGCTGAGACTCGGCAGGGCAGTGGCGAGGCCGTCCGGGGGGAGGATTTGGTGTTCGTGGTGGAGGATATCATGGCGGTGGTGGAGGTCGTGGCCGTGGAAGACGAGGAGGTGACTCAAGCGGAGCAGGACGAGAAGCTGCAGGAGCTGCGGCAGGAAGGGCCAGGGCTGGGTCCCGAGCCAGCCGGGGCCCCACTGGCCGCGCTGGAGGTTGTTCAGGTGGCGCTCAGCTCTGTGGATGCCCAAGCTACCAGGGCCTACGTGCGGCTCAAGCGCAGGAGGAATCAGAAGCGGAGTTCTCACCTGGCTCGCCGGAGGGCCATCATCCAGTGCATCCCTGGCTTCTGGGCCCAGGCCGTATCCTTCCTCCGGCTGGTGGGGCTTGGCTGTGGTGGAGGAGCACCGGGAGGAGGGCAGCAGCAGAGCCACGGCCACGGGCGCTGTGGGGAAGGGTTCCTAACCCCCTTCCCGGGTGGGAGTGGGCCCACGATCCCTATAAGGCAGAGCAGACGAAGGCGGTTCGGGGCGGGGCTGAGAACGCAGGGGCTGAGACCTGTCCAACCATATTTGAGCTGAAGCTGCAGGCGAAGCTATGGGCCTGCAGCTCTCCCAACAGGCTTGCAGGGTTCAGGGAACGTGGGTCAACGCTCTTCGACAAGTACTGTAGCCCAAATCCCACTTGGCTCAGACAAGATATTGGAAAGAAACATTTATTGGGACCTGGGGCAAACGGGGAGGCTGCCCGCCCCCCTTCCCTACCCTTCAGAGACTGTGTGGTTTCCAGAGTTCAGGGCCGACCCACAATGTCGTCCACACACGGGTTGCCGAGTCCATCAGCGGGCCGCCTCGCTTCAGCAGACCGCCAGACCTCAGACTCGGCCCTGCCGGGGTGCTGCAACCTCTGTCTCCACCAGCCCCACACAGCCAGGCCGAGGCCCCAGGCCCAGGCGCCTACATGCACCTTTCCTCCCTGCCAGTCTCTCCCCCTCTGTGTCCTCGCCCGCCCTCTCCCTCTGTCCTCTCTGTGCCCCCCTTGTGTCCGTTCCTCCCGGTGTGGGGTCTCTTTGTCCCTCTCTCTCTTTTCCTTTCCCTCCTGCCCCCACCTACTCCTCACCCTCCCATTAGCTAAAACTGTCTGTATCACCCTTTGTGTCGTGGGTGTGCTGCCATCCTCCAGGTGAGCCGCGTGGCCCTCTCCTGGGCACAGGAGGCCCCTCAAAGTTATGGAGCCTCAGGGAAACACCCAAGCAAACAAGCTGTGAGAGTGGGACGGAGCACATCCAGCCGTCCAAAGCAGTGACTGCCTGCAGGCCCCAGGCACAGGCCAGGGCACTTGGGAACAGAGAGCAATCAGGCCCTTGGCCTTGCCCTGTTGAGTGCAGGCAGCGTCAGAGGTTCTGGCAGCCAAGGGACTCCCCAGGGTTGAGCAGGTGGGAAGAAAGAGCAGGGGCTTAGGAGGTTGGGAGGCCTGCAGGCCCTGGTGTTTCTGCACATGCGCTGTTCGGATACTTCGTTCTCAGCCAGGAAGGGCTGGGTCGCTCCAGGCTCTCCTTCCGTAGCACGTGCGAGGCTCCTTGACACAAATTAGATCCTGAATCACCCCAAGATATCAGCCGTGATGGGTGAACAGGACAGTGACATGCTCAGCTACCTGACCAATTTGGAGGTCAGTCGTGGGAGATGGAGGCTGGGAGAGGCCCGTTGGGAGAGGGGTTTGAGCATGAAAGGGCCGGCATAGTGGTTCAGAGCGCAGCCAGGCAAGCAGCTAGGGATAGGTAGAGGACACGTTCCCACGTGCCCTACTCTTTCTTCGGCGGCGCAGGTGGAGGAATTGTGCCGTCCCAAGTACCGCTGTAGGTTGATGTTTTTCTTTGAGAACAACCCCTACTTCCTGAACAAAGTGATCATTAAGGAGTATCATCTTAGCATTGCCGGTAAGAGTGGGCTTGAGCTTTGAGGATGCTGGGGGCAGGCAGGGGCGCTCTTGGGAGTGCGAGGGGAGGTGCGCGCGGTGCCCCCGTGTGGGGGCAGGCCCGGAACCCTGCCCAGGAGGGAGAGAGCCTGGGAGGTTGACAGGGAGAGTGGGCGAGGTGGCGTGGGTCCCAGGCCTTGCACAGGATCTTCTAAATTTTCCATTCCTGCAGGCTATAGGGCGTCTCGTTCCACTCCAGTGCAGTGGTTCTGGGACTTTGAACGTGGAGCTCCCAGGCGCAGGCACGACACCACCAGCCTTAACTTCTTCAACTGGTTGTGTGACCCCTGCTATCCAGGGTCTCACAGGATCGCTGAGGTGGGGCCCCTGCGGCATTCGTCAGCCGGAGTGATACCCGAGCCCCAGCTGCTGGGGAATGGGGCCCGGGCCCCGTGCCCAGCTCCCCTCTTTCCCCTACCAGGTCATCATCGAGGACCTGTGGCCCAATCCCCTGCAGTACTACCCGAGGCAGGAAGGCAGCCCAAGGGAATGAAGTGAAAGGAGGGCCTGTCGGTGAGGAGCCAGGGGCGCTGGGTCCTGACGTGTGTGTGTGGCAGGTGCCGGGGCACAGGCAGGATGGCGGTGGGTAAAATGAGGCTCAGGGGATCCTGGGCCCCAGCTTGCCCAGGGAGGGGGAGGCAGGGTGAGAAGTGACCTGGGGGAACTCAGGGTATACATCCAGGCGGGTGTGTCCATGCGGGCAATTTCAGGCCCCCCGGGCTGGCAGCCGGAACGTCCCAGGTCACTCGGGAGAGCCCAGACTTTTCCAGCCCGTTTCTCTGAACTCTGAACCCTGCCCATCGACCCTGTCTCAGGCCTCCTGCCATTCGCTGATTTGAGGATGTCCTGCCAGTGTTTGGGAGTAGGGGTCTCTTTTTGCATTCCCGCCCTGTGCCCAGAATCCCTGACTTCCTCCGTGGTGCCGACCATCCCTTGGCCTCCCTCAGCCACACGGCTATTCCTGGGAATGGCACTGGGCCTTGTGCAGGAGGCTCGTAAGGCTCTAGCTGAGGTGGACGAGGGATCCCACGATGAGAGAGTAAACCCTAAACACCGCCTTGGCTATCCTTGGTACTATGCAATTTCAAGAATCCCTAACGTGTGTGTGTGTGTGTGTTTGTGTGTGTGTGTGTGTGTCGGGGACATTCCAGCTGTGTGGACGTGTAAACCGCACAGCATCCGAATCTGACCAACAAGAAGCCGTCGAGGAGGCCTCCACCGCTGTGAGAGATGTGTGGACGAATCTACGTGGTGCTCTGCCTGCACAGGACAGAATTGGGGGAAAGGATCACCAGTGGCAGCTCTGGAGAGTATCCAGCACCTATCTAGGGAAGGCGAGAGAGGCATAAACGAGTTAAGAAACTCTTTGTGTCTGTGTGTGCGTCTGTACTTGGAAGCAGGACATGGTGAGGAGGCAGTCAGCCTAGTGGGACCCTCCACCCCATGGCCTGTAGGATTCCATGTGTGGCGGTGATGTTCAGCATGGGGGCAGGGGAGGGGAGGGCAGGGCTCGGCCTGCCGACAGAGCACCGCCCATCCTAGGCAGGGTCTAGGATGTGGTCGGGAAAATGCAGACATCTCTTCAGGGAGTCTTGTACTTTAGGGCACCGCACACAGGCGGGGAAGTGTCCTGGCTAGCGTGACCCTCATGGCCAGGTGGCTCCAGATACCGCCGCATTGACACGGCCTGTGGAGCTTGGCCCAGTAGCCTTACTCCTGTAAGCGTGCCCCACACTGCTGTGATCAGGTCCCATGCATTCATCCGGTCAGGAGCACTGCAAAACTCACGTGTCCAGGGAGGATTAAGGAGGAGGCCATTCCTTGCGTTCCCTTGGACCCACGCCCTCCCGCGCCACACCACCTGCCCACAGGGAACACTTTCAAATGTGTGTGGGAACAAAATTGTGAGTGGTGGGCACTGTAGCTTTGTGAGTGTGCCGTGTGTGAAGGAGTTCTATGCCCAGGTGCACGTTCGGGTATGTGTGTGCTCATGTGCCTCCGTGTATATGTGCTTGCGCGTGCGGCCACCTAAGCATGCCTCTTTGTCAGGGATCGTGTGTGTTTGTGCATTGTGTTTGAGTTTGCATACGCACGTGAGTGTGTGGCAAGAGTGCATGCGTGTGGACCGAAGACCATGTGTCTTGGTGTGTGTTTCGAGAGTGTGTGTTGCAGGGAGGCAGCCGAAGGTAACGAACTGAGAGGAGGGCCTGTTGCTAATGAGCCAGGGTGGCTGGGCCCTGACATGTGTGTGTGGCAGGTGTCGGGGAACAGGCAGCTTGCCCTGGTGGGGAAACTGAAGCTCAGGGGAGCCTGGGCCCCAGTTCACCCAGGGAGCGGGCGGCCGGGTGAGAAGGGAACCTGGGGGAGGTCAGGCACACATCCAGGCAGATGCGCCCTGCAGGCAAGTTCAGGCCCCCAGCCTGTCTGCTGGAACGTCCCAGGTCACTCGGGAGAAGCAAGGCTCTCCAGCCCATTTCTCTATACTCTCACCTGTGCCCGTCAACCCTCTCTCAGGCCTCCTGCCACTCGTTCAGTTGGTGAAATCTTCCCAGTCTTTGGGAGTGGGGCTCCCTTGCTCCATTCCCACTCCTGTGCCCAGAATCCCAGACTTCCCTCCATGCTCCCGACCACCCCGTGGCCTCGCACAGCCACACGGCCATTCTTGGGAATGGCACTGGGCCTTGAGCAGGAGGCTCGTGTTGCTCTTGCTGAGGAGGAAGAGGGATCCCACGAGGACAGAGGACACCCTCAACACCGCCTTGCCTATACTTTTATTATGCAATATCACGAATCACTAAGGTGTGTGGTTGTGTGTGTGTGTGTGTGTGTGTGTGTGTGTGGCATAGCAGCTGTTGCACGTGTATACCACAGATGATCAGAATCTGAGCAACAAGTAGAAGTTGAGGAGGCATCCGCCCCTGTGAGAGAGGGTTGGAGGAATCTACGTGGTGCTCTGTCTGCACAGGACAGAATTGAGCGAAAGGATCACAAGTGGCTGCTCTGGAGAGTATCCAGCACCTATCTAGGGAAGGCGAGAGAGGCATAAACGAGTTAGGAAACTCTTTGCGTCTGTGTGTGCGTTTGTACTTGGAGCCCGGACATGGCGAGGAGGCAGTCAGCCTAGCGGGACCCTCCAACCCATGGCCTCTGGGATTCCATGTGTGGCGGTGATGTTCAGCATGGGGGCAGGGCAGGGCAGGGCTCGGCCTGCCGACAGAGCACCGTCTATCCTTGGCACGGTCAAGGAGGAGGACGGGAAAAGGCAGACCTGTGTTCATGGGAGCCTTGTCCTTTAGGGCAGGGCACACAAGTGGGGAAGCGTCCTGGTGAGCGGGGCCCTCGTGGCCTGGTGGCTCCTGGTACCACTGAGTTGACACCGCTTGGGGAGCTTGGCCCGGTAGCCTTGCTCCTGGAAATGTACCCCACACTCCTGTGATGCCTTCCCATGCATTCATCTGCTCAGGAGCACGGCAAAACCCACATGTCCTGGGAGGAGTAAGGAGGAGGCCATTCCTGGTGCTCCCTGTGATCCACGACCTCCTGCGCCGCACCACGTGCTGACGGGACAGTTCCAAGCACGTGTGAGGGAAGGCAGTTTGAGTGATGTGCACTGTGGCTTTTTGAGTGGGCTGTATGAGGGAGTTGCATACCCAGGTACACGTTCGGGTGTGTGTGTGCGTACGTGCATGCGTGTATGTGTGCTTGCACATGCAGCCACCTGAGCATGTCTCTTTGCTGGGGATCATGTGTGTTTCTGTGGTGTGTGTGAGTTTCCACGCACATGTGACTCAGTGGCAAGAGGGCATGCCTGTGGACCGGAGACCAGGTGTCTTGGTGTGTGTTTGGAGAGTGTGTGTTTGCAGGGCACAGGTGTGTGTGTTTCGAGGCCACGTGTGTGTGCCAGTTTGTAGGGACCCTGGGTTCTTATGTGCTGCACTTGTATGTTTGCATGCCCACTTATTTGTTGATTTGTGTTTCTAGGGGTGCATGCTTGTGTGCCATAGACCTTGTGAGTTCGTGTGTGTTGCCTGAGTGTGTGTTTGCACACAAATGGGCGTTTGTGTGTGCGCGCGCGTGTGTGGGCCCAAATGCACAAACCTGTGTGCGGGCACCCACTGTGTTTATATTTCATGCGAATGCTTGTTTCCATGCATCACATGTTTGTATGTGTGTGGCCAAGTGTGTGTTTCTGTGTATCGGTGACAGTGTGTAAGTCCCAGTGTTGTATGTGTGTGTGTGTGTATTTCCTGTGCACATCTGTGTGTTTTCCTGGCAAGTGTGCATGACTGTGTACTGGAGATCAAATGTTTTGGGTGTGTGTTTCCTGAGCGTGTCTTTGGCATGCGCAAGTGGTCTGTGGGCGGCCAAGCGTGCATGCCTGTGTGCTGGGACCGTGTGTGTGTTGCACGGTGTGTGTGTTTCCCAGTGCAGGTGAACCTGTGTGTGTATGTGAGCAGAAATTTGCCTGGCTGTCGGTGCTATTCCATGGGTGTATTGCATCTGTGTGTGTTTTCGGGCGCACCTCGGTGTGTGATTTTCTTCTGGGTACGTATGTATGGAAGTGTTCCAGAGACATTCCATGTGAGTGTTGAATGTATGTGTGCTTGCATGCACAAGGGTTTCTGTTGTGTGTCTGTGTGTTTGCAGACCTTTGGGTGACTTTGAGTGTCTGTGAGTGTGAGTGTGCATGAGCACTCGCCCGCGCGCGAGCATTCTATAACCACCTGCTCATGCCTCTGTGTGGAGATTGTTTGCATGGCTGGTGTGTATGTGTTGCTGTAGCACATGTGTGTGTATTTGGGTGGTCATGTTTGCACACCTGGGTGCCCAAAATCGTGTGGGTGTGTGTGTGCTGCAGGTTTGTGTGTTGGCATGAGCTCTTGTTGTGTGTGTGCGTGTCTGGTTGTGAGACCACCGTGTATTCCTGTATACTGATGACTGTGTGTTCCTTGAGTGTCTCTGTGCTGTATGGGCCGTGTGTGTGTGTGTGTGTGTGTTTGTGTGTGTGTGATGGTGTGTGGGTGTTGTTCTGGGGTCAATTGTGTATTCTTCTGTCCTGGAGGACGTTTGTGTATGCTGTGCGTGTGGAATAACATGTGCAAAATGTGTTTGTTTTGGGAAGCTCACGGTACATGCCTGTGAGCCAGAGACTTTGTGTGTGGTGCGTGTGGGCATGTGCGTGAACACGTGTGTGTGTGTGTTGGTGTGGATCAGTGTGCGTTCCTGTGCAACGTAGAACATGTGTTTGTGTTCTGTGTGGGAATCCCAAGAGCAGGTGTGTCTGTGCATGTGTCTGGGGAGGGCAAGTTGTATATTTATGTGAGCCTAAGACCAGGTGTATTTGTTCCGTGTGTGGGTGTGCGTGAGATCCTGGGTGGAGCGGGCTGTGTGTGATCGTGCCGGGCCACGCATGTATTGCTTTGCCAGAGAACTTCTGTGAGTGTTGTGCAAGTGTTTGCCAGTGCAGGTGTCTCTGTTTGCACGGGCAAGTGCGCATGTGTTTGCACATGTGCATGCAGGACGCATGTGTTTGTGTATGTGTTCTGAGAATGTGTGCATGCACAGGTGTGTGTTCAAGTGGGTGTGTGCTGCCACATGCATTTCTGAGGGTCGCAGACTGTGTGTGTGTGTGTATGTGCACATGTGATAGAGAGAGAGAGAGAGAACGGTGCCTTCTGCATTGGTTTGTGTATCTGTTTGCGTGAGGCCTCTTCATTCCTGTGTGTCGAGCCAGGGTGGGTGGGTGTGTGTCATGTGTCTGTGTTTGCATGATCTCCGGTGTGTGTTGCATGCCTGCGTTTCCAGGCACTTGTGAGTGTGAGTGTGTGTGGCCACAGGCACATGCCTGTGTGTCAAGATCATAAGCATGTGTGTTGTGTGCCCAAACTTTTGCATGTGCACATATGTGTATGAGAGTGTGTGTAGGCCCCAGTCAGCGAATGAGAGGGACTGAGGGATTTCTAGCTCTACCGATGATGGAGGAAGTGGCAAGAGGCCGAGGGCAGCCACATCCCTCCAAACACAGAGGCCTCATGTGCATTCCGTGGTTCTTCAGGGTTATATCTCCCGTGTCGATGCACAGACGCACAGGGGCCAAGGCAAGGAGGGAGTTGTGGGAGTTGCCAGGCGGGTGTGAGGCACACCACCCATCTGTGCTGATTGCACATATGATTCCAGGTATGGGAAATAGCTAGGGGTTTCAGTCACCTTCCCAGGTCACACACCTCTTGCCTTGTGGCCCCTCTCAGCTTCGCTCCCCAGCAAGGACAATGCCAGACGTCTGTCATTGCATGAAAGTCACCCGGGAGTGGGAGTGCACGTGCACAGCATCCACATGATGGCGAATAGATGAAACCACGGTCTAAAGACTGTGGGAGCGCATATGAAATCCACTCTGGTGGAAAAACGTGGAGACGCGGTAGGGGACTATCCCTGTATATGTGCACACTTCTCCTGACTCAGACTGGGGGGGGAGTGAAAAAGCCCCTTTAGTCGGTGATGCCTGGAGAGACAGGATGTCATTGGCACCAGACCAAGAGCCCCAAGACTATTTTGCTAGCTTGAAACCACACTTGGGGATCCCTCACCACATTTGTGGACCAGCTCTGGGGTTGTGATGGCCTGTCTGGATGATCCGCTCACGGTCTGACCCGACTGGCCCAGAGCAGAGAAGGCTCAGGAGGATGTGCTCTCCTCCACAGCCCAGACGAGCCGGGAGCCCCTGTCCGGGGCATTCGTCCTATTTGCAGAATGCAAGGTAAGATGCTAGGTCTCTGGTGGGGCAGGCTTGGTTGCTGCCTGTCGCCTGGGTGTCATTCTAAGCTCCTGTCCGCCTGGCCTTCCAACCAGTGGGCACTAAGGTCACCAAGCAAGTCGGCAGCATCCACATGCCACCCTCTCCACAGGGTTGGCCCAGACTTCTTCAGGGAGGGCCATCTGGGTCCACTTTGCTGTATGCTCTTGGCTCCGGGAAAGGCATGCCTCCCTCTGTCCTTCATGCAAAACACAAGGCGTTTCTCTGTGAGTGTGTGAGTGTGTGTTTGTGTCGGCACCCAGTTTGGCACCTTTTCCAGAGTCACCGGCCTGGCTGTCGGTCCCTGAGGGGGAGAGGGCTTTGATTGCCTGGGAAAAGAGATGCTCTGAGACGCATCTGCATCTTCTATCGGCAAGGCTTTAGGTTCCAGAGGCTGTGTGGCCACAGGGGCAGAAAAAGTACGCTGGCAGACATAGTCAGAAAGGAGGACGGAGAGGAGAGCATGACGAAAGGGCAGGCGGAACGGGAGACAGAGCGCTCTTCATCGTTTCCTCCTGACCAGCAGAGGGCATGCACTGGGAAAAACTGTAGCCGCACATTTCCGCCGAGGATACAGACGGCTTAGGGGACTCTGTCACCTGAAATCGCTCTATGAATATTCTAGTGCCTGGGCTGACAATTTAACGCACATGGACCAGCTTCCAGCTGGTGCACATATTGTCCTGAGTCTTACAGGAGTCTATTCGGGAAGGGCGAGGGACACCTTTGAATTGTCGGTACAAAATCCAGGCAGAGGGCGCACCCGACGAGGATGCGGGAGGGGGCAGGGGCTGGGGGGTGGTGTGCGGGAGGTGCTGCGGGGGGAGCGTGGGGGTGGGACGGGGTTTCGCTGCTGCTGGGATCCCGAACCCTCCCTGGAGGAGGCGCACCTGCAGGCTCCCTGGCTGGCTGGCTGGCTCCGGTGGGGGCGATGGGCAGGGCCGGGGGCGGGCACGCCCAACACCTTCCCACTGGTTGGATCGGAGGGCCGGCCCGCGTCCTGGGCGTGGCTCGGGGACTCCATCCCGCCATGGCCGCGTGCGAGCCCCGGCGACCTCTGCCCCTTGGACACCTGTCCCCAGGCCCTTGTGTGCATGCGTCCCAGAGTCTGGCGGCCTCCGGGACGAGACTGCAATCAGTCGCCGTCCGTGGGCGTCAGAGCTCTCCTTGCCGAGCCGCCTGCGGTGGCCTACGCTCACACCTCCAGCCCTTCCCTCCGCAGCTGCCCCGGCGAGGCAGTGACCGGGGGTGGCGTGGCGGGGTTCGGGGAGGCTGGTGGTGCCCAGGATTCTGGACCCGCTTCCGTCGGGGAAGGGGCCGTTCACGAGGCGGCTGTGTGCGGGGATAGAGGCCCCCCGGGAGCCCCGGGGACGCTGAAGGCCCTAGGTGTGGGGATGGCCGACGAGGCTGTGCGGGAAGGGGAGGAGCGATGGGAGAGAGAGGATGCCATCCTGGTGGTGGAGCTGGGGCTAGTGGTGGCCGACTTAAGGTTGGTGCTGCTCACTTGCCGTGTTCGAGAGGGAGGAAGGAGAGGATGAGGAGGACGAGGAGGACATGGAGGAGGTAGATGAGGCTAAGGAGGTAGAGGAGTCAGAGGAGGTGGGGGACAGGGATGGTGAGCAAGAGGGGGCTGAGGAAAGGAGGAGGGGTAGGAGGCTGACAAGCCTGTGGAGAGAGAGGGGGAGGAGACACAGACCACCGAGCCTCGGCAAAGACACATTCAGGAAACACGTACACAAAACATATGATCTCCAGTGCACAGGCATGCCTGCTTGACAGGAAGACACACTGACGTACACAAGAAACACACACAAACAGAAACTCACACAGCCCTGGGGAGCACACACTACCACCAGCACACAGGCACGCACTCATGGCAACACACATACACATATACGCACGCAGGCAAACACGCACACACAGGAAAGAGTAACACACACGATGTCCGCACACTGGTATGTGCAATTGGCCGCACACGCGCACACACACACAGAGGCCCATCCATATGCATAAACACACTCAGGGAACACACACCAAATCCCAAGTTCTGTGGCACACAAGCATGCACACTTGGCCACACACACGAACACAAATGTGGGCGAGCATACACGCAACACATAAAACCCAGGGTCCCGAAAGAGTGGCACAGAGACATGGCCTCACAAATACACACCCGTGTACCGGCAAACAGGCCCTCCCAATACACACACCAAGACACCTGATCTCCGATCCACAGGCATGCGCTCTTGCCACACTCACGTGCACATGAAATTCACACACACCGCACAAACAAAATGATCCCTGGCACAGAGGCATGCTCAGGTGGTTGCACACGCAGGTACACAAACACACACACAGGCACACGCACGCACACACACACACACACACACACACAGCCGGACGCAGACTCCCCTCACACACAGCCCAATTACAAAGCCACAGTGCCTTCCACCACTCACACCTACCTTCCTTCACACGTCCTTGGAACTGTCCCCTGTGGGCGGGTTTTGCGGAGGGGACGGCGAGTGTCTGTCGGGACGGTGAGGAATGGCCTCATCCTTCGTCCTGGCGGGATACTTGGGTTTGCGGTGCTCCTGACAGGACACATGCATGGGAGCGCACCACAGCAGGGCAGGGCCCGCATCCAGGGTACTGGACCAAGCTCCCTAAGCGGTGTCAGCAGGCCGGGACCCGGAAGCACCAGGCCGCGGGGGCCCCACTTGCCAGGACCCTTCCCAGCTCTTTTCCTGGCCCTGAAGAATAAGGCACACATGAACAGTAGTCTGCCTTTTCCGCTGTCCTCCGAGAGCCTCCCTCGGGTGTCCTCATGCCCTGCCCTGCCCTGCCCTGCCCCCATGCTGAACATCACCGCCACCCAGGCAATCCCACACGTCAGGGGCTGAAGGTTCCCACCAGGCAGACTGCCTCCTCGCCATGTCCTGGCTCAAAGGACAAACCCACACGCAGACGCAAAGCCCTTCTTAACTTGTTTATGTCTCCTTTCCCGTCCATTCAGATCCGTTCTGGATACTCTCAGAGCTGCAACTGGTGATCTGTTCCCCCATTTCTGTCCTGTGCAGGCAAAGCACCTAGGAGACACGTCCACAAAGTTCTCAGAGGGGTGACCGCCTCCTGGAATTCTTGTGGTTGTCCAGACTCTGATGCTCTGCCGCGTCCACGTCCACACAGCCGTCGGGCCCGGGCGCACACGCACGTGTACACACACACACACACACACCCGTTGGGAATTCGTGAAATTGCATAATGCCAAGGTTAGCCAATGTGGGTTGAGGGTCTCCTCTGTCCTCATAGGAAACCTGTCCCTCCTCCACTGGAGACTTAGGAGCCTCCAGCCCACGTCCCAGTGCCATTTCCAAGAAAGGCCATGTGGCTGTGGGAGGCCACGTGGTGGTCGGGAACATGGAGTAACGTGGGGGAATCAGCAAAGGGCGGGATGGGACAAGAGAGCGCCACTCCCAAACACTGGCAGGCCATCCCCAAATGAACAACAGCAGGAGTCCTGACACAGGGGCCGAAATGCACGGGTGACAGTTTTAAGAAACAGGGTGGAGACGCATCGCCTCTCCCGATTGACCTGGGACATTCCAGCTGCCAGCCTGGCGTGCCTGAACTTGCCCGCGTGAATGCACCTCCCTGAATATGTGCCTGACTTCCCCCAGGTTCCCTTCTCACCCTGCCACACGCTCCCTGGGCCAGCTGGGGCCAAGGCTCCACTGAACATCAGTTTCCCCAACACTAATCCGCCTCACCCGCGTTACCTTCCACACACACACACACACACACGCGGGCGCGCGCGCGCACGTCCGGGCCCAGCTCCTCCCCTGTCTCCTCACCGACAGGCGCTCCTCTCAGGTCATTCCTTTTGGCTGCCTCCCTGTCTCGGTTAGTACAGTGGGGATTGGGCCACAGGTCCTCGATGAATACCTAGTAGGGGAAACAGGGCAGCTCTACACAGTGTCCAGGCCCCCTTCCCAGTAAGCTGGGGCTCAGGCATCACTAGGGCTGACGAAAACCAAGGGGCACCACTTCGACGCTCCTGTTAGACCCTAGGAAGCTGGGGTCACAGAAACAGTTGAAGAGGTTAGGGCTGGTTGAGTAGTGCCTGCAGCTGGCAGCTCCACCTTCATAGTCTTAGAACCACTGGACTGGAGTGGAACGAGACCCCCCGCCACCCTACAGGAAGGGAAATTTTTGGAGAGGCTCTCCACGGCCCAGGACCCACGCCCTCTCATCGTCTCTCCCTCTCAACCACCCAGCCTCTCTCCCTCATTGGCCCGAATTCGCCCCTAAGCTGGAGACCGCGCGCATCTACCCTCCCTTTCCCAAGTGCCCCCCTGCTCAACCTCAGCATCCCCGAAAATCAAGTCCACTCCTCCCAGCAATGCTAAGCCAATATACCTTAACGGTCACTTTTTTCTGGAAGTAGGGGTTGCTCCCAAAGGAAAGCATCAACCTTCAGCTGTACTTCTGTCGGCCCATTTCTTCCAACTCCCCCACCGACGAAAGAGGAGGGGAAGGGGGAACGTGTCTTCTGGGTGTCCCGAGCTGCTTGCCTGGCTGCGGCAATGAAATTCTTTGCCAGGCCCCTGCTACTCATACCCCACTCCCGCCGAGCCTCCGCTACCCTCCGTCTCCCAGGATTGACCTACAATTTGGTCATGTAGCTTAGCACGTCTCTGTCCTGGTCCCACTCCACGGCTGATATCTTGAAGGGGTGTTGCAGGATCTGCCTTGGGTCAAGGAGGCTCGCCGGCACGAGCTACGAAAGGAGAGCCAGGAGACCCCTGGACGTTCCCGGCAGAGAGCACGTGACCCGAACGTACAAAAGTGCAGAAACTCCAGGCACTGCCGCCCTCCCTGCCTCGTCAGTCCCTGCCCTTTCTTCCCACCTGCTCCACCCTGGGGAGTCCTTTGGCTTCCAGCACCTCTGAGGCTGCCTGCGGCTGACAGGGCACAGTTGAGGGCTTAAATGCTCTCCTGTCCCACGTTTCCCTGTCTGGTCCATGCGACTGGCAGGCAGTTACAGCTTTGGATGGCTGGATGTGCTCTCTCCCACATTGACGGCTGTGTTTGCTTGTGTGTTTGCCTGAAGCCCCGTGACATTGAGGGGCCTCCTGTGCCCAGGAAGGGTCCGCTTGCCTCACCTGAAGCACGGCTGCACACCCAAGGCGCAAAGGGTGATACTGGCTGAGTCCGTGAGAGAGGGAGGGAAAGGGGTAGGTGGGGGAAGGAGGGAACGCAAAAGAGAGAGAGGGACAGAGAGACCCCACACCGGGAGGAAGGGACAGAGGGGGAGGGCAGTGAGGACAGAGGGAGAGGCCGAGCGAGGACACAGAGGGGGCGAGAAGGGGAGGGAGGAAAGGCAAGTGTAGGCGCCTGCGCCTGCGACATCGGCCTGGGTGCGTAGGGCATGTAGAGACAGAGTTTGAAGCACCCGGACAGCCTCGTGTCTGCGTTCCCGCGGTCTGCCGAAGCGAGGCGGCCCGCTGACAGACTTGGCAACCTGCGTGCGGACGAGAGAGTGGGTCTGCCCTGAACACTTTGGAAAACCACGCAGGCTCTGAAGGACCGGGACAGGGGCAGGCAGCCTCTCCGCCTGGCCAGGTACCCATCAAACTTTTCCTTCCAATATCTGCTCTGAGCCAAGTGTGCATTGGGCTACACTACTTGGTGTTGGGTATTGACCCGTGTTCCCTAAAGCCCGTAAGGCTGTTGGGAGTGCTGCAGCCCCAAACCTTTGGCCCACAATTTCTGCACAGACACGGTCTGGACAGGTCTCAGATCCTACGCCCGCCATATGCCATGCCACCCTCATTTGCTGGGAATTATAGGGATCATGGGCCCACAGCACGGCGTGCCTGGTGGTGGATGGTAGCGCCCTTCCACCCAGGGCTCATGGCCCTGGCCGTGTCTCTGCTCCTGCCCTCCTCCCGTTGTTTCTCCACAGCAGCCAAGCCACACCATCCGGACGGAGGATAAGGCCGGGGCCCAGAATCTGGGGATGTACAGGATGATGGCCCTCTGGCAAGCCAGTTGAGAACTTCACTTCTCATTCATCCTGCGCTGGAGCTGCACGTGGGCCCTTGTAGCTTGGGCATCCAGTGAGCCCAGCGCTAACAGAGCAACGGCCAGTGTGGCAAGTGGGTCCCCGGCTATCTTGGACCAGGCACTCGCTCTTCCTGTGGCAGGTCAGGCAGATTTTCGTCTTGCTCGGCTCGCTCCACCTCCTGGTCTTCCGCTGCCACGACCTGCACCATCACCATGATATCCTCCACCACGACGACCAAATCCTACCCTGGGCCAGCCTCACCTCTATGCATCCAGGCCTCAGCGTCCTGCACAGCCTGCGCCGCAACGCTGCACACCTAGGGCCTGCGGCACCCACTCCTCACCCGAGGTGCCTGCCTCCCCGTGGGTCCCCGCCTCTTCAAGGCCCCCTCTGCGGACTACGTTGGTCCAGGATTCCGGGGCAGCCCCGGTGTACCCGGACCACACATCGCTACCCATTTGGACGTGGAGCCAATCTCACTATGGAGCCACAGCAGCGGCAGAGGGAGTGAGCTGGAGTTGTGAGCATGCGTCTCTGGTAAGCAGCCGGTAGGGGGAGATCTGGGACCAAGCCTAGAGGCGGGCAACACAGAGGCGCTGTCTCTGGTGGTGAAGGTCTTCGTGCTGCCTGTTCCATGGATGCCGTACTCAGCTCCTTGCCACCTCGTCTTCCAAAGAGTGGGCACTGAGGTCACCGAGCCGGTGGACAGCTTCCACCTGCCACTCTCTCCAAAGGTTTGCCCAGACTTCGTCTTCAGGGAGGGCCATCTGGATTCGTGGCTGTATTGTCTTGTCTCCAGGAAATGTATGCATCCCGCTGTGCTCCATGCCAAACACACTGCATGTGTTTGTGAGCGTGTGAGCTTGGGTTTGTGTCGCACCCAGCATGGCACCTTTTCGAGGCTCACCGGCCTGGCTACCGGTCCCAACGAGCGAGAGGGCTTTGAATTCCTGGGAAAGGAGATGCTCAGAGACGCATCTGCATCTTCCTGTCCGGAAGCCTTTAGGTTCCAGAGGTCGTGTGGCCAGAGGGGTTAGAGAAAGAGCGCCGGAAGAGAAATCAGAGAGGAGGACGGAGAGGAGAGCGTGAGGTAAGGACAGGCAGACCATTGGCCAGAGAACTCTGTCGCTCTCCTCCTGACCAGCAATGGGCATGCGCTGGGACAAAGTGTAGCCGCATATTTCCCCCTAGGAGACAGACAGCTTCGGGGCCTCTGTGTCCTAGAATCACACTATGAATACTCCAGGGCCTGGGCTGACCAATTCCACGCACACTGGACCAGACTTCCCGATGGTGCACACGAGGTCCTCAGTCTTAGAGTAGTCTATTTCCGAAGGGCGAGGGACAGCGTCGCATTGTCGTTACAAATAACAGGAAGATGGCGTGCCCTACGGGACCGTGGGTGCGTTTCACGCAGGCTGTATGGGTGGGGGTTGTAGTGCAGCGTGGGAGGGGTGGGTGAGGTGTGTTCCGTCGGGCACAGGGGCAGGCTCCCTCGCTGAACGGCTGTATCCTGCTGGGGCGAGGGGCGGGGTGGGTAAGGCCCCGATCACAGCCTTGCCAATGGGTGTTCCCGGCCTCGGGACAGCATCATGGCCTTGGCCATGGCGTCCCATCCAGCCAAGGTGGCGAGCCGGGAGCCTACGCCCCCACAACCCAGAAGCCACCTGGGCCCAAACCACTGTGTGCTGTATCCCTCAGGTGCACGGTCTTCAAAGGTGCCCGCGTCTAGCCCTGAGCACAGGATCTCCACATGCCGGCTGCTCAAGGGAGCCGCGTACCCACACCTAAATCTCATTCCTTCTGCCGCTGCCGCGGCTCGGTCCCAACAATATGCTCCATGTCTAAATGGAGAGCGAGACGTGATCCGGGGACCCAGGGATGCCCCAGAATCCTGGACCAGCTGAGACTGCAGAGGGGGCCGTTAGGAGGCGGGGTCCACGGGGAGGCAGGCGCCTCCGTTGAGGCGGGGGTGCTACAGGCCCCAGTTGAGGGGGGATGGCGGCACAGGCTGTGAAGGAGTTTGAGGCCCGGCAGCGCAGAGTTGAGACCAGCCCAGGGGAGGAGTTGGTCGTCGTGCTGGAGGATATCTTGGCGGTGGTGTAAGTCGTGGCGGCGGAAGATGAGGAGGTGGAGTGAGCCTAGCAGGACGAGAAGGTGCAAGAGCTTCTGCAGGAGGAGCCAGTGCTGGGTCCCAAGACACACGGGGCCCCAATTGCCGCACTGGCTGTTGCTGTTAAAGCTCAGCTAAGTGGATGCCCAAGCTACCAGGGCGTACTTGTGGCTCAATCGAAGGTGAATCAGACGTGAAGTTCTCACCTGGCTCGTCAGAGGGCCATCACCCAGTGCAGCCCTGGGTTCAGGGGCCAGGCCGTATCCTTCCTCCAGGTGGTGGGGCGTGGCTGCTGTGGTGGAGCACCGGGAGGAGGGCAGAAGCAGAGCCATGGCCAGGGTCATGAGCCCTGGGACAAGGGCTCTGCCACCCACGCCCAGGCCCCCGGTGGTGTGGACCCACGATCCCTATAATACACATCATAGGAGGGTGGGGAGGGGCAGGGCGGGGAGGGGGTGAAAAGCAGGGCCTGAGACCTGTCCAGACCATGTCTGAGCAAAAGGTGTGGGCCAAAACTTTGGGGCTACAGCACGCCCAACAGACTGGCGGACTTCAGGGAGCAAGGGTCAACACTCTACAACAATAGTGTAGCCCAAAGCACCCTTGGCTCAGAGCAGATATTGGAAAGAAATATTTGCTGGGTACATGCGGCAGTCCGAGAGGCTGCCCACCACCATTCCCTGCCTTTCAGAGCCCGCGTGGTTTTCCAAAGAGTTCAGGGCAGACCTACAATATCGCCCGCATGCGGGTCGCCAAGTCAGTCAGCGGGCCGCCTCGCTTCGGCAGACCGCGGGAACACAGACAGTGCGCTGCCGGGGTGCTGCAAACTCTGTCTCCACAGGCCCCACACAGCCAGGCCGGGGCCCCAGGCCCAGGCGCCTACACGAACCTTTCCTCCCTGCCAGTCTCCCCGCCTCTGTGTCCTCGCCCGCCCCTTCGCTCTGTCCTCTCTGCCCTCCCCCTGTGTCCGTTCCTCCCGGGGTGGGGTCTCTCTGTCCCTGTCTCTCTTTTACTTTCCCTCCCGCCCCCATCTACTCCTTTCCCTCCCTCTCTTGCTGACTCTGCCAGGACCACCCTTTGGGCAGTGGGTGCGCAGGCATGACCCGGGTGAGACGAGCGGCCCTTCCCTGGGCACAGGAGGCCCCCCAAAGCCACGGGGCTTCAGGGAAACACACAAGCAAACACAGCCATCAACGTGAGATGGCGCACATCCAGGCATCCAAAGCTCTGACTGCCTGCCAGCCACACTCATAGGCCAGGGAAATTGGGGAACGGAGAGCAACAGTCCCTCTGCCTTGCCCTGTTGGGTGCAGGCAGCCTCAGAGGTGCTGGAAGCCAAGGGACACCCCAGGGTGGAACAGGTGGGAAGAAAGTGCAGAAGCTGAAGATGTTGGGAGGGCGGCATTGCCTGGTGTTTCTGTAATTTTGCATGTTCGGTTCACTCGCTCTCACCCGGGAAGGGCTGGGTCGCTCCTGGCTCTCCTTCTGTAGCACGTGCTGATGAAGCTCCTTGACCCAAGGCAGATCCTGAATCACCCCAAGATATCAGCCATGACAGGTGACCAGGACATTCTCACGCTCAGCTACATGACCAATTTGTAGGTGAGTCCTGGGAGACGGAGGCTGGTAGAGGCCCGGTTGGATTGGTGTTTGAGCAGGATGGGCCCTGTCAAAGTCGTTCAGTACTGCACCCAGGCACGCAGCACGGGACCCCTAGAAGACACGTTCCCCCTTCCCTCCTCGTTCTTCGTCAGGGCCGGTGGAGGAACTAGGCCGTCCCACTTACCGCTGCAGGTTGATGTTTTCCTTTGGGAGCTGCCCCTACTTCCAAATCAAAGTGATCGCTAAGGTGTATCGGCTGAGCATTGCCGGTAGGAGTGGGCTTGAGCTTCCTGGATGCTGCGGGCAGGCAGGGGGGGACTTGGGAGCGGGAGGGGAGAAGCGAGATGTCCCTGCGTGGGGGCGGTACCGGTCCCAGCATGGAGAGAGCCTGGGAGGTTGGGAGGGAGAGAAGGAAATGGAGCATGGGTCCAGGCTGTGAGGAGCATCTCCTGAATTTACCCTTCCTGCAGGATCGAGGGCAGTTCCTTCCACTCCACTCCAGTGGTCCTGTGGCTATGAAGGTTGAGCTGCCAGCTTCAGGCATGACACCAGCAGCCGTAACTTCTTCAACTGGTTGTGTGACCCATACGGCCCAGGGTCTAACAGGATCGCCGAGGTGGGGCGCTGCGTCCTTCATCAGCCGGAGTGATGGCCAAGCGCCTGCTGCTTGGGAGGAGGGCCAGGGCGTCATACTCAGCTGACCGGTTTCCCCTACCAGGTCATCATCGAGGACCTTTAGCCCGATCCCTTGGAGTACTACCCACGGCAGGAATACAGCTGAAGGTCATGAGCTGAGAAGAGGGCCTGTCAGTGAGGAGCCAGGGGGTTGGGTCCTGATGTTTGTGTGTGGAAGGTGCCTGGTGACAGGCAGTTTCATGGTGGGAACCTGAGGCTCAGAGGAGCCTTGGCCCCAGCTGGCCAAGGGAGCGGTTGGCAGGGTGAGAAGTGAACCTGGGGGAACTCAGCACACATCCAGGGGGTTGCGTCCAAATCGGCAAGTTCAGGCCCGCCAGGCTGGCTGCCAGAGCTTCCCTGGTCACTCGGGAGAGGAGAACGGTATCTACCCCATATCTCGGAACTGTCAGCTATGCCCGTTCGGCTCCTCTGTCAGGATTCCGGCCGCTTGTTCTGTTGGGGATGACCTACCAGTCTTGGGAGTGGGGCTCCCTTGTCCCAACCCGCTCCTATGCCACGAATTCCCCACTTCCCTCCATGTTCCTGACCACCCCGGGGCCTCCCACAGCCACATGGCCACACTTGGGAATGGCACTGGGCTGTGGGCTCGAAGCTCCTGTGTCTCTAAGGGAGGAGGAACAGGGATCCCACGAGGACAGAGGACACCCTCAACCCACCTGGCTACCCTTCGCATTATGCACTTTAGCGAATCCCTAACGTGTGTGTGTGTGTGTGTGTGTGTGTGTGTGTGTGTGTGGGAGTGTGTGCCCCCGGGGCACAGCAGTTGTGTGGACGTGGACATCGCAGAGCATCAGAGTCTGACCAACGACAAGAAGAGGAGGACCGTTCACCGCTGTGAGAGATTTGGGGATGAGGCTACGTGGTGCTTTCCCTGCACAGGACTGAAATGGGGGAAAAGATCACCAGGCGAGCTCTGGAGAGTATCCAGCACGTATCTGAAAGGATGGCGAGAGTGACATAAACAAATTAAGAAGCGCTTTACGTCTGTGTGTGTGTTTGTCCCTGGAGCCAGGACATGGAAGGAGGCAGTCTGCCTGGGGGGGACCCTCCATCTTCCGATATGTGGGCTTGTATGAATGGCGGTGATGTTCAGCGTGGGTGCAGGGGAGGGGAGGGCATGGCATGAGGATCTCCTAGGCAGGGTCTAGGAGGACAACGGGAAAAGGCAGAGTTCTCCTCATGGGTGCTTTATTCTTCAGGACTCAGAAACAGGTGGGGAAGTGTCGTGGCGAGCGGGGCCCTCGTGACCTGGTGGCTCCCGGTCCCGCGGCATTGACACCGCTTAAGGAGCTTGGCCCAGTTCCCTTAATCCTGCAAGCATGCACCGCACGGCTGTGATGTGCTCCCTGCCTGCCTCCGGTTGTTGCACCACAAAACCTACGTGTCCCAGGAGGACTAAGGAGGCCATCCCTTGCGGTCCCTGCCGACCCAGTCCTTCCTGAGCCTCAAATCCCAACCACAGGGGATAGTTCCAAGGACGTGTGAGGGAAGGCATGTGTGAGTGGTGGAAGGCACTGCGGGTTAGTGAGGTCGCTGTGTGAGGGAGGTCTGCGTTTACCTCTGTGTGTGTTCGTGCGTGCTTGTGTGTGAGCTTGCACGTGCGGCCACCTGAGCATGCCACTCTCCTGTGGATCGTGTGTGTATGTGCGGTGTGTGTGAGGTTGAATGTACACGTGCGTCTGTGGCAAGTGCGCATGCTTGTGGACCAAAGACACTCTGTCTTGGTGTGTGTACCGGGAGAGAGTTTTGCAGGTGATCGGGTGTTCTGTTTGTGAAGCCACATTTGTGTGCCTCTGTGTAGGGACGCTGGGTGTTTATGTTTTGGGTGTGTGCATGCCTACGTATGTGTTGGTGTGTGAGGCCACTGTGCATATTTCTGTGCCACAGACCTTGTGAGTTGGTGGGTGTTGCCTGAGTGTGTGTTGGCCCACGGATGTGTGTGTGTGTGTGTGTGTGTGCCCCCGCTTGTGTCGCCCACTGCACATACCTGTGTACGGGCAGCATGTGTGTTTCCATTCCATGTGTATGCGTCTTCACATGTGTGCGTATATGTGTATCTGTGCGGTCATGTGTTCGTGCCTGTGTGCCTGTGAGTGTGTGCTTCTCAGTGTTGTGAGAGTGTGTGTTTTTTTTGTGTTTCTTGTGCATGTCAGTGTGTGTTCCAGTCAAGTGTGCATGCCTTTGCGCTGGAGATCATATGTGTTGGGTGTTTATTTCCTGATTGTGTCTTTGCCCGTGCACAGTGGAGTGTTTGTGTGGCCAAGTGTGCATGCCAGTGTGCAGGGACCGTGTGTGTGTCCCGTGGTGTGTGTCTTTCCCAGTGTACGTGGATGTGTTTGTGCAGGTGAGCACAAATCTGCCCAGGTGTGCGTGCTATTTGCAGAATGCAACGCAGGACGCTCCGTCTCTGGTGGGGCGGGCGTTCCTGCTGCCTGTCGCCTGGGTGTCATCCTCAGCTCCTTGCCGCCTGGCCTTCCAAAGAGTGGGCACTGTGGTCACCGAGCCGCCGGACAGCATCCACCTGCCGCCCTACCCAGAGGGTTGGCCCAGACTTCCTCTTCAGGGAAGGGCATCTAGGTCCCATTTGCTGTATATTCTTGGCTCCGGGAAAGGCATGCCTCCCTCTGTCCTCCATGTCAAACACACTGCGTGTCTCTGTGAGTGTTTGTTTGTGTTGGCACCCAGCCTGGCACATTTTTGAGGGTCACCGGCCTGGCTGCCGGTCGCTGAGGGGCAGAGGGCTTTGATTTCCTGAGAAAAGAGATGCTCCGAGACTCATCTGCATTTTCTATGCAGAAGCCTTTAGGTTCCAGTGGCCGTGTGGGCACAGGGGTCAGAAAAAGAGCGCCGGGAGACAAAGTCAGAGAGGAGGACGGGGGACGAGGCTGAGGTGGAGTAGGTTATGGATGAGGACGGGGAGGAGGCCATGAGGTCGGGAAAGGCGGACCCATGGACAGAGCACTCTTCGTCGTTTTCTTCTGACCAGCAGAGGGCATGCGCTGGGACAAACTGTTGCCGCACATTTCCCCTGAGGAGGCAGATGGCTTCTGGGCCTCTGTCTCCAGAAATGGCACTATGAATACTCCAGGCCCTGGGCTGACCATTCCCACGCACACTGGACCAGGCTTCCTGGAGGAGCACACAGTGTCCTGAGTCTTACATGAGTCTCTTCGGGAAGGGCGAGGGACAGCTTCACAAGTCGGTACAAAATCCAGGCAGAGGGCGTGCCCGACGAGGCCGCGGGTGGCGGGGGCAGGGGGGTGGGCTGGGGGTGGTGTTTCGCGGGAGGCATGGGGGTGAGAGGGGGTTTCGGTGAGGCTGCGAACCCGAAGGAGGTGAGGCCACCCCGGAGGAGGCGCGCTGGCAGGCTCCAAGCATGGCTGTCGGGCTCAGGTGGGGTCGAGGGGCAGGGTTGCGGGAGGACACGCCCCCCGCCGTGCCACTGGTTGGACGCGACGGCCGTCCCGCGTCCTGGAGGTGGCTCGCGGACTCTATCCCGCCTAGGCCGAATACGTGCCCCAGCCACCTCTGCCCCTTGGACACCTGGCCCCAGGCCTTAGGGTGCATTCTTCCCCGAGTCCAGCGTCCTCCGGGTGGAGACTGCTGTCGGTCGCCGTCCATGGGAGCCAGAGCTCCATTTGCCGTGCCGCCTGCGGAGTCTGCGCTCACATATCCAGCCCCTCCCACCGCAGCTGCCACAGCGAGGCAGGGCCCTGTGGTGTTGACGCGGTGCCCGGCGGAGTCGGGGCGGTCCCCAGAATCCTGGACCCGCCTCAGTCGGGAAAGGGGCCGTTCAAGAGGCAGCTGTGCACGGGGATAGAGGCCCCCGGGCTACGTACGCCGCGTTGGAGGCCCTAGGTGTGGGGATGGCGGCCGAGGCTGTGCGGGAAGTGGAAGAGCGATGGGAGAGCGAGGATGCCATCCTGGTGGAGGAGCTGGGGCTAGTGGGGGGTGACCTAAGGTTGGTGCTGCAACTGGCCGTGTTGGAGGGGGAGGACGGAGAGGACGAGGAGGACACGGAGGAGGCCGCGGAGGAGGTAGGCGAGGCTGACACGGAGGAGGAAGACGAGTCTAGGGAGGTGAGGAGTCCAAGGAGGAGGGGGAGGGGGATGGTGAGGAAGAAGAGTGTGAGGAGGAGGAGGAGGGGGAGGAGGCTGACAAGGCTGTGGAGGAAGAGGGCGAGGAGGCTGTAGAGGCTGAGCAGGAGCAGGCGGAGGAGGAGGAGGATGTGGACAGGGAAGAGGAGGGGGAGGCTGAGGATGCTGAGAAGGAGGAGGCTGAGGAGGCTGAGCAGGAACCAAGGGAGGAGGAGAAGGCCGAGGAAGAGGAGGAGGTGGAGGGGCCTGAAGAGGCTGAGCAAGAGGAGGGGGAGGAACAGGCTGAGGAGCAGGCTGTTGCGGAAGAGGCTGAGGTGGAGGAGCCTAAGGAGGAGCATGTTGGAGAGGCAAAGGAAGAGGAGGCTGGGGAGTGCGAGGGCCCTGAGGAGGGAGAGGAGGCTGAAGGGGCTGAGCAGGAGGCTGAGCACGAGGACCAGAGGGAGGAGGGCCGAAGGAGGAAGAGGGGTCAGGAGCTGCAGGAGAAGCGGAAAGGGGAAGAACAGCCAGAGGGGCGGCGGGGTCCGATCCTGTCCTCGCTCGAGGCTCTAGAGGCCCTGCAGTCAGAGCTGGAGGGCATGAAGAAACAAGCCAGCAGCTCCTACTCCGGGCTCAGGCTCAGGTGTTGTCGGAGGCGGCAGCGTCCCCTGGAACACCGAAGCGCCCTTATGCGGGGCATCCCTGGCTTCTGGGCCAAGGCTGTATCCTTGACGCTGTCATGGAGGGACCCCGATGTGGCCGGGCTAGAGCAAGAGGAACCGAAGGAGGGGGACGATGAGTATCAAAATACAGCGGTTGGTGAACCCCCAGACCCGCAGACACACCCCCAGCCACGCCGGGGTGTGGTGGCCACGCTCATGCCCTGGTGACCCGGCAGCCTCAACATCCTCGTTCTGGGTGGAATTGGGGGCTGGGGGCCTCAGGGTGCCCTTGATTTCGCACAAGGCACTGGAAGTCCAGTGGGAGAGTAGGAGCAGCGTTCCAGCTCAGAATTAGGAATTAGGAGCCACAGCAGGGCGTCTTCTCTCAAAACGGCTGCAGGCAAAGCTCGGGTTCCCCTCGGGGTTTCAAGGCAGGCGCATGGTTGTGAGTGCCCACCTGGTCAGCCTGAGGCAGGAATGTGTGCTTGTCCGAAGATGAACTGGTTGTGTCTGGCTGTCAGGACATGAGTATGGCCTGCGGAGGGCGGTGTGGGGCGGGAGCGGTTTCCCTGAGGCTGCACCGCTTCCTGTGTGAGTGTTGAGATCTACAGGATTCCGTGCGGGGGCCCAGCGAGCGGGTCTTGATGCAGCCCTTGTTGGGGCGTGCGATCGGGAAGCAGAGGGGGGGCGGTGCCCGGCTGCTGTCCAGACCTGCTCTGTTGTTGTAGCTCTATCATCTCAAGCCCTCGGAGGGTCCTAGACTCACAGCAGTTTGTGAACCACCCACAGATGTCAGCCGTGATCAGTAAGCAAGATGAAGGCCACCTTGGCTACATGACGGATTTGAAGGTCTGGCCCGGCACACTGAGGCCGGGGCGGGGAACGGGAGAGGGGAGCGTGCCGAAGAGATCCAGCCCCGAAATCAGGACGGGGAGGGTCTGCTGGTCAGACATTTCACCCCCGTCTCCCCCAGTCTGCCACCCGGCAGGTGGAGGAACTCAGGTTTCCCCGTGATTGCCGCAAGATCCTACTCTTCTTTCGAAAAAACCGCTACTTCCTGGAAGAAGTCATTGTGAAGGAGTATGTCCTCAGCGCTGCTGGTAAGAGGCTGCTGCCTGAATGGGCGGCAGCAGGTGCAACACGGAGGGTCGAACCCAAAACGTTACCTGGCGCCGTCTCCCATTCTCATCTTCCAGCAGGGTATGGACCGGCCCATTGCACTCCCATCCAGTGGCACCAGAATTATGAACAGGAGGCCTACAGTCGCAGGCACCACAACACCAGTCTTAACTCCTTCAAGTGGTTCTCTGACCACAGCTTTGCTGGGTCTACCACCATAGCTGAGGTGGGGCCCAGTGATAAACAGCGGGAAGGACCCCGTGGGTTCCCCGGCTGCTTGGGATGGGCCTCTGAGCCCTGCCCCATTTCCCCTGCCAGATCATCATGGACGACCTGTGGCCCAACCCCTTGCAGGACAACGTGAGGAAGAAGGCCCCAGGAGAGGGAACCGAGAGGATGACAGGTGAGGGGCCTGGGGTGTGGGTGCTAAAATGTGCGCCATGGTGCCCGTGGGACCTGGCTCCACCAATGGAGACACTGAGGCTCCGAGGAACTCTCCGATGCAAGGACCCTGGGTCAAAACGGCATCACTATGAGACAGGGAGCTTGGACAAGTGCAGTGGCAAAGGGCTTCGGCATGGGGGGTTTGAGACAGGCGGGGCCCAGCAGCGTCCATGAGCAGACCTGGGGAGGCAAAGCCGGCTCGCAGCTGCACTTGTGGGAATTCTCATGGGCCATGAGCCCCACCCTCAGGTGTCCTAGCACCGCCTTACACTTGGGCCCAGTGAAGCTGCCTCCCGCCACCCTTGGCACAGTCGTCTGGGTATGCTGGCGCAAAGGCACACCCTGCCATCCCGTCACACTTCTGTGTTGGTCTGGAGACCACAGTCGACCCCTTGATTTCCACAGGCAGCTCCTTTCCCGCCGCCCCCTGCCATGCTGAAAACACTGGCCAGCGTGCACAGATTATTTGAATACATGGGTGGAGGATTGCTAAGGCGATCACAGTGAGCAGCGACGAGTGGCATGGGAGAGTGACCGCCGTTCCTGGGGAGGGCCTTCAAACCCTGAAGCAACCCTACCTATGGCCCAGAGGGTACACAGGGGTCTCCTACTGTGTGCCTGTGTGCATGTGTGTCTGTCTGCATGTTGTGTGCCTGTCCCTCCCAGGGAGCGTCATGCATTTGAGATGAAAATGAGGGAGCATTGCATTGGCCGAAGCCAGTCCAAAAGCTTCAGGTGGACCCGAATGTTTGGGTGGTTCCTCTGCATGGGAGTAACCAAAGGCTGAAGCCGTGCGAAACAGAGGGCAGATTGAGGCCCCAGGTGACCTGGAAAAATATTAAAAGTTTGAAAAACAAGTTCAAGTGTCCTTGTGTGAGTGTGCGTGTGTGTGTGTGTGTGCATGTGCATGCGGGCGCTTGGTTGCACACTCCCCTTTGTGGCAAGGGGTCGGGGGAGTGCCTGAGCACATCGGCCTCGTGTGGGTGTTTGACTTCTCTGCCTGGGCATCGCCAGCTCATGGAATGGCTTGGCCTGCATGCTTGCCCAGAGGGCTAGGGCACACATGCTCGGGGACTGCATCCTAGGGGTCAGAGGTCCTTCCCCTTGGGGTGTGGGGGCGCTTGGTAAGGAGAAGAAATGAGACCAAGGCCAGCTACCTGGGGCTCATCTCTTCCCTGGAGAAATGAGGAAGTTCAAGGAAAGGGAGCGACGAGCAAGGGCCGAACATGTCCAGGACGCAGGTTCGCTGCATGGTGATGAGAGTCGTCCAGGGATGCTCCCTGGTGGGTGTCCTCTGACACATCCAATGCACATGCCACGGGGGAGGTGCAGGGAGAACCCAAGGTACGTTACTCAGTTGAACCCAGCGCTGGTGCACTTCATGGGCCTAGGAACGGTGCACAGACTCTTGCTGTCATGGTTGGACTCTCAGGACCAGCCACGATGATAGGGAATATGGGTCAGACCGTAAGGAGGGTCGTTGGGAGAGGCGACTGAGGGAGGTGATGGAAGGAGGGCAGAAAGATGACACTCATTCATGCACAGGAGCCAGGCGAGACTCTAATATGTGGGCAAGACTGACAGACACACACACACACACACACACACACACACACACAGTCTGAGAAGCATACTCAGGTACAAATCACTCATCCCCCCACACTCATTCAGGCACTCCCACACACTGAAACACACACACTATCAGTCACCCCCACATACACACTCCTTCACTCACAACCCCTAACATACGCACACTCGCTCCCTCACTCAGACACACACTCACTTACCCACCAACCCAAGGCTGTTTCACTCACATCTTCTTACACTAACACACTGTCGAACCCACGCTCCCCCAGGATCCCTAGCCTCTTGTTTTCCTAGGGCCCTAGTTTGGGGTCTGCCAGAATGCAGATAGTCAGAGCGGTGGGGCAGGGGTAGCACAGTTGCTACGTGCAAGGGCCGTGCTACCCACCCATGTGCTGCCTGTCTCATGATGACTCTGGGGCTGATAACCCTTAGGGTTCTGTGCGTAGGTCCACGGAAAGACCAGGAGCATACTGAGCAACTGTCGTGAGCCGCACCTGGGAGGCGGTGAGGTGAGCCCCTTGGGTGCTCCTCCCCCAAGCGGGTGTCTGCTTGCCTGAGACGCCTCTGCCTTGAGACGCTGGCAGAGGACCGTGTCCGCAGGCAGCAGAGTGGGGAGATATGAGCGTTTGCCCCACGAGGCTCTTCTCCATCCCCAGCTAAATTGGCTCCATGGGCACCAGCCCTGAGGATGAGAGGGCGATACTAACCCTCCTACCCCGCACCACGCCCCAGCCAGTGAGGCTCCCTGCTCCACAGCTTTGGGAAGTGCAGCGGCACTTTCCCGTCGGAAGGTTTGACAGTGAAACTGCAAGGATGCTTCTTGTCCCTTACAGTATGAAGGACAGATCTCCTGTCTGGCATCAGGTTGTGGATTTGATGATCTGTAGGACCTAGCGTTGCCCTTCCAAGGCGGGTGGAAGCCTCTGAAGTTCTAGGAGGGAAGGCTTGTCTCTTTCACCCTGTGGGGAGATCGGGCTTATCAGCCTCTTTTCTTTTTAGGATTTTATTTATTTATTTAAGAGAGAGAATGAGAGATAGAAGGTAGGAGAGCTAAGAGGGTCACAGGCGAAGCAGAACCCCGCTGAGCAGGAAGCCCGACGTGGGGCTCCATCCGGGACTCCAGCATGAGGACTCGAGCCGAAGGCAGCTGGTTAACCACCTGAGCCACCCAGGTGCCCTTCTTTCAGCTTCTTGGTCTGTAATTGCCGGGGTACCCTTCGGCTGGACCCTGGCTCTTCTTGCGCAGCTCAGATGAAAGTGTGACTTCGTAATCCGCAACGTGAGCAGGACAGCACCCATGTTGGCCCATGGTCTGAAGGGGTCCTAGGCTGGGCCATTTCGGGGCACCGCAGGGTAGACATCTATGTTTGTTCCTTTTGGTAGGGTGATGCCAAGAATGTAAAACATGGGGGAAGAGGTGGGCACAGGATCCCCCACCTCTGAGCAAACCTCCCCTTTGCTCGAACAATGGCGTGATTGAGGCCCGGCCTGGAGAAATGGGCGAGGCGGGGCGGTCAAAAGCTTTGGGAGATCAGGGAGCCCCGGATGTCGAGAGTCAACTGGATGCTGAGGGCGTCAGGTCCAGCGTCCCCAACGGGAAAGCAGGGGGCCGGACAGCTCAGACAAAACCACGCTACCGTCCCGTTTGACCGCTCAGAGAAGACAATAGCATCCAGTCTAACAGCCTCTGCAGGGGTCCATGTTGCAGCACGACCCGAAATAAAGGAACTAACCATGAAACATTGGTCGCTGTCACAAGCTCAGGCACTTGGTCTCCAGATGTCAGCCCACAAGACCCATCAACATGGGAGAAGGGCGGCGTGATCCAAGGCCTGACTGGCCGCACCTTGGCAGCGAATCCACAAGGGGCCCACTCTCAAGGTTCTGGAAAGAGCTCAAAAGAACACCCAAGTCTGAATGCGAACCCGGCAGCCTTCTCGGGGCGTATTGTACTCTGGCTCAATAAACTTTGCCCTCCTGCCCAGTGCACTTCGTCTGGTCTACCCCTTCCTTCCTCGACGCGGTGCAGCCAAGAACCCGGGCACTATGGGAACAAAACTCCTATAACCCAGAGTGCTTTACCGCATCTACGTTGAATGCGCATTCTTCGGGGCTCTCCCCACTCACAGTTGCAGTGAACACCTTAGCCTGGGAGGCCCCAGGTCGGCCGATAACAGGGACAAGGCTGGCGCAAGGCGCGAGGGGCCTGCTCAAGGCTGTCTGTCATGACTCCACGGAACGGCACCCTGCAGCTTCCAAGATATAGCTCTGTGCCTGCTCACCTGAGTATGCAAAGGGATGCCTGCTTGGAAGCATTTGTCTCTGGGGCCCATTAGGCAATGCAGAGTACTTCCATATGCAAATCCTGCTCTGGTGATTGTTATGCGTGTACTTTAGGGGGATGCCTTATTTCAGGCTAGCACCTTGACTTAAGGGACTCACGTACCTGCTTCCTCTTGGCCCGCTGGCCTCTCTTTACCATAGGGCCCGCCTCCCACCAGCATTGCACCACACCCTCATGACCCACGGCTCATCCTCCCATTCCTACTCCTTATGTCTGGCGAACATTTTCTGGGTCATTGGTGCCGAACATCGACTGCACTTTACAGGAGTTTTCTCTCTGAACCGGTCGAACGTATCACGCAGTGACTTCTGGACTCCGTGCATCCAAAGGGGTAGCAGGCTCTTCCTCTCCCAGAGGATCCCGGTGTGTGGTGGGTCACTCCCACCTCTGTAGGCTGCCAAGAGATGCGTCTTTGCCTCGCTGGCCCAGTGGCCGGGCCACACTTTGGAGCGTACCTTCTGCTAGGAGTACATTGGGCTCCTTGGATGTGCAGAGTCAGCGTTGTCAGGCAACTTGCAAAGCCCTGTCACGTTAGGTCTTCGTGCACTTGCTGCATGAATAACTCCCTCCCTCCTCTCTCTGGCATTCCGGATTCGCGCATGTCGGTGGTGGGCATGAGAGTTTCCCGCAGACCTCTTTGGAGCCCTTCACTTCATTTCTTTGTGGCTTTGCCTCTCCATCTCACCCGCATGACGTTGTGGGATCTGTCTGCAGGGCCACGGGTGCATTCAGATCTCCTCCTGACGTCCAGGAGGGAATGTTTTCGTTCAGGCTGTGGGCTTTGCAATGTAGAGAATTCAGCCTCCGTCCCTGCCTCCGCCCGTCGTCGCTCCCCTCCTCTCCCTCCTCCTCCCCCCCGTCCCCATGCCTGCCTCCTCCTCTGCCCTCCTCTCTCCCTCGCACCCCCTCCTCTCCCTCCCTGTTCCTCTCCCTCTGACCACCCTCTCTCTTCTTCTCCTTCTCCACACCGCTCCTGCTCTTCACCCTCTCCCTGTGGAACACCCCTACCCCGGTCTTCCCTATCTCCAAGGATGTGCTCTATTTGGTGCACTATTTCTTCAGCACCCTCCTTTAGCGCCCTGGGCAAGTATACAGGAGCTAATTCAGTTTGGACTGTAGCAGTAAACCCACAGTCTGGGCTGTGTCAGGGACAGTTTCAAAAAATTGTGCTTCTCTCCCCACCCCAGACGCCCGGGCGTTGTTATCCCTGCAAGGTCACTGGGTTCGTTGACGAGTAGAATTTGAAACGGTGACGCGCTACCACCCAGAACCCTGCACTTCACCCCAAGGGGGTTCCAACTGCCTCCTTCTGGTCAAATCCCACCCCCCGCCACGGGCGGCCCGACACATTCCTCTTAGATACGTGAGGCCCTCCCACGATGCAACACCAACGCCTTCGTGCTTGCCGTCACCCACTGGGACTTCCTGGCACTTCAGGTGGCATGATTCGTATACATTTCGGTATGCCTCCCTGCAGGGGACCGGCATGAAGTGTGGGATTGTGGAGAAGGGCCTCGTGAGTACCGCAGAAGGGGCAGGGTGTGCCGGCAATGCTCACTTTGCCATCCCCTCCCTGGCTGGCACTCCACTCAGGGACAGACAGACCAAGGAAGAACTTGCAGCAGAGCTGGGGCAGCCGAGACAGCCACAGCTCCTCAGGAAGGCAGATTAAAGCAGGCTCCGTGTAGCATTATGCTGGAGCTCAGACATCCCTGGCAGTTATGGTGAGGCGGGAAGGCAGACACAGGGAAAGGGAGCGTGGATCAGGCAAGGAGGGAGAAACAAAAGATGAAGGGCCAGGCAGAGGAAAGTACAGTGGGAGCGAATCCTACCAGTGGCTTTGACGAAACAACACACCCAGAGGTACTCTTCAGGCTAGCTACCCGGCCCATTAGCATGCCAAAGAGTCCAAATCCTGTACTTGACAGTGGCTGTGCCAGTGGTTGTGTGAGCACGGGCGTGGCCTCGGAACTTAGCTCCTTGCTCCTGCTAGGCCAATTATCTGTGTGCGGTTCCTCTCTTTTTAGGAGAGGCGGGTCTTTGGGGCGGGGAGGACCCTGCATCCCAGATCCTCCTGGGCCGCCTGCAGACTACCTCCCGCACCGGGTGGCTAAAGTGTTGGAAGCAATGTGGAGAGCCGTGTGGCAGTGGTTGGAGCAACAGCTAATGACTGCAGAGCTGACCCCCAGTGTGACGAAGAAGGGGCCGGGTGAGGATCCCTGGCGGCGGGGGTCACCCTTTGAGCCGCTGGCTTTGAATTCCCCCGTGCCAGGAGCGTGTTCCCAAGGGAACTGGTAAGAAGATGAACACGAGTTTTGTGATAGCAGGGACCTCCCGGGAATGGACTGGGAGGTGTCAGCGAAGAAAATGGCCAGGGGCCAGGCACGGACGCCACCCCTGAGGAGGTGCAGTGGCGGCCTGGCTCCCCCGGGAACAAGGGGTGGTGCCGGCCGCGGCCACGCCCACCGCCCTGCCACGGGTTGGTCCTCGGGGCCGCTCAGCATCCTGGGCGTGAGAGGGGTGGTAATATCCCACAAAGCCCACATGCGTGCGAGGAGTGCAACCCCCAACGCCACCCAGAAGCCACCAGGCCCCCAGTATTTGTGCGCATGCGTCCCCCCGGCCAGCGGCCTCCGATAGCTGTCCGCCTCAGAGCGTGGGCGCCATAGCTCCAACTACCCGGCGCTTGCCGGAGCTGCGTGCTCGCCACTCCAGCTCCTTCCGTCCGCGGCTTGCGCGGTTGCTGTGCAGTGCCCCATGGAGTTCGAGGCGCGGTCCGGGCAAGGCGGGGCTGCCCGGGAATCCTGGGCCACCTTAGTCCGTGGAGGGGCCGGTGAGGATTCGGAGGCCCGTGGGGAGGCGGGCGCCTGGGGCGAGGCGTGGGCGCCACGGGCCCTAGGTGCGGGCGGCATGGTTGCAGAATCTGTGCAGGAGGCTGAGACTCGGCAGGGCAGTGGCGAGGCCGTCCGGGGGGAGGATTTGGTGTTCGTGGTGGAGGATATCATGGCGGTGGTGGAGGTCGTGGCCGTGGAAGACGAGGAGGTGACTCAAGCGGAGCAGGACGAGAAGCTGCAGGAGCTGCCGCAGGAAGAGCCAGTGCTGGGTCCCGAGCCAGCCGGGGCCCCACTGGCCGCGCTGGAGGTTGTTCAGGTGGCGCTCAGCTCTGTGGATGCCCAAGCTACCAGGGCCTACGTGCGGCTCAAGCGCAGGAGGAATCAGAAGCGGAGTTCTCACCTGGCTCGCCGGAGGGCCATCATCCAGTGCATCCCTGGCTTCTGGGCCCAGGCCGTATCCTTCCTCCGGCTGGTGGGGCTTGGCTGTGGTGGAGGAGCACCGGGAGGAGGGCAGCAGCAGAGCCACGGCCACGGGCGCTGTGGGGAAGGGTTCCTAACCCCCTTCCCGGGTGGGAGTGGGCCCACGATCCCTATAAGGCAGAGCAGACGAAGGCGGTTCGGGGCGGGGCTGAGAACGCAGGGGCTGAGACCTGTCCAACCATATTTGAGCTGAAGCTGCAGGCGAAGCTATGGGCCTGCAGCTCTCCCAACAGGCTTGCAGGGTTCAGGGAACGTGGGTCAACGCTCTTCGACAAGTACTGTAGCCCAAATCCCACTTGGCTCAGACAAGATATTGGAAAGAAACATTTATTGGGACCTGGGGCAAACGGGGAGGCTGCCCGCCCCCCTTCCCTACCCTTCAGAGACTGTGTGGTTTCCAGAGTTCAGGGCCGACCCACAATCTCGTCCACACACGGGTTGCCGAGTCCATCAGCGGGCCGCCTCGCTTCAGCAGACCGCCAGACCTCAGACTCGGCCCTGCCGGGGTGCTGCAACCTCTGTCTCCACCAGCCCCACACAGCCAGGCCGAGGCCCCAGGCCCAGGCGCCTACATGCACCTTTCCTCCCTGCCAGTCTCTCCCCCTCTGTGTCCTCGCCCGCCCTCTCCCTCTGTCCTCTCTGTGCCCCCCTTGTGTCCGTTCCTCCCGGTGTGGGGTCTCTTTGTCCCTCTCTCTCTTTTCCTTTCCCTCCTGCCCCCACCTACTCCTCACCCTCCCATTAGCTAAAACTGTCTGTATCACCCTTTGTGTCGTGGGTGTGCTGCCATCCTCCAGGTGAGCCGCGTGGCCCTCTCCTGGGCACAGGAGGCCCCTCAAAGTTATGGAGCCTCAGGGAAACACCCAAGCAAACAAGCTGTGAGAGTGGGACGGAGCACATCCAGCCGTCCAAAGCAGTGACTGCCTGCAGGCCCCAGGCACAGGCCAGGGCACTTGGGAACAGAGAGCAATCAGGCCCTTGGCCTTGCCCTGTTGAGTGCAGGCAGCGTCAGAGGTTCTGGCAGCCAAGGGACTCCCCAGGGTTGAGCAGGTGGGAAGAAAGAGCAGGGGCTTAGGAGGTTGGGAGGCCTGCAGGCCCTGGTGTTTCTGCACATGCGCTGTTCGGATACTTCGTTCTCAGCCAGGAAGGGCTGGGTCGCTCCAGGCTCTCCTTCCGTAGCACGTGCGAGGCTCCTTGACACAAATTAGATCCTGAATCACCCCAAGATATCAGCCGTGATGGGTGAACAGGACAGTGACATGCTCAGCTACCTGACCAATTTGGAGGTCAGTCGTGGGAGATGGAGGCTGGGAGAGGCCCGTTGGGAGAGGGGTTTGAGCATGAAAGGGCCGGCATAGTGGTTCAGAGCGCAGCCAGGCAAGCAGCTAGGGATAGGTAGAGGACACGTTCCCACGTGCCCTACTCTTTCTTCGGCGGCGCAGGTGGAGGAATTGTGCCGTCCCAAGTACCGCTGTAGGTTGATGTTTTTCTTTGAGAACAACCCCTACTTCCTGAACAAAGTGATCATTAAGGAGTATCATCTTAGCATTGCCGGTAAGAGTGGGCTTGAGCTTTGAGGATGCTGGGGGCAGGCAGGGGCGCTCTTGGGAGTGCGAGGGGAGGTGCGCGCGGTGCCCCCGTGTGGGGGCAGGCCCGGAACCCTGCCCAGGAGGGAGAGAGCCTGGGAGGTTGACAGGGAGAGTGGGCGAGGTGGCGTGGGTCCCAGGCCTTGCACAGGATCTTCTAAATTTTCCATTCCTGCAGGCTATAGGGCGTCTCGTTCCACTCCAGTGCAGTGGTTCTGGGACTTTGAACGTGGAGCTCCCAGGCGCAGGCACGACACCACCAGCCTTAACTTCTTCAACTGGTTGTGTGACCCCTGCTATCCAGGGTCTCACAGGATCGCTGAGGTGGGGCCCCTGCGGCATTCGTCAGCCGGAGTGATACCCGAGCCCCAGCTGCTGGGGAATGGGGCCCGGGCCCCGTGCCCAGCTCCCCTCTTTCCCCTACCAGGTCATCATCGAGGACCTGTGGCCCAATCCCCTGCAGTACTACCCGAGGCAGGAAGGCAGCCCAAGGGAATGAAGTGAAAGGAGGGCCTGTCGGTGAGGAGCCAGGGGCGCTGGGTCCTGACGTGTGTGTGTGGCAGGTGCCGGGGCACAGGCAGGATGGCGGTGGGTAAAATGAGGCTCAGGGGATCCTGGGCCCCAGCTTGCCCAGGGAGGGGGAGGCAGGGTGAGAAGTGACCTGGGGGAACTCAGGGTATACATCCAGGCGGGTGTGTCCATGCGGGCAATTTCAGGCCCCCCGGGCTGGCAGCCGGAACGTCCCAGGTCACTCGGGAGAGCCCAGACTTTTCCAGCCCGTTTCTCTGAACTCTGAACCCTGCCCATCGACCCTGTCTCAGGCCTCCTGCCATTCGCTGATTTGAGGATGTCCTGCCAGTGTTTGGGAGTAGGGGTCTCTTTTTGCATTCCCGCCCTGTGCCCAGAATCCCTGACTTCCTCCGTGGTGCCGACCATCCCTTGGCCTCCCTCAGCCACACGGCTATTCCTGGGAATGGCACTGGGCCTTGTGCAGGAGGCTCGTAAGGCTCTAGCTGAGGTGGACGAGGGATCCCACGATGAGAGAGTAAACCCTAAACACCGCCTTGGCTATCCTTGGTACTATGCAATTTCAAGAATCCCTAACGTGTGTGTGTGTGTGTGTTTGTGTGTGTGTGTGTGTGTCGGGGACATTCCAGCTGTGTGGACGTGTAAACCGCACAGCATCCGAATCTGACCAACAAGAAGCCGTCGAGGAGGCCTCCACCGCTGTGAGAGATGTGTGGACGAATCTACGTGGTGCTCTGCCTGCACAGGACAGAATTGGGGGAAAGGATCACCAGTGGCAGCTCTGGAGAGTATCCAGCACCTATCTAGGGAAGGCGAGAGAGGCATAAACGAGTTAAGAAACTCTTTGTGTCTGTGTGTGCGTCTGTACTTGGAAGCAGGACATGGTGAGGAGGCAGTCAGCCTAGTGGGACCCTCCACCCCATGGCCTGTAGGATTCCATGTGTGGCGGTGATGTTCAGCATGGGGGCAGGGGAGGGGAGGGCAGGGCTCGGCCTGCCGACAGAGCACCGCCCATCCTAGGCAGGGTCTAGGATGTGGTCGGGAAAATGCAGACATCTCTTCAGGGAGTCTTGTACTTTAGGGCACCGCACACAGGCGGGGAAGTGTCCTGGCTAGCGTGACCCTCATGGCCAGGTGGCTCCAGATACCGCCGCATTGACACGGCCTGTGGAGCTTGGCCCAGTAGCCTTACTCCTGTAAGCGTGCCCCACACTGCTGTGATCAGGTCCCATGCATTCATCCGGTCAGGAGCACTGCAAAACTCACGTGTCCAGGGAGGATTAAGGAGGAGGCCATTCCTTGCGTTCCCTTGGACCCACGCCCTCCCGCGCCACACCACCTGCCCACAGGGAACACTTTCAAATGTGTGTGGGAACAAAATTGTGAGTGGTGGGCACTGTAGCTTTGTGAGTGTGCCGTGTGTGAAGGAGTTCTATGCCCAGGTGCACGTTCGGGTATGTGTGTGCTCATGTGCCTCCGTGTATATGTGCTTGCGCGTGCGGCCACCTAAGCATGCCTCTTTGTCAGGGATCGTGTGTGTTTGTGCATTGTGTTTGAGTTTGCATACGCACGTGAGTGTGTGGCAAGAGTGCATGCGTGTGGACCGAAGACCATGTGTCTTGGTGTGTGTTTCGAGAGTGTGTGTTGCAGGGAGGCAGCCGAAGGTAACGAACTGAGAGGAGGGCCTGTTGCTAATGAGCCAGGGTGGCTGGGCCCTGACATGTGTGTGTGGCAGGTGTCGGGGAACAGGCAGCTTGCCCTGGTGGGGAAACTGAAGCTCAGGGGAGCCTGGGCCCCAGTTCACCCAGGGAGCGGGCGGCCGGGTGAGAAGGGAACCTGGGGGAGGTCAGGCACACATCCAGGCAGATGCGCCCTGCAGGCAAGTTCAGGCCCCCAGCCTGTCTGCTGGAACGTCCCAGGTCACTCGGGAGAAGCAAGGCTCTCCAGCCCATTTCTCTATACTCTCACCTGTGCCCGTCAACCCTCTCTCAGGCCTCCTGCCACTCGTTCAGTTGGTGAAATCTTCCCAGTCTTTGGGAGTGGGGCTCCCTTGCTCCATTCCCACTCCTGTGCCCAGAATCCCAGACTTCCCTCCATGCTCCCGACCACCCCGTGGCCTCGCACAGCCACACGGCCATTCTTGGGAATGGCACTGGGCCTTGAGCAGGAGGCTCGTGTTGCTCTTGCTGAGGAGGAAGAGGGATCCCACGAGGACAGAGGACACCCTCAACACCGCCTTGCCTATACTTTTATTATGCAATATCACGAATCACTAAGGTGTGTGGTGTGTGTGTGTGTGTGTGTGTGTGTGTCATAGCAGCTGTTGCACGTGTATACCACAGATGATCAGAATCTGAGCAACAAGAAGAAGTTGAGGAGGCATCCGCCCCTGTGAGAGAGGGTTGGAGGAATCTACGTGGTGCTCTGTCTGCACAGGACAGAATTGAGCGAAAGGATCACAAGTGGCTGCTCTGGAGAGTATCCAGCACCTATCTAGGGAAGGCGAGAGAGGCATAAACGAGTTAGGAAACTCTTTGCGTCTGTGTGTGCGTTTGTACTTGGAGCCCGGACATGGCGAGGAGGCAGTCAGCCTAGCGGGACCCTCCAACCCATGGCCTCTGGGATTCCATGTGTGGCGGTGATGTTCAGCATGGGGGCAGGGCAGGGCAGGGCTCGGCCTGCCGACAGAGCACCGTCTATCCTTGGCACGGTCAAGGAGGAGGACGGAAAAAGGCAGACCTGTGTTCATGGGAGCCTTGTCCTTTAGGGCAGGGCACACAAGTGGGGAAGCGTCCTGGTGAGCGGGGCCCTCGTGGCCTGGTGGCTCCTGGTACCACTGAGTTGACACTGCTTGGGGAGCTTGGCCCGGTAGCCTTGTTCCTGGAAATGTACCCCACACTCCTGTGATGCCTTCCCATGCATTCATCTGGTCAGGAGCACGGCAGAACCCACGTGTCCTGGGAGGAGTAAGGAGGAGGCCATTCCTGGCGCTCCCTGTGATCCACGACCTCCTGCGCCACACCACGTGCTGACGGGACAGTTCCAAGCACGTGTGAGTGAAGGCAGTTTGAGTGATGTGCACTGTGGCTTTTTGAGTGGGCTGTATGAGGGAGTTGCATACCCAGGTACACGTTCGGGTGTGTGTGTGCGCACGTGCATGCGTGTTTGTGTGCTTGCACGTGCAGCCACCTGAGCATGCCTGTTTGCTGGGGATCATGTGTGTTTCTGTGGTGTGTGTGAGTTTCCACGCACATGTGACTCAGTGGCAAGGGGGCATGCCTGTGGACCGGAGACCAGGTGTCTTGGTGTGTGTTTGGAGAGTGTGTGTTTGCAGGGCACAGGTGTGTGTGTTTCGAGGCCACGTGTGTGTGCCAGTTTGTAGGGACTCTGGGTCCTTATGTGCTGCACTTGCATGTTTGCATGCCCACTTATTTGTTGATTTGTGTTTCCAGGGGTGCATGCTTGTGTGCCATAGACCTTGTGAGTTCGTGTGTGTTGCCTGAGTGTGTGTTTGCACACAAATGGGCGTTTGTGTGTGTGCACGCGCGTGTGGGCCCAAATGCACAAACCTGTGTGCGGACACCCACTGTGTTTATATTTCATGCGAATGCTTGTTTCCATGCATCACATGTTTGTATGTGTGTGGCCAAGTGTGTGTTTCTGTGTATCGGTGACAGTGTGTAAGTTCCAGTGTTGTATGTGTGTGTGTGTATTTCCTGTGCACATCTGTGTGTGTTCCTGGCAAGTGTGCATGACTGTGTACTGGAGATCAAATGTTTTGGGTGTGTGTTTCCTGAGCGTGTCTTTGGCATGCGCGAGTGGTCTGTGGGCGGCCAAGTGTGCATGCCTGTGTGCTGGGACCGTGTGTGTGTTGCACGGTGTGTGTGTTTCCCAGTGCAGGTGAACCTGTGTGTGTATGTGAGCAGAAATTTGCCTGGCTGTCTGTGCTATTCCATGGGTGTATTGCATCTGTGTGTGTTTTCGGGCGCACCTCGGTGTGTGATTTTCTTCTGGGTACGTATGTATGGAAGTGTTCCAGAGACATTCCATGTGAGTGTTGAATGTATGTGTGCTTGCATGCGCAAGGGTTTCTGTTGTGTGTCTGTGTGTTTGCAGACCTTTGGGTGACTTTGAGTGTCTGTGAGTGTGAGTGTGCATGAGCACTCGCCCGCGCGCGAGCATTCTATAACCACCTGCTCATGCCTCTGTGTTGGAGATTGTTTGCATGGCTGGTGTGTATGTGTTGCTGTAGCACATGTGTGTGTATTTGGGTGGTCATGTTTGCACACCTGGGTGCCCAAAATCGTGTGGAGGTGTGTGTGCTGCAGGTTTGTGTGTTGGCATGAGCTCTTGTTGTGTGTGTGCGTGTCTGGTTGCGAGACCACCGTGTATTCCTGTGTACTGATGACTGTGTGTTCCTTGAGTGTCTCTGTGCTGTATGGGCCGTGTGTGTGTGTGTGTGTGTTTGTGTGTGTGTGATGGTATGTGGGTGTTGTTCCGGGGTCAATTGTGTATTCTTCTGTCCTGGAGGACGTTTGTGTATGCTGTGCGTCTGGAATAATACGTGCAAAATGTGTGTGTGTTTTGGGAAGCTCACGGTACATGCCTGTGAGCCAGAGACTTTGTGTGTGGTGCGTGTGGGCATGTGCGTGAACACGTGCGTGTGTGTATTGGTGTGGATCAGTGTGCGTTCCTGTGCGACATAGAACGTGTGTTTGTGTTCTGTGTGGGAATCCTAAGAGCAGGTGTGTCTGTGCGTGTGTCTGGGGAGGGCAAGTTGTATATTTATGTGAGCCTAAGACCAGGTGTATTTGTTCCGTGTGTGGGTGCGTGAGTTCCTGGGTGGAGCGGGCTGTGTGTGATCGTGCCGGGCCACGCGTGTATTGCTTTGCCAGAGAACTTCTGTGAGTGTTGTGCAAGTGTTTGCCAGTGCAGGTGTCTCTGCACGGGCAAGTGCGCATGCCTGTGTGCAGGACACGTGTGTTTGTGTATGATGTGTTCTGAGAATGTGTGCATGCACAGGTGTGTGTTCAAGTGGGTGTGTGCTGCCACATGCATTTCTGAGGGGCGTAGACTGTGTGTGTGTGTGTGTGTGTGTGTGTGTGTGTGTGCATGTGATAGAGAGAGAGAGAGAGAACGGTGCCTTCTGCATTGGTTTGTGTATCTGTTTGCGTGCGGCCTCTTCATTCCGTGTGTCGAGCCAGGGTGGGTGGGTGTGTGTCATGCGTCTGTTTTTGCATGATCTCCGGTGTGTATTGCATGCCTGTGTTTCCAGGCACTTGTGAGTGTGAGTGTGTGTGGCCACAGGCACATGCCTGTGTGTCGAGATCGTAAGCATGTGTGTTGTGTGCCCAAACGTTTGCATGTGCACATGTGTGTATGAGAGTGTGTGTAGGCCCCAGTCAGCGAATGAGAGGAATGTGGGATTTCCAGCTCTACCGATGATGGAGGAAGTGGCAAGAGGCCGAGGGCAGCCACATCCCTCCAAACACAGAGGCCTCGTGTGCATTCCGTGGTTCTTCAGGGTTATGTCTCCCGTGTCGATGCACAGATGCACAGGGGCCAAGGCAAGGAGGGAGTTGTGGGAGTTGCCAGGCGGGTGTGAGGCACACCACCCATCTGTGCTGATTGCACATATGATTCCAGGTATGGGAAATAGCTAGGGGTTTCAGTCACCTTCCCAGGTCACACACCTCTTGCCTTGTGTCCCCTCTCAGCTTCGCTCCCCGGCAAGGACAATGCCAGATGTCTGTCATTGCATGAATGTCACCCGGGAGTGGGAGTGCACGTGCACAGCATCCACATGATGGCGAATAGATGAAAACCACGGTCTAAAGACTGTGGGAGCGCATATGAAATCCACTCTGGTGGAAAAACGTGGAGACGCGGTAGGGGACTATCCCTGTATATGTGCACACTTCTCCTGACTCAGACTGGGGGGGGTAGTGAAAAAGCCCCTTTAGTCGGTGATGCCTGGAGAGACAGGATGTCATTGGCACCAGGCCAAGAACCCCAAGACTATTTTGCTAGCTTGAAACCACACTTGGGGATCCCTCACCACATTTGTGGACCAGCTCTGGGGTTGTGATGGCCTGGCTGGATGATCCGCTCACGGTCTGACCCGACTGGCCCAGAGCAAAGAAGGCTCAGGAGGATGTGCTCTCCTCCACAGCCCAGACGAGCCGGGAGCCCCTGTCCGGGGCATTCGTCCTATTTGCAGAATGCAAGGTAAGATGCTAGGTCTCTGGTGGGGCAGGCTTTGTTGCTGCCTGTCGCGTGGGTGTCATTCTAAGCTCCTGGCCGCCTGGCCTTCCAACAAGTGGGCACTAAGATCACCGAGCAAGTCGGCAGCATCCACATGCCACCCTCTCCACCGCGTTGGCCCAGACTTCCTCTTCAGAGAGGGCCATCTGGGTCAACTTTGCTGTATGCTCTTGGCTCCGGGAAAGGCATGCCTCCCTCTGTTCTTCATGCAAAACACAAGGCGTTTCTCTGTGAGTGTGTGAGTGTGTGTTTGTGTCGGCATCCAGTTTGGCACCTTTTCCAGAGTCACCGCCTGGCTGTCGGTCCCTGAGGGGGAGAGGGCTTTGATTGCCTGGGAAAAGAGATGCTCCGAGACGCATCTGCATCTTCTATCCGCAAGGCTTTAGGTCCCAGAGGCTGTGTGGCCACAGGGGCAGAAAAAGTACGCTGGCAGACATAGTCAGAAAGGAGGACGGAGAGGAGAGCATGACGAAAGGGCAGGCGGAACGGGAGACAGAGTGCTCTTCATCGTTTCCTCCTGACCAGCAGAGGGCATGCACTGGGAAAAACTGTAGCCTCACATTTCCGCCGAGGACGCAGACGGCTTAGGGGACTCTGTCACCTGAAATCGCTCTATGAATATTCCAGTGCCTGGGCTGACAATTTAACGCACATGGACCAGCTTCTAGGTGGTGCACACATTGTCCTGAGTCTTACAGGAGTCTATTCGGGAAGGGCGAGGGACACCTTTGAATTGTCAGTACAAAAATCCAGGCAGAGGGTGCACCCGACGAGGATGCGGGAGGGGGCAGTGGCTGGGGGGTGGTGTGTGGGAGGTGCTGGCGGGGGAGCGTGGGGGTGGGACGGGAGGTTCGGTGCTGCTGGGATCCCGAACCAACCCTGGAGGAGGCGCACAGGCAGGCTCCCTGGATGGCTGGCTGGCTCCGGTGGGGGCGATGGGCCGGGCTGTGGGCGGGCATGCCCAACACCTTGCCACTGGTTGGATCGGAGGGCCGGCCCACGTCATGGGCGTGGCTCAGGGACTCCATCCCGCCATGGCCGCGTGCGAGCCCCGGCCACCTCTATCCCTTGGACACCTGTCCCCAGGCCCTTGTGTGCATGCGTCCCAGAGTCTGGCGTCCTCCGGGACAAGACTGCAATCAGTCGCCGTCCGTGGGTGTCAGAGCTCTCCTTGCTGAGCCGCTTGCGGAAGCCTGCGCTCACACCTCCAGCCCTTCCCTCCGCAGCGGCCCCGGCGAGGCAGTGACCGGGGGTGGCGAGGCGGGGTTCGGGGAGGCTGGTGGTCCCCAGGATCCTGGACCCGCCTCCGTCGGGGAAGGGGCCGTTCACGAGGCAGCTGTGTGCGGGGATAGAGGTCCCCGGGGAGCCCCGGGGACGCTGAAGGCCCTAGGTGTGGGGCTGGTGGACGGGGCTGTGCGGGAAGGGGAGGAGCGATGGGAGAGAGAGGGTGCCATCCTGGTGGTGGAGCTGGGGCTAGTGGTGGCCGACTTAGGGTTGGTGCTGCTCACTTGCCATGTTCGAGAGGGAGGAAGGAGAGGATGAGGAGGACGAGGAGGACACGGAGGAGGTAGATGAGGCTAGGGAGGTAGAGGAGTCAGAGGAGGTGGGGGAGAGGGATGGTGAGCAAGAGGGGGCTGAGGAAAGGAGGAGGGGTAGGAGGCTGACAAGCCTGTGGAGAGAGAGGGGGAGGAGACACAGACCACCGAGCGTCGGCAAAGACACATTCAGGAAACACGTACACAAAACATATGATCTCCAGTGCACAGGCATGCCTGCTTGACAGGAAGACACACTGACGTACACAAGAAACACACACAAACAGAAACTCACACAGCCCTGGGCAGCACACACTATCACCGGCTCACAGGCACACACTCATGGCAACACACATACACACATATGCACGCAGGCAAACACGCACACACAGGAAAGAGTAACACACACGATGTCCGCACACTGGTATGTGCAATTGGGCGCAGACGTGCACACACACACAGAGGCCCATCCATATGCATAAACACACTCAGGGAACACACACCAAATCCCAAGTTCTGTGGCACACAATCATGCACACTTGGCCACACACACGAACACAAATGTGGGCGAGCATACACGCAACACATAAAACCCAGGGTCCCGACAGAGTGGCACAGACACATGGTCTCACAAATACACACCTGTGTACAGGCAAACAGGCCCTCCAGATACACACGCCAAGACACCTGATCTCCGATCCACAGGCATGCGCTCTTGCCACACTCACGTGCACATGAAATTCACACACACCGCACAAACAAAATGATCCCTGGCACAGAGGCATGCTCAGGTGGTTGCACACGCAGGCACACAAACACACACACAGGCACACGCACACACACACACACACACACACACACACAGCCGGGCGCAGACTCCCCTCACACACAGCCCAATTACAAAGCCGCAGTGCCTTCCACCACTCACACCTACCTTCCTTCACACGTCCTTGGAACTGTCCCCTGTGGGCGGGTTTTGCAGATGGGACGGCGAGTGTCTGTCGGGACGGTGAGGAATGGCCTCATCCTTCGTCCTGGCGGGACACTTGGGTTTGCGGTGCTCCTGACAGGACGCATGCATGGGAGCGCACCACAGCAGGGCAGGGCCCGCATCCAGGGTACTGGACCAAGCTCCCTAAGCGGTGTCAGGAGGCCGGGACCCGGAAGCACCAGGCCGCGGGGGCCCCACTCGCCAGGACCCTTCCCAGCTGTTTTCCCGGCCCTGAAGAATAAGGCACCCATGAACAGTAGTCTGCCTTTTCCGCCCTCCTCCGAAGAGCCTCCCTCGGGTGTCCTCATGCCCTGCCCTGCCCTGCCCCCATGCTGAACATCACCGCCACACAGGCAATCCCACACGTCAGGGGCTGAAGGGTCCCACCAGGCAGACTGCCTCCTCGCCATGTCCTGGCTCAAAGGACAAACCCACATGCAGACGCAAAGCCCTTCTTAACTTGTTTATGTCTCCTTTCCCGTCCATTCAGATCCGTTCTGGATACTCTCAAAGCTGCAACTGGTGATCTGTTCCCCCATTTCTGTCCTGTGCAGGCAAAGCACCTAGGAGACACGTCCACAAAGTTCTCAGAGGGGTGACCGCCTCCTGGAATTCTTGTGGTTGTCCAGACTCTGATGCTCTGCCGGGTCCACGTCCACACAGCCGTCGGGCCCGGGCGCACACGCACGCACACACACACACACACACACACACACACACCCGTTGGGAATTCGTGAAATTGCATAATGCCAAGGTTAGCCAATGTGGGTTGAGGGTCTCCTCTGTCCTCATAGGAAACCTGTCCCTCCTCCACTGGAGACTTAGGAGCCTCCAGCCCACGTCCCAGTGCCATTTCCAAGAAAGGCCATGTGGCTGTGGGAGGCCACGGGGTGGTCGGGAACATGGAGTAACGTGGGGGAATCAGCAAAGGGCGGGATGGCCAAGAGAGCGCCACTCCCAAAGACTGGCAGGCCATCCCCAAATGAACAACAGCAGGAGTCCTGACACAGGGGCCGAAATGCACGGGTGACAGTTTCAAGAAACAGGGTGGAGATGCATCGCCTCTCCTGATTGACCTGGGACATTCCAGCTGCCAGCCTGGCGTGCCTGAACTTGCCCACATGGATGCACCTCCCTGAATGTGTGCCTGACTTCCCCCAGGTTCCCTTCTCACCCTGCCACACGCTCCCTGGGCCAGCTGGGGCCAAGGCTCCACTGAACATCAGTTTCCCCAACACTAATCCGCCTCACCCGCGTTACCTTCCACACACACACACACACACACACACACACACACACGCACGTCAGGGCCCAGCTCCCCTGTTTCCTCACCGACAGGCGCTCCTCTCAGGTCATTCCTTTTGGCTGCCTCCCTGTCTCGGTTAGTACAGTGGGGATTGGGCCACAGGTCCTCGATGAATACCTAGTAGGGGAAACAGGGCAGCTCTACACAGTGTCCAGGCCCCCTTCCCAGTAAGCTGGGGCTCAGGCATCACTAGGGCTGACGAAGGCCAAAGGGCACCACTTCGACACTCCTGTTAGACCCTAGGAAGCTGGGGTCACACAAACAGTTGAAGAGGTTAAGGCTGGTTGAGTAGTGCCTGCAGCTGGCAGCTCCACCTTCATAGTCTTAGAACCACTGGACTGGAGTGGAACAAGACACCCCGCCACCCTACAGGAAGGGAAATTTTTGGAGAGGCTCTCCACGGCCCAGGACCCACGCCCTCTCATCGTCTCTCCCTCTCAACCACCCAGCATCTCTCCCTCCTTGGCCTGAATTCGCCCCTAAGCTGGAGACCGCGTGCATCTACCCTCCCATTCCCAAGTGCCCCCCTGCTCGACCTCAGCATCCCCGAAAATCAAGTCCACTCCTCCCAGCAATGCTAAGCCGATACACCTTAACGGTCACTTTTTTCTGGAAGTAGGGGTTGCTCCGAAAGGAAAGCATCAACCTTCAGCTGTACTTGTGTCGGCCCATTTCTTCCAACTCCCCCACTGACGAAAGAGGAGGGGAAGGGGGAACGTGTCTTCTGGGTGTCCCGAGCTGCTTGCCTGACTGCGGCAATGAAATTCTTTGCCAGGCCCCTTCTACTCATACCCCACTCCCGCCGAGCCTCCGCTACCCTCCGTCTCCCAGGATTGACCTACAAATTGGTCATGTAGCTTAGCACGTCTCTGTCCTGGTCCCACTCCACGGCTGATATCTTGGGGTGTTGCAGGATCGGCCTTGGGTCAAGGAGATTCGCCGGCACGAGCTACGAAAGGAGAGCCAGGAGACCCCTGGACGTTCCCGGCAGAGAGCACGTGACCCGAACGTGCAAAAGTGCAGAAACTCCAGGCACTGCTGCCCTCCCTGCCTCGTCAGTCCCTGCCCTTTCTTCCCACCTGCTCCACCCTGGGGAGTCCTTTGGCTTCCAGCACCTCTGAGGCTGCCTGCGGCTGACAGGGCACAGTTGAGGGCTTAAATGCTCTCCTGTCCCACGTTTCCCTGTCTGGTCCATGCGACTGGCAGGCAGTTACAGCTTTGGATGGCTGGATGTGCTCTCTCCCACATTGACGGCTGTGTTTGCTTGTGTGTTTGCCTGAAGCCCCGTGACATTGAGGGGCCTCCTGTGCCCAGGAAGGGTCCGCTTGCCTCACCTGAAGCACGGCTGCACACCCAAGGCGCAAAGGGTGATACTGGCTGAGTACGTGAGAGAGGGAGGGAAAGGGGTAGGTGGGGGAAGGAGGGAACGCAAAAGAGAGAGAGGGACAGAGAGACCCCACACTGGGAGGAAGGGACAGAGGGGGAGGGCAGTGAGGACAGAGGGAGAGGCCAAGCGAGGACACAGAGGGGGCGAGAAGGGGAGGGAGGAAAGGCAAGTGTAGGCGCCTGCACCTGCGACATCAACCTGGGTGCGTAGGGTATGTAGAGACAGAGTTTGAAGCACCCGGACAGCCTTGTGTCTGCGTTCCCGTGGTCTGCCGAAGCGAGGCGGCCCGCTGACAGACTTGGCAACCTGCGTGCGGACGAGAGAGTGGGTCTGCCCTGAACACTTTGGAAAACTACGCAGGCTCTGAAGGACAGGGACAGGGGCAGGCAGCCTCTCCGCCTGGCCAGGTACCCATCAAACTTTTCCTTCCAATATCTGCTCTGAGCCAAGTGTGCATTGGGCTACACTACTTGGTGTTGGGTATTGACCCGTGTTCCCTAAAGCCCGTAAGGCTGTTGGGAGTGCTGCAGCCCCAAACCTTTGGCCCACAATTTCTGCACAGACACGGTCTGGACAGGTCTCAGATCCTACGTTCTCAACCCCGCCCCGCCATATGCCACGCCGCCCTCATTTGCTGGGAATTATAGGGATCATGGGCCCACAGCACGGCGTGCCTGGTGGTGGATGGTAGCGCCCTTCCGCCCAGGGCTCATGGCTCTGGCCGTGTCTCTGCTCCTGCCCTCCTCCCGTTGTTTCTCCACAGCAGCCAAGCCACACCATCCGGACGGAGGATAGGGCCGGGGCCCAGAAGCTGGGGATGTACAGGATGATGGCCCTCTGGCAAGCCAGTTGAGAACTTCACTTCTCATTCATCCTGCGCTGGAGCCGCACGTGGGCCCTTGTAGCTTGGGCATCCAGTGAGCCCAGCGCTAACAGAGCAACGGCCAGTGTGGCAAGTGGGTCCCCGGCTATCTTGGACCAGGCACTCGCTCTTCCTGTGGCAGGTCAGGCAGATTTTCGTCTTGCTCGGCTCGCTCCACCTCCTGGTCTTCCGCTGCCACAACCTGCACCATCACCATGATATCCTCCACCAGACGACCAAATCCTACCCTGGGCCGGCCTCACCTCTATGCATCCAGGCCTCAGCGTCCTGCACAGCCTGTGCCGCAACGCTGCACACCTAGGGCCTCCGGCACCCACTCCTCACCCGAGGTGCCTGGCTCCCCGTGGGTCCCCGCCTCTTCAAGGCCCCCTCTGCGGACTACGTTGGTCCAGGATTCCGGGGCAGCCCCGGTGTACCCGGACCACGCATCGCTGCCCATTTGGACGTGGAGCCAATCTCAGTATGGAGCCACAGCAGCGGCGGAGGGAGTGAGCTGGAGGTGTGAGCATGCGTCTCTGGTAAGCAGCCAGTAGGGGGAGATCTGGGACCAAGCCTATAGGCGGGCAACACAGAGGCGCTGTCGCTGGTGGTGAAGGCCTTTGTGCTGCCTGTTCCCTGGATGCCGTACTCAGCTCCTTGCCACCTCGTCTTCCAAAGAGTGGGCACTGAGGTCACCGAGCCGGTGGACAGCATCCACCTGCCACCCTCTCCAAAGGTTTGCCCAGACTTTGTCTTCAGGGAGGGCCACCTGGATCCGTGGCTGTATTGTTGGCTCCAGGAAATGTATGCGTCCCGCTGTGCTCATGCCAAACACACTGCGTGTGTTTGTGAGCGTGTGAGCTTGGGTTTGTGTCGCACCCAGCATGGCACCTTTTCGAGGCTCACCGGCCTGGCTACCGGTCCCAACGAGCGAGAGGGCTTTGAATTCCTGGGAAAGGAGATGCTCAGAGACGCATCTGCATCTTCTTTTCTGGAAGCCTTTAGGTTCCAGAGGTCATGTGGCCAGAGGGGTTAGAGAAAGAGCGCCGGAAAAGAAATCCGAGAGGCGGATGGAGAGGAGAGCGTGAGGAAAGGACAGGCAGACCATTGGCCAGAGAACTCTTTGTCGCTCTCCTCCTGACCAGCAATGGACATGCACTGGGACAAAGCGTAGCCTCATATTTCCCCCTGGGAGACAGACAGCTTCGGGGCCTCTGTGTCCTGGGATCACACTATGAATAATCCAGGGCCTGGGCTGACCAATTCCACGCACACTGGACCAGACTTCCCGATGGTGCACACGTTTTCCTCAGTCTTAGAGTAGTCTATTTACGAAGGGTGAGGGACAGCGTCGCATTGTCGGTACAAATAACAGGAAGATGGCGTGCCCTACGGGACCGTGGGTGCGTTTCACGCAGGCTGTATGGGTGGGGGTTGTAGTGCAGCGTGGGAGGGGTGGGTGAGGGGTGTTCCGTTGGGCACAAGGGCGGGCTCCCTCGCTGAATGGCTGGCTCCTGCTGGGCCGAGGGGCGGGGTGGGTAAGGCCCCGACCACAGCCTTGCCAATGGGTGTTCCCGGCCTCGGGACAGCATCATGGCCTTGGCCATGGCGTCCCATCCAGCCAAGGCGGCGAGCCGGGAGTCTACGCCCCCACAACCCAGAAGCCACCTGAGCCCAAACCATTGTGTGCTGTATCCCTCAGGTGCACGGCCTTCAAAGGTGCCCGTGTCTAGCCCTGAGCACAGGATCTCCACATGCCGGCTGCTCGAGGGAGCCGCGTACCCACACCTAAATCTCATTCCTTCTGCCGCTGCCGCGGCTCGGTCCCAACGATATGCTCCATGTCTAAATGGAGAGCGAGACATGATCCGGGGACCCGGGGATGCCCCAGAATCCTGGACCAGCTGAGACTGCAGAGGGGGCCGTTAGGAGGCGGGGTCCACGGGGAGGCAGGCGCCTCCGTTGAGGCGGGGGTGCTGCAGGCTCCAGTTGAGGGGGGATGGCGGCACAGGCTGTGAAGGAGTTTGAGGCCCGGCAGCGCAGAGTTGAGACCAGCCCAGGGGAGGAGTTGGTCGTCGTGCTGGAGGATATCTTGGCGGTGGTGTAAGTCGTGGCGGCGGAAGATGAGGCGGTGGACTGAGCCTAGCAGGACGAGAAGGTGCAAGAGCTTCTGCAGGAGGAGCCAGTGCTGGGTCCCAAGACAACCGGGGCCCCAATTGCCGCACTGGCTGTTGCTGTTAAAGCTCAGCTAAGTGGATGCCCAAGCTACCAGGGCGTACTTGTGGCTCAATCGAAGGTGAATCAGAAGCGAAGTTCTCACCTGGCTCGTCAGAGGGCCATCACCCAGTGCAGCCCTGGGTTCAGGGGCCAGGCCGTATCCTTCCTCCAGGTGGTGGGGCGTGGCTGCTGTGGTGGAGCACCGGGAGGAGGGCAGAAGCAGAGCCATGGCCAGGGTCATGAGCGCTGGGACAAGGGCTCTGCCACCCATGCCCAGGCCCCCGGTGGTGTGGACCCACGATCCCTATAATACACAGCATAGGAGGGTGGGGAGGGGCAGGGCGGGGAGGGGGTGAAAAGCAGGGCCTGAGACCTGTCCAGATCATGTCTGAGCAAAAGGTGTGGGCCAAAACTTTGGGGCTACAGCACGCCCAACAGACTGGCGGACTTCAGGGAGCAAGGGTCAACACTCTACAACAATAGTGTAGCCCAAAGCACCCTTGGCTCAGAGCAGATATTGGAAAGAAATATTTGCTGGGTTCATGCGGCAGTCCGAGAGGCTGCCCACCACCATTCCCTGTCTTTCAGAGCCTGCGTGGTTTTCCAAAGAGTTCAGGGCAGACCTACGATATCGCCCGCATGCGGGTCGCCAAGTCAGTCAGCGGGCCGCCTCGCTTCGGCAGACCGCGGGAACACAGACAGTGCGCTGCCGGGGTGCTGCAAACTCTGTCTCCACAGGCCCCACACAGCCAGGCCGGGGCCCCAGGCCCAGGCGCCTACACGAACCTTTCCTCCCTGCCAGTCTCCCCCCCTCTGTGTCCTCACCCGGCCCTTCGCTCTGTCCTCTCTGCCCTCCCGCTGTGTCCGTTCCTCCCGGTGTGGAGTCTCTCGGTCCCTGTCTTTCTTTTACTTTCCCTCCCGCCCCCATCTACTCCTTTCCCTCCCTCTCTTGTTGACTCTGCCAGGACCACCCTTTGGGCGTGGGTGCGCAGCCATGACCCGGGTGAGACGAGCGGCCCTTCCCTGGGCACAGGAGGCCCCCCAAAGCCACGGGGCTTCAGGGAAACACACAAGCAAACACAGCCATCAACGTGAGATGGCGCACATCCAGGCATCCAAAGCTCTGACTGCCTGCCAGGCACACTCATAGGCCAGGGAAATTGGGGAACGGAGAGCAACAGTCCCTCTGCCTTGCCCTGTTGGGTGCAGGCAGCCTCAGAGGTGCTGGAAGCCAAGGGACACCCCAGGGTGGAGCAGGTGGGAAGAAAGTGCAGGAGCTGAAGTTGTTGGGAGGGTGGCATTGCCTGGTGTTTCTGCAATTTTGCATGTTCGGTTCACTCACTCTCACCCGGGAAGGGCTGAGTCGCTCCTGGCTCTCCTTCTGTAGCACGTGCTGATGAAGCTCCTTGACCCAAGGCAGATCCTGAATCACCCCAAGATATCAGCCATGACAGGTGACCAGGACATTCTCACGCTCAGCTACATGACCAATTTGTAGGTGAGTCCTGGGAGATGGAGGCTGGTAGAGGTCCGGTTGGATTGGTGTTTGAGCAGGATGGGCCCCGTCAAAGTCGTTCAGTACCGCACCCAGGCATGCAGCACGGGACCCCTAGAAGACACGTTCCCCCTTCCCTCCTCGTTCTTCGTCGGGGCCGGTGGAGGAACTAGGCTGTCCCACTTTCCGCTGCAGGTTGATGTTTTCCTTTGGGAGCAGACCCTACTTCCAAATCAAAGTGATCGCTAAGGTGTATCGGGTGAGCATTGCTGGTAGGAGTGGGCTTGAGCTTCCTGGATGCTGCGGGCAGGCAGGGGGGGACTTGGGAGCGGGAGGGGAGAAGCGAGATGTCCCTGCGTGGGGGCGGTACCGGTCCCAGGATGGAGAGAGCCTGGGAGGTTGGGAGGGAGAGAAGGAAATGGAGCGTGGGTCCAAGCTGTGAGGAGCATCTCCTAACTTTACCCTTCCTGCAGGATCGAGGGCAGTTCCTTCCACTCCACTCCAGTGGTCCTGTGGCTATGAAGGTTGAGCTGCCAGCTTCAGGCATGACACCAGTAGCCGTAACTTCTTCAACTGGTTGTGTGACCCATACGGCCCAGGGTCTAACAGGATCGCCGAGGTGGGGCGCTGCGTCCTTCATCAGCCGGAGTGATGGCCAAGCGCCTGCTGCTTGGGAGGAGGGCCAGGGCGTCATACTCAGCTGACCGGTTTCCCCTACCAGGTCATCATCGAGGACCTTTAGCCCGATCCCTTGGAGTACTACCCACGGCAGGAATACAGCTGAAGGTCATGAGCTGAGAAGAGGGCCTGTCAGTGAGGAGCCAGGGGGTTGGGTCCTGATGTTTGTGTGTGGAAGGTGCCTGGGGACAGGCAGTTTCATGGTGGGAACCTGAGGCTCGGAGGAGCCTTGGCCCCAGCTGGCCAAGGGAGCGGTTGGCAGGGTGAGAAGTGAACCTGGGGGAACTCAGCACACATCCAGGGGGTTGCGTCCAAATCGGCAAGTTCAGGCCCGCCAGGCTGGCTGCCAGAGCTTCCCTGGTCACTCGGGAGAGGAGAACGGTATCTACCCCGTTTCTCGGAACTGTCAGCCATGCCCGTTCGGCTCCTCTGTCAGGATTCCGGCCGCTTGTTCTGTTGGGGATGACCTACCAGTCTTGGGAGTGGGGCTCCCTTGTCCCAACCCGCTTCTATGCCACGAATTCCCCACTTCCCTCCGTGTTCCCGACCACCCGGGGCCTCCCACAGCCACATGGCCATACTTGGGAATGGCACTGGGCTGTGGGCTAGAAGCTCCTGGGTCTCTAGGGGAGGAAGAACAGGGATCCCACGAGGACAGAGGACACCCTCAACCCACCTGGCTACCCTTCGCATTATGCATTTCAGCGAATCCCTAACATGTGTGTGTGTGTGTGTGTGTGTGTGTGTGTGTGTGTGTGTGAGTGTGTGTGTGTGAGTGTGTGCCCCCGGGGCACAGCAGCTGTGTGGACGTGGACATCGCAGAGCATCAGAGTCTGACCAACCACAAGAAGAGGAGAACCGTTCACTGCTGTGAGAGATTTGTGGACGAGGCTACGTGGTGCTTTCCCTGCACAGGACTGAAATGGGGGAAAGGATCACCAGGGGAGCTCTGGAGAGTATCCAGCACGTATCTGAAAGGATGGCGAGAGTGACATAAACAAATTAAGAAGCGCTTTACGTCTGTGTGTGTTTGTCCCTGGAGCCAGGACATGGAAGGAGGCAGTCTGCCTGGGGGGGACCCTCCATCTTCCGATATGTGGGCTTGTATGAATGGCGGTGATGTTCAGCATGGGTGCAGGGGAGGGGAGGGCATGGCATGAGGATCTCCTAGGCAGGGTCTAGGAGGACAACGGGAAAAGGCAGAGTTCTCCTCATGGGTGCTTTATTCTTCAGGACTCAGAAACAGGTGGGGAAGTGTCCTGGCAAGCGGGGCCCTCGTGACCTGGTGGCTCCCGGTCCCGCGGCATTGACACCGCTTAAGGAGCTTGGCCCAGTTCCCTTAATCCTGCAAGCATGCACCGCACGGCTGTGATGTGCTCCCTGCCTGCCTGCGGTTGTTGCACCACAAAACCTACGTGTCCCAGGAGGACTAAGGAGGCCATCCCTTGCGGTCCCTGCCGACCCAGTCCTTCCTGAGCCTCAAATCCCGACCACAGGGGATAGTTCCAAGGACGTGTGAGGGAAGGCATGTGTGAGTGGTGGAAGGCACTGCGGGTTAGTGAGGGCGCTGTGTGAGGGAGGTCTGCGTTTAGCTCTGTGTGTGTGTGCGTGCGTGCATGTGTGTGAGCTTGCACGTGCGGCCACCTGAGCATGCCACTCTCCTGTGGATCGTGTGTGTTTGTGCGGTGTGTGTGAGGTTGAAGGTACACGTGCGTGTGTGGCAAGTGCGCATGCCTGTGGACCAAAGCCACTCTGTCTTGGTGTGTGTACCGGGAGAGAGTTTTGCAGGTGACCGGGTGTTCTGTTTGTGAAGCCACATGTGTGTGCCACTGTGTAGGGACGCTGGGTGTTTATGTTTGTGTGTGTGCATGCCTACGTATGTGTTGGTGTGTGAGGCCACTGTGCATATTTGTGTGCCACAGACCTTCTGAGTAGGTGGGTGTTGCCTGAGTGTGTGTTGGCTCACGGATGTGTGTGTGTTTGTGTGTGTGTGTGTGCCCCCGCTTGTGTGGCCCACTGCACATACCTGTGTACGGGCACCATGTGTGTTTCCATTCCATGTGTATGTGTCTTCACATGTGTGCGTATATGTGTATCTGTGCGGTCATGTGTTCGTGCCTGTGTGCCTGTGAGTGTGTGCTTCTCAGTGTTGTGAGAGTGTGTGTTTTTATGTGTTTCTTGTGCATGTCAGTGTGTGTTCCAGTCAAGTGTGCATGCCTTTGCGCTGGAGATCATATGTGTTGGGTGTTTATTTCCTGATTGTGTCTTTGCCGGTGCACGGTGAAGTGTTTGTGTGGCCAAGTGTGCATGCCAGTGTGCGGGGACCGTGTGTGTGTCCCGTGGTGTGTGTCTTTCCCAGTGTACGTGGACGTGTTTGTGCAGGTGAGCACAAATCTGCCCAGGTGTGCGTGCTATTTGCAGAATGCAACGCAGGACGCTCCATCTCTGGTGGGGCGGGCGTTCCTGCTGCCTGTCGCCTGGGTGTCATCCTCAGCTCCTTGCCGCCTGGCCTTCCAAAGAGTGGGCACTGTGGTCACCGAGCCGCCGGACAGCATCCACCTGCCGCCCTACCCAGAGGGTTGGCCCAGACTTCCTCTTCAGGGAAGGGCATCTAGGTCCCATTTGCTGTATATTCTTGGCTCCGGGAAAGGCATGCCTCCCTCTGTCCTCCATGCCAAACACACTGCGTGTCTCTGTGAGTGTTTGTTTGTGTGGGCACCCAGCCTGGCACATTTTTGAGGGTCACCGGCCTGGCTGCCGGTCGCTGAGGGGCAGAGGGCTTTGATTTCCTGAGAAAAGAGATGCTCCGAGACGCATCTGCATTTTCTGTGCGGAAGCCTTTAGGTTCCAGTGGCCGTGTGGGCACAGGGGTCAGAAAAAGAGCGCCGGGAGACAAAGTCAGAGAGGAGGACGTGGGACGAGGCTGAGGTGGAGGAGGTTATGGATGAGGACGGGGAGGAGGCCATGAGGTCGTGAAAGGCGGACCCATGGACAGAGCACTCTTCGTCGTTTTCTTCTGACCAGCAGAGGGCATGCGCTGGGACAAACTGTTGCCGCACATTTCCCCTGAGGAGGCAGATGGCTTCTGGGCCTCTGTCTCCAGAAATGGCACTATGAATACTTCAGGGCCTGGGCTGACCCTTCCCACGCACACTGGACCAGGCTTCCTGGAGGAGCACACAGTGTCCTGAGTCTTACATGAGTCTCTTCGGGAAGGGCGAGGGACAGCTTCGCATTGTCGGTACAAAATCCAGGCAGAGGGCGTGCCCGACGAGGCCGCGGGTGGCGGGGGCAGGGGGCTGGGCTGGGGGTGGTGTTTCGCGGGAGGCATGGGGGTGAGAGAGGGTTTCGGTGAGGCTGTGAACCCGAAGGAGGTGAGGCCACCCCGGAGGAGGCGCGCTGGCAGGCTCCAAGCATGGCTGTCGGGCTCAGGTGGGGTCGAGGGGCAGGGTTGCGGGAGGACACGCCCCCCGCCGTGCCACTGGTTGGACGCGACGGCCGTCCCGCGTCCTGGAGGTGGCTCGCGGACTCTATCCCGCCTAGGCCGAATACGTGCCCCAGCCACCTCTGCCCCTTGGACACCTGGCCCCAGGCCTTAGGGTGCATTCTTCCCCGAGTCCAGCGTCCTCCGGGTGGAGACTGCTATCGGTCGCCGTCCATGGGAGCCAGAGCTCCATTTGCCGTGCCGCCTGCGGAGTCTGCGCTCACATATCCAGCCCCTCCCACCGCAGCTGCCACAGCGAGGCAGGGCCCTGTGGTGTTGACGCGGTGCCCGGCGGAGTCGGGGCGGTCCCCAGAATCCTGGACCCGCCTCAGTCGGGAAAGGGGCCGTTCAAGAGGCAGCTGTGCACGGGGATAGAGGCCCCCGGGCTACGTACGCCCGTTGGAGGCCCTAGGTTTGGGGATGGCGGCCGAGGCTGTGCGGGAAGGGGAGGAGCGATGGGAGAGCGAGGATGCCATCCTGGTGGAGGAGCTGGTCCTAGTGGTGGGTGACCTAAGGTTGGTGCTGCAACTGGCCGTGTTGGAGGGGGAGGACGGAGAGGACGAGGAGGACACGGAGGAGGCCGCGGAGGAGGTAGACGAGGCTGACACGGAGGAGGAAGACGAGTCTAGGGAGGTGAGGAGTCCAAGGAGGAGGGGGAGGGGGATGGTGAGGAAGAAGAGTGTGAGGAGGAGGAGGAGGGGGAGGAGGCTGACAAGGCTGTGGAGGAAAAGGGCGAGGAGGCTGTAGAGGCTGAGCAGGAGCAGGGGGAGGAGGAGGAGGATGTGGACAGGGTGGAGGAGGGGAGGCTGAGGATGCTGAGAAGGAGGAGGCTGAGGAGGCTGAGCAGGAGCCAAGGGAGGAGGAGAAGCCCGAGGAAGAGGAGGAGGTGGAGGGGCCTGAAGAGGCTGAGGAAGAGGAGGGGGAGGAACAGGCTGAGGAGCAGGCTGTTGCGGAAGAGGCTGAGGTGGAGGAGCCTAAGGAGGAGCATGTTGGAGAGGAGGTGGCTGAGGCAGAGGAGGCTGGGGAGTGCGAGGAGCCTGAGGAGGGAGAGGAGGCTGAAGAGGCTGAGGAGGAGGCTGAGCATGAGGACCAGAGGGAGGAGGGCCAGAAGGAGGAAGAAGGGGCGCAGGAGCTGCAGGAGAAGCAGAAAGGGGAAGAACAGCCAGAGGGGCGGCGGGGTCCGATCCTGTCCTCGCTCAAGGCTCTAGAGGCCCTGCAGTTGGAGCTGGAGCCCGTGAATAAACAAGCCAGCAGCTCCTACTCTGGGCTCAGGCTCAGGTGTTGTCGGAGGCGGCAGCGTCCCCTGGAACACCGAAGCGCCCTTATGCGGGGCATCCCTTGCTTCTGGGCCAAGGCTGTATCCTTGACGCTGTCATGGAGGGACCCCGATGTGGCCGGGCTAGAGCAAGAGGAACCGAAGGGAGGGGGACGATGAGTATCAAAATACAGCGGTTGGTGAACCCCCAGACCCGCAGACACACCCGCAGCCACGCCGGGGTGTGGTGGCCACACTCATGCCCTGGTGATCCCGACAGCCTCGACATCCTCGTTCTGGGTGGAATTGGGGGCTTGGGGCCTCAGGGTGCCCTTGATTTCACACAAGGCACTGGAATTCCAGTGGGAGAGTAGGAGCAGCGTTCCAGCTCAGAATTAGGAATTGGGAGCCACGGCAGGGCGTCTTTCCTCAAAACGACTCCAGGCAAAGCTCGAGTTCCCCTCGGGGTTTCAAGGCAGGCGCATGGTTGTGAGTGCCCACCTGGTCAGCCTGAGGCAGGAATGTGTGCTTGTCTGGAGATGAACTGGTTGTGTCTGGCTGTCAGGACATGAGTATGGCCTGCGGAGGGCGGTGTGGGGCGGGAGCGGTTTCCCTGAGGATGCACCGCTTCCTGTGTGAGTGTTGAGATCTACAGGATTCCGTGCGGGGGCCCAGCGAGCGGGTCTTGATGCAGCCCTTGTGGGGGCATGCGATCGGAAAGCAGGGGGGGGCGGTGCCCGGCTGCTGTCCAGACCTGCTCTGTTGTTGTAGCTCTATCATCTCAAGCCTTCGGAGGGTCCTAGACTCACAGCAGTTTGTGAACCACCCACAGATGTCAGCCGTGATCAGGAAGCAAGATGAAGGCCACCTTGGCTACATGACGGAATTGAAGGTCTGGCCCGGCAGACTGAGCCCGGGGCGGGGAACGGGAGAGGGGAGCGTGCCGAAGAGATCCAGCCCCGAAATCAGGACGGGGAGGGTCTGCTGGTCAGACATTTCACCCCCGTCTCCTCCAGTCTGCCACCCGGCAGGTGGAGGAACTCAGGTTTCCCCGTGATTGCTGCAAGATCCTGCTCTTCTTTCGAAATAAACCCCTACTTCTGGGATGAAGGTGTTGTGAAGGGGTATGTCCTCAGTGCTGCTGGTAAGAGGCTGCTGCCTGAATGGGCGGCAGCAGGTGCAAGACGGAGGGTCGAACCCAAAACTTTACCTGGCGCCGTCTCCCATTCTCACTTCCAGCAGGGTACGGACCGGCCCATTCCACTCCCATCCAGTGGCACCAGAATTATGAACGGGAGGCCTACAGTCGCAGGCACCACACCAGTCTTAACTCCTTCAACTGGTTCTCTGACCAGAGCTTTGCACAGTTTCGCCCCAAACACATGCAGAACACTCACACAAGGTCTATGGCACAGCCATAGACGCTTGCCCCGGTACTAAAACACACCCCCCCCCTCAACCCAAGAACTCACGCAGAGACACCACAACAAATAAACACGGTCTTAGGCACACACGCACACACACCTGCCCTCACGAATCTCAGGGAACAGAAACACAAGGTCTGCATCACACAGGAATGCAAACTGAGCCACAGCAACACACACACCGCCGAGCTCACGCAAAGACGCACACACGTAACCCACACAAACTCTCTCGCTCAGTCATGTGCTGTGAGCTTCCCAACACACACACACACACGCACACACTTTTTCACATGTAATCCCATACCCACAACATACACAACCCTTCTACATTACAGAAGAATCCAACATTGGCCCTGAAAACATACACACACACACAAACACACACACACACACACAGACACAGCACATATGGCACAGAAACACTCAAGGAGCCCACACGGTCCTCACTACACAGGCATACACGGCTTGTCCCACACCGACAGAGACGCACATGCACACGAGCTCATGCCAGCACACATGCAATGCACACAGAGCCACACTTGTTTTCAGCAACAGGTGGGCACATAGGACCACCCAAATACACACGCACGTGCTAATGCAATACACACAAACCAAGCACACACACAATATCCAACACAGAGGCATAATCAGGTAGCTACAGACATGCGCACACATGCCAGGCCCCCCCAAAATCACCGAAACACCTGCAAACACAGACACACAACAGACACACTTGCGCATGCAAGCACACATACACTCAACACTCACATGGAAGTTCTCTGGCATACGTCCATACATACGTAGGCCCGAGAAAGTCACACACCCAGGTGCGCCTGAAAACACACACACACGCCATACACCCATGGACTAGCACACACAGCCAGGCAGATTTCTGTTTGCATGCACACACACGTTCACATGAACTGGGGAACACACAAAACACACAACAGACACACGGTCCCCACACAGAGGCCCTCACAATTAGCTGCACAAACACAGACCACCATGCGTGGGCAAAGACACACTCAGGAAACACACACCTAACCCAAAGATCTCCAGTGCACAGGCATTCACACTTGACAGGAACACACACTGAGGTGCACAAAAAACACACAACACACACTCCCACAACACTGGGAAGTACACAGTATCACCAGCACACAGGCACCCACACATGGCCACACACATACACACATATGCATGAAGGCACACACGCACATACATGAAACCGAAACACACACGGTGCCCGCACACAGGTATGCGCCCTTGGCTGCACACACACGCACACACACACACGGCCATCGTGTGCAAACACTCAGGGAACACCCGCCAACTCACAAGGTCTGTGGCACACAAAATGCACACTTTGCCACACACACCAACTCATATGTGGGCATGCAAACATGCAACACATAAACACCCAGGGTCCCAAAACTGTGGCACACACACGTGGCCTTGCAAACACACACACCCGTGCACCTGCAAACACACCCGCGCGACAGACCCACCAAGACACATGGTCTCCTGTCCACAGGCATGCACTCTTGCAACACACTCAGGTGCACATGCAAACTCACACACACTGCACAAACAACATGATCCCTGGCACAGAGGCATGCTCAGGTGGCTGCACGTGCAAGCACACACACACGCACTCACGCACACGCACACAGACGCGGCCGAATGCACAGCTCCCTCACACACAGCCCACTCAAATAGCCACAGTGCCTTCCACCACTCACACCTGCCTTCCCTCACACTTCCTCGGAAATATCCCCAGTGGGCGGGGTTGCGGCACACGTCGACGAGTGTCCCCAGGAACCATTTGGGATGGCCTCCTCATTCTTCCTCCCGGAACAGGTGGGTTTTGCGGTGCTCCTGACCGAATGCATGCCTGAGACCACATCATAGCAGTGAGGGGCCCGCTTCCAGGAGCAAGGGTACTGGGCCGAGTTCCCTAAGCGGTGTCAATGCTCCAGAACTGGGAGCCATGAAGCGGCGAAGGCCCCGCTCGCCAGGACACTTTGCCACCTGTGTGCCCTGCGCTGAAGAATAAGGCACACATGAACAGAGGTCTGCCTTTTCCACCCCCTGTGGAGCCTGCCTCAGGTGTCCTCATGCCATGCCATGCCCTGCCCCCATACTGAACATCACCGCCACACAGGATTTCCCAGACGTCGGGGGTTGGAGGGTCCCACCAGGCAGACTGCCTCCTCACCATGTACTGCCTCCAAGAACAAACCCACACACAGACGCGAAGCCCTTCTTAACTTGTTTAAGTCTCCTTTCCCGTCCCTTCAGGTACGTGCTAGATACTCTCCAGTGCCACTGCCACTGGTGATCCTTTCCCCTATTTCTGTCCTGTGTAAGCAAAGCAACACGTAGACTCATCCACCCATCTCTCACAGCAGTGAATGCCTCCTCGACTTCTTGTGGCTGGTCACGCTCTGATGCTGTGCGAGTCCTCGTCCACACTCCTGCCATGCCCCGGGCACACACACACATACACACACAAACACGTTAGGGTTTCGTGAAATTGCGTATTTTCAAGGAGAGTCAAGGCATGTTGAGGGTGTCCTCAGTGCCCACTCTTTGGAAGGCCATGTGGCAAGGAGCTGAAGACAGCCCCCAGGGGAAAGGCAGCATGAACGCCTTCACCACCAGAGATGGAACATCTTGTGTTGCAAGCTGCCAATAGCACGAATGCCCAGGAAGGGTTTCCTGGCTCATCTGGCCTGTAGAGGAGAACGCATCCATTCTCAACTTAACTCCGGGCCAGCCAGGTTATACTGTGAGCGGCGCATCTAGCCAGGCAATCAGGTCCACAGAGCTGTCCCACAAATGGGGTGAGAGAATGCCCAAGTGTGGTTTCGAGGCAGCAGATTAGGCTTGGGGTTGTTGGTCTGGTGCCAATGCAAGCCAGTCTTTCCAGGCATCACCCACAAGCAGGGTCTTCTTGCACGCCCCCTACCCCACCATCTCAGTCGGGGGAAATATGCACATATATACAGGCATAGTCCCCGACCGGTTATCCACGCATATCCCCCATTATGTATTTCATATGCACCCCCATGGTCTTGGACCTTGGTTTCAATACCTTCGTCCTTCATGTGGATGCTGTCCATGTCCACTCCCACTCCTGGGAGACATTCGTGCAATGACAGACATCTGGCATTGTCCTTGCCGGGGAGGGAAGATGAGAGGGGCCGCACGACAAGAGGTGTGCGGCCCGGAAGGAGACTGAAACCCCTAGCTCTTTCCCACACCGGGGACATCCGTGCAAGCAGCACAGATGGGTCGTACACCTCTCACCCGCCAGACAACTCCCACCCCTCCTTCCTTGCCTTGGCCCTTGTGCATCTGTGAATCTACAGAGGAGACAGACCTCTGAAGAAACACGGAAAGCACACGAGGCCTGTGTGTCCGGAGGGACGTGGCTACACTCGACCTCTTGCACCTTTCTCCATAATCGGCAGAGCTGGAAATCCCGCAGTCCCTCTCCTTTTCTGACTGGGGCCTACACACGCACATATACACACGTGTGCACATGCAAACATGTGGACACAAGACACACACGCATACGGTCTCCACACACAGGCATACGCCAGTGGCCACACACTCTCACAATCACACGACTGGAAACACACAGAGACATGCAACACACACATGAGCTCCTGCATACACACACACACGACACACACCCACACACCCGGGCTTGACACACGGGAAAGAAGATGGCTGCAGGCGCACACGCAAACACAAGCCAATGCAGACAGGTTCCGCTCTCTCTCTCTCTCTCTCCCACAGATGTACACGCACACACACACACATGCACACAATCTGCGGCCCACCGGCATGGATGCGGCTGCACACACCCACTTAATCGCACACTTGTGCATGCACACACACTCAGATCACATAACACACAAACACACGCGTCCTGCACAAAGGCATGCCCACTTGCCCGTGCAAACACACAGCTGCGCTTGCGAAAACACGCACAACACCCACAGAATATCCCTGGCACAGCCATACACGTGTGACCCAGCACTATCACACACCCCTCCTCCATAGAACTCACACAAACACACACACAACATATACACATGGATTTAGGCATATATGCGTACACAACTGTTCCTCACTGAGACACATGCACACACACCTGCCCTCAGGATAACCACAGGGAACAGAAACACACAGTCTGCTTCACACAGAAATGCACACTGCTCCACACCAACACACACACACACGGACTTGCTTACGCAAATACTCACCCATGCACTCCATGCAAAGTCAATGGCTCACTGGCATATGCGCTCACATTCCCAATGCACACACACACTTTTGCACATATAGTCCAACACCCACAACATACACAAACCTTCTCCAGTACAGAAGAATACACAATTGGCCCCGGAAAGACACACACACACACACACACACAAACACACACACACAAACACGGCCCCTACCGCACAGACACTCTAAGGAACACACACGGTTGTCAGTACACAGTCATACACCGCTGGACCCGCACCCACAGACACGCATACACACACGAGCTCATGCCAAGACTTATACATGCAATGTGTACACACTCACACGTGTTTTTGGACACAACTTTGCACAAATTATCACCCAAATACACACGCACGTGCTAAGACAACAGACACCCACCAAGCATGCACACAGTCTACAAAATTGAGATATGAGCAGGTGGCTACAGATGTGTGCACACATCGCCCCCACTACACCCACACACACAATCACACAAAGGCCTGCAAACACTGGCACACGTCCATACATATGTAGCCCCGCAGAAAGTCACACACCCAGGTGCACTTGAAAACACACACACATGACATACACCCATGGACTAGCACACACAGCCATGCAGATTTCTGCTCACATGCACACACAGGTTCATGTGCACTGGGAAACACACATCATGCAACATACACATGGTCCCCGCACACAGACATGCACACTTGGCTGCAAAAACACAGACCACCGTGCACAGGCAAAGACACACTCAGGAAATACAAACCCAACACAAATGATCTCCAGTGCACAAGCATGCACATTTTACATGAACAGACACTGACGAGCACAAGAAACACAAACACAAACACATACTCACACAACACTGGGAAGCACACACTGTCACCTGCACATAGGCATGCACACATGGCCACACACACACACACACACATGCACACATGTAAAGACGCACACACATGAAATAGAAACACACATGCTGCCCACACACAGGTATGTGCAGTTGGCCGTGCATGCACACACACACACACAAGCCCATCCATGTGCAAGTGCACACACAGGTAACTTCCACCAACTCACATGTGGCACCCAGTCATGCACATTTGGCCACACACACCAACACATACATGGGCATGCAAACACGCAACACATAAACACCCAGGGTCCCCACACAGTTGCACACACACGTGGCCTCGCAAACACAACACCAGTGCTCCTACAAACACACCCTCCCGATACACACACCAAGACTTATGGTCTTCTGTCCACAGGTGTGCACACTTGCCACACACACACGTGCACATGCAAACTCACACAAACTGCACAAATACACATGGTCCCCTGGACAGAGGCGTGCTCAGGTGGCCTCACATGGAAGCACACACACACGCACGCACACACACACACACACACAGCTGAACACAGACCTCCTTCACACAGCCCGCTCAAAAAGCCATAGTACCATCCACCACTCATACGTGCCTACCCTCACACACCCATGGATCTCTCCCCTGTGGGCGGGTTTTGTGGCGCGGGATGTCTTGGGTCTGCAGGGACTGTGAGGGACGGCCTCCTCCTTAGTCATGCATGGACACATGGGTTTCACGGTGCTCTTGACCAGACGAATGCATGAGACCGCATCGCAGCAGTGCGGGGAATGCTTCCAGGAGCAAGGGTACAGGGCCAAGCTCCCTAAGCTGTGTCAATGCGGAGGGACCAGGAGCCACTAAGCCATGAGGGTCCCACTTGCCAGGACGCTTCCCCACCTGTGTGCCCTGCCCTGAAGAATAAGGCACCCATGAACAGAGCTCTGCATTTTCCCGTGCTCCTCCTAGACTCAGACTAGGATGTCATCGCCATGCCCTGCCCTGACCTGCGCCCAAGCTGAACATAACCACCACTAATACAGTCCCACACTTCCCGAGTGGAGGGCCCATCAGGCAGACTGCCTCCTCGCCATGTCCTGGCTCTAAGAACAAAGCCACACACAGACGCAAAGCGCTTCTTAACTTATTCATGTCTCTCTCGCCATCCTTTCAGATATGTGCTGGATACTCTCCAGAGCTGGAGAAAGGTGATCCTTTCCCCCATTTCTGTCCTGTGAAGGCAAAGCACCATGTAGCCTCGTCCACACAGCTCTCACAGTGGTGAAAGCCTCCTTGACTACTTGTGGTTGGTCAGACTCTGATGCTCTGCACTGTCCTCGTCCACACAGCTGCCATGCCCCTGGAGCACACAACACAAACATACCAACACACACACGTGGGTGGTCTGCATTCGGCTGTGTGCGCGCGCGTGCATGCATGTGTGTACGTGCACGTGCGGCCACCCGAGCGTGCCTCTATGCCGGGGATCGTGTGTGTTTGTGCAGTGTGTGTGAGTTTGCATGTGCACATATGTGTGTGGCAAGAGTGCATGCCTGTGGACCAGAGACCATGTGTCTTGTTGTGTGTATCGGGAGGGTGTGTTGGCAGGTGCACTGGTGTGTGTTTGCGAGGCCACGTGTGTCTGCCTCTGTGTCGGGACTCTGGGTGCTTATGTGTTGTGTGTTTGCATGCCCACGTATGAGTTTGTGTGTGTGGCCAAGTGTGCATGCTTGTGTGCTACAGACCTTGTGAGTTGGCGGGTGTTCCCTGAGTGTGTGTTTGCACACGGATGGGCATGTGTGTGTGCGCACGTGTGCGGCCAATTGCACATAGCTGTGTCCGGGCACGGTGTTTGTTTTTATTTCATGTGTGTGTGTGTTTGCATGTGTGCATATGTGTGCATGTGTTTGGCCATGTTCGCGTGCCTGTGTGCCGGGGATAGTTTGTGTTTCCCAGGGTTGTGTGAGTGTGTTTTTGTACGTTTCTTGTGCATGTTAGTGTGTGTTCCTGTTAGGGCCATGCCTGGGCATTGGAGATCATATGCGTTTGGTTTGTGTATCCTGAGTGGTTCTTTGCCTGCGCACAGTGGACTGTGTTTATGGCCAAGTTGAATGCCTGTGTACGGGGACCGTGCATGTGTTGCGTGGTCCGTAGGTTTCCCAGGGCATATGAATGTGTGTGTGCATGCTAGCAGAAATCTGCCTGGCTGTGTGTGCTAGTCCATGCGGGTATGGCGTGTGTGTTTTTTCAGGCGCACCGGGGTGTGTGACTTTCTGCGGGACTTTGTATGTATGGGCGTGTGCCAGGGACCTTCCGTGTGAGAGTTGAGTGTATGTGTGCTTGCATGAACAAGGGTATCTGTTGTGTGTCTGTTTGCAGGCCATTGGCTGATTGTGTGTGTGTGTGCACGCACGCACTTCTGTAGCCACCTGTTCATGCATCTGTGTTGGAGATTGTGTGTGTCGTTTGTGTGTGTGTGTGTGTGTGTGTGTTGCATTAGCATGTGTGTGTTTGGGTGGTCACATGTGCAGACCTGTGCGCTGAAAACACACATGGCTGTGTGTGCGTTGCATATATGTGTGTTGGCATGAGTTGTGGATGTGTGCGTGCGTGTCTGTGGCTGCAGGACCAGCGGTGAATGTGTACTGAAGACCGTGTGCGTTCCTTGAGTCTCTGTGTGTTGTACAAGCCGTGTGTGTGTGTTTCCGGGGCCAATTGTATATTCTTCTGTACTGGAGAAGGTTTGTGTATGTTGTGTATGTGGGATTGCACGTGCAAAAGTGTGTGTGTGTGCTGGGAAGCTCTGCACACATGCCTGTGAGCCAGAGCCTTTGTGTGGGCTGCATGTGTGCATGTTTGCATTAGCACGTGCATGTCTGTGTGTTGGTGTGGCTCATTGTGTGTTCCTGTGTGATGCAGACCGTGTGTTTCTGTTCCCTAGGGGTATCCTGAGGCCAGGTGTGTGTGTGTGTGTCTGGGTGAGGGCCAGTTGTTTATGCATGTGTGCCTAAGATCGTGTGTATTTGTTGTGCCTGTGTCTGCGGGAGTTCTTGGGCGGAGGGGGTTGTGTGTGTTCGTGCCCGGCCAAGCGTGTATGTTTGTGCCACAGACCTTGTGTGAGTGTTGTGCATGTGTTTGCGAGTGCAGTTGTGTGTGTTTGCATGGGCAAGTGTGCGCATGCGTTTGTGCAGGACACGCGTGTTTGTGTGTTATGTGATCTGAATCTGTGTACATGCACCGGTGTCCATGTAAGTGGGTGTGTGCAGCCACATGCTTGCCTGTGGGCCTCAAATTGTGTTTGTGTGTGTGTGTGCATGCTTGTCTGTGAGAGAGAGAGAGCAGTGCCTGTCAGCATAGGTTTGTGTCTGCGTGCATGTGTGCGGCCATCTTCTTTCCCATGTGCCGAGCCCGGGTGTGTGGGTGCGTGTCGTCTGTGTGAGTTTGCATGAGACCGTGTGTGTGTTGTGTGTCTCTGTGTGTTTCCAGGCATGTGTGTATGTGAGTTTGTGTGTCTACCAGCTCATGCCTGTGTAGAACATATGTGTGTGTGTTGCGTGTCTAAGCATTTGCATGTGCACACGTGTGTAGGATGGTGTGTGTAGGCCCCAGGCAGCAAAGGAGAGGGACTGCGGAATTTCCAGCTCAGCCGAAGATGGAGAAAGGGGCAAGAGGCAGAGGGCAGCCACGTCCCTCCGGACACACAGGCCTCGTGTGCATTCCGTGGTTATTCAGGGGTCTGTCTCCCCTCTTGATGCACAGATGCACAGAGGCGAAGGCACGGAGGATGCAGTGAGATTTGGCAGGCGGGTGTGAGGCACACCACCCATCTGTGCTGCTTGCACGGCTGGTCCCAGGTGTGGGAAATAGTTAGGGGTTTCAGTCTCCTTCCTGGGCTGCACACCTCTTGTCCTTGGCTCTTCTCACCTTCCCTCACCAGCAAGGACAATTCCAGTGTCTGTCATTGCACAAATGTCACTCGGGAGTGCCAGTGGACGTGGACAGCATCCACATGAAGGGCGAACAAATGGAAACCATGGTCCAAGACCGTGGGGGCGCATAAGAAATCCATTCTGGGGGAAACGCGTGGAGACCCGGGAGGGGACTAAGCCTGGATATATGTGCATGCTTCCCCCGACTGAGACGGAAGGAGGGGGGGCATGCAAGGAGCCCCTGCTTGTTGGTGATGCCTGGATAGACTGGCTATCATTGGCGCCAGACCAACAGACCCAAGCCTACTTTGCTGGCCTTAAACCACTCTTGGGCATTCTCTCACCACATTTGTGGGCCAGCTCTGGGGATGTGATGGCCCGGCTTGATGTTCTGCTCACAGTCTCACCCGACTGGCCCTAAGCGGGGAAGTCGATAGTGGATGCATTTTCCTCTGCAGGCCAGATGGCCCGGGAACCCCTTCCTGGAGCATTCGTGGTGTTGGCAGAATACAACACAAGACGTTCCGTCTCTGGTGGTGAAGGCGTTCGTGCTGCCTGTCACCTGGGTGCCGTGTTCAGCTCCTTGCCGCCTAGCCTTCCAAAGAGTGAGCACCGAGGTCACCGAGCCAGTGGACTGTAATCACCTGCCGCCCACTCCACAGTGTTTGCCCAGACTTCCTCTTCAGGGAGGGGCATCTGGGTACCATTTGCTGTATACCTCCAGGAAAAGCATATGTTTTCTGTCATCCATTTTGACTTAGTTGATTTATTTGTTCAAAAAAATGTTTTTTCTTTGCAATGTCCCATCTTTACAGCTAACTGTATTTATGATTTCTTCATTTCCCGCGACTCCTTTATTTTTTTAAATTTTAATTTCAATTGCAGTTAGTTTAATATATCATGACATATTACTTGTCTGTGTTTATAATCATTTTTCAGTTTCTAACAAGTACTTTGTCTCTATATAGCTGCTCTACGCTTAATTCCTTTTATATTTTTAATCCAAGCCAACATCTCATGTTGTTAAGACAGTTTTAATAACCAGGATTCTATTTCTTGCTTGTGGTTTGCATTTTCCCTTTTGTTAACTGGTTAGTTACATGAGGAAAATCCAAAGGAAAACTCCTTCTTTCATGTTTATTTTTATATAATTAAGGGTTTTATGTACATTGTGTATTAATTTTTTATGTTTTACTAACTACTTCAAGCTTTATAATTATCTTTATTCTCTTTAACAACTGAAATAGAATAAGTTTAGGCATATATGTTTTTGAAAGAACACATGAGCGCTCTGAAGTTTTATGAGGTGTGATTATGTATTTGTCAATTTTTCAATGTGATTTATTGTTTTATATTATCTTATTAACTATTATCACAAGTCTTGGTGGAGGTTTTAAAATTTTGAAATTTTAATTGTTAATATCTTTTTTTTTTTTTTTACAATGTTAAAAGACTGTCATTTTAATGGATAGAATTGATGCTTTTCTAAGGAATAACTGCAGAGAAGTTAGGGTCTTAATTCAACTGTTTTGTTTTAATTGGAAGTTCTGATCTCTTTTATTTTTTTATCACAGTGTGACCAGATTGGTACTGGTCATTATAACCACTGGTTTACAATAGACTCTGCATTACAGGAATCATTAATGATGAAAGTGGTAGTGTTGCCTGTTTACGAAGATTAGATGACTTTGGTTTTTCAACCCAAGGCATGAGTGCCTGGTTTAGGGGATGACCTGTTTTTGCTGATGTGGAAAATATCCAGGAATAGTGTGGGCTGACAATGGTAGCAAGTGCCTTTAGAGTGGTAAAGCCTATCTGTCTCCAGCTGCCATTTCCAGACACTGGTCTGCACATAACAGCACTGCCAGGAGCCACAGGTTCCTGTGAAGGCAATGGTAGAATTTTGATTAAAGTCACTGTCTTAAATTCTTACTTATTATTAGATTTTGTTAGTTGGGAAAGAGAAAAACTATTCAGAAAATAAAGAGGTCTCAAATAGCTAGCAGCCAATCAATATAATTACCAAATAGATTCTTCTCATAGTAAACTACTGATAATGCCATTGACCGTTAGTCCATAAAGATGGCATTTATAAAGGCAAATTGAGGTTTCAGATATAATGAAATTTAGGAGCCATGGATTAGAATATACAGAATTATATGAAATTCCTAATTTCTATGGACACCACCAAAACAGCATTTCAGTGTGGATAGTTAAGAATAACAAGTGTCAGATAAACCAGAGATTAATAGCCTACTTTTGGGGGGAAGTTTGTTCTGTAAGTAATTTTGTTTTTTCCCACTGAACAAAAAACCAATTTCTTATATTTATAACTTACTGATTGCATGGTCTACATTTTTATATGTAGAAAAATTTATAGTTTCTATGAATTAGAATTAAAAAAAGAAAAGGAACTGTTTACCACATTCGTATCAGAGCCTTTCTCCTGAGTAATGAAGCAGATAATAGAACTGCCAATGTCAGGGTGGAGGTGGGCACAGCCTGAAGCTCCCATCACCTGCATCTGTAACATTTCTGGATTCTCATCTGTTTCTCCTAGAAAAACAGGTATAAAATAAGAAGTCCAAGCGATATAGCCTGCATTGTAACACTAACTAATGAGATGATATCATCATCACTTTAAATTATCTCTTAAGTTTTAATGCCAAAAATTTCATTTATTTTGTTATCACCATCTTCCTGCACACATTTATCCATTCTAATAATTTTTCCTCACTTTTTAAATGCCATTCCAAATAATTTACAATTTGATTTTCATTTGTAAAATATATTTCAAGTCATATCTAACTTCATTTTTTAAGTATAAGTAAAAACAATGACCTATGTTTTTCATTGTTTTAAAGTTAGCACATTTAGGAAGCAGTCCATGTCTACTTTATTTACTAAACTTGACTGTACACAGAAAGATCTACCTTGTATCCTTTTGCACATTTGAAATCTTATGTAGTCATTATCAAAACTATCATTTTATAAAACCAAAACAAATCCCAGAGAATATCTCTGATTTTGATCAAAAATTTAAAATTAATATGGAGACAATATTGGTTAGAATTCTTACCTGAATTTTAACATCCAACAAATGGATCCCCCATCTCACATATTTTAGAACCACTGTCCTAATAAGCAAATTAACTACTGACCTGGTTTGAGAACTCTTGGCCCAGAAAGCCAGCATTCTGAGCTTTTGAGTTTCTTCAGATGTCCCAATGGTCCTAGGAGCTGAATGGGAGTCTGGACCTCTTGAAGGAGCAGCAGAGATAGATCATTTCTTGCTGCCCCACTCACCAACTGAAATCTCTCATGCAGTAGAATCTTAGACACCTTAACAACTCTCAGAAGTGCTCCAGGGTGCTTCAGGCCTAGTGTCTTCAGGATTCCTAAGTGTGTAGTTAGAGACTAACTAGAATATATTCACTAGGATATATGAGCCCTTAACAGCCATCAGTATTAGGCTTTCAAATGTATTCCGTTAGCTATGATGTATAAAGTGACTACTTTACCTGTAGGGAAATCAGAACCCTATGAAAATTCAAAATTCATACACAGTGGAATTAAAGAGGTATTAACTAAAGGAAATATCAATCAAACACACTGAGACAAATTTCTTGCTTTGCCTGATGCAAAGATTTTATAGAGATAAGAGATAATGTTCAGACATAATATGAAGTGAATTAATCCAAAGAAGACTTCAACAAACTAATTTGAAAATACTGTGCACAGTGTATTATATGAAGCAGGATGCAAACTTACATATTCCTGACACAGTGGGCAGCAGTGAGAACCTAAGAGCTGCTAACAAGGGAACCACTGCAAAATTGACAGCCATAGCTGATGATCATGGCTTGCCAAGGCATAGCATATCATAGAGAAATTCAATCTGCTAAAGCTGAGAATAAAAGTAAATTCAGTAGAATCGTCATCTGTAGCCCATCTTTAAAGATTTTCATCCTCCCTAGCCCTTCTAAACTTATCACTATTACTAAAATTGACTTGCAAACACACAGTGTGTATTGTTACATATATGCTATTTCCCTAAAAGGAATAATTGCCTTATTGTTATGTTTCCAGATCCATCATTTCTTTATGGCCCAGTTCAATTTCCTTTCATTTGACAAACTATTGGGAACTATTATAGGTCTCTTCCCAAGGTGAATTCTTTTTCAGCTGTTAGCTTGCTTAGTTAGGAGTCATTAACATAGTAAGCAATAAAAAAAGAAGCAAAATTTTATTTGACAATTTATTGGAGAAATACATTTAAAAATTTAAGTGGAACAGAAGGAACTGAGCTTTTTTTAAGATTTTATTTTATTTATTTATTTGAGAGAGAGAGAAAGAGAAACAGCATGAGAGGGGAGAAGGTCAGAGGGAGAAGCAGGCTCCCCGCTGAGCCGGAAGCCCGATGTGGGACTCGATCCCAGGACTAAAGGACCGTGACCCGAGCCGAAGGCAGTCGCCCAACCAACTGAGCCACCCAGGTGCCCAGAAACTGAGCTTAATTACTTTTTAAAAATTCAGTGACACTTAGGAGGGGATGATGGTGGTACAGCAGGAAGACCCTATAGTCACCCCATGCAATGAACACAACTATATAACTATCAAATTATCTGAAATGTAACATAATTTGATCTGAAGACTGAGAGAACAAGTTATACAGCTAAAGAGACAGAAGCAGCCATATCAAAGAAGGCAGGAAGTGTGGAGAGGTTGTTTGGGAGAGAAATGGCTCATGGCCATTGTAGTGGGTAGGGAGCAATATGTATAAGAAGGGTGACAGACAGACTAGCACACGTAGCAGTGCACAAGGATAACATACCCCATAGGAATTAGCTTGGAAAGTGAAAGGGGCTGAATTTCATAGTTTTAAAGGTCAGTAGCCTTGGCTCTGGGAGAGCCCAGAGGCATTGAGGCTGCTCCTAGAGAAAAGACAGGTAAACAGCCTGGGAACATACAGTGTGGAAACAGCAATCTGAAGAGCACCTGGGTCACACAGCAGAGAGGCTTCAGTTCAGAGAATGCCCCAGAGGCAGTGTTCATAGACATACCTTCTCCAGGAAAAAAGGACCTAGAAAGTACCATTTACGTCCCCTGCCCCTCAGAATAAACACAGGGCCACCTGTGGTAACCGGTGCAGCATGGTTGCTTGCTACACAACTTTTTTTACATCAAGTTCCAACCCTTTGTGCTATGGCAAGGCTGCCCTTCTCAGTCAAATTTGCCTCAGTCTCAATGTGGTGGATTTTTCACCAGGGTGGGCTTCCCCATAAGCCTAGTACAAATTCCTGCCTACGTCACATCTCCCAACCTGAGAGTTTTGTGAAGCCTTGGGTCCAGAGGCAGTGGTAACACATCTCATTTCACAAGCAGTCCAGGGCACACCTAGTTAAAACCAACCACATTCGGGCCAGAGACTAAACACTGCCCAGAGCAGGCGAAGAGAGCCACTGTAAAAGACTGGCTGAAATGATAAAGTGGCCAGAATGAAACAAAAGAACAAAGGCAGCACACACTGGAAGCATGCCTGGAAGTGGCAGCATTTGGGGACCAGTAACACGATACAGCAGGTCACTACAGGACCTCTTCTTCCTAAGACCATTACTGTCCGAAGAGGAATTGTAGCTAACCTCCCTAACACAGAGAAATAGGCATGGAGACTTAGACAAAATAAAAAGATGGAGAAATCTGTCTTAAATTAAAGAACAAGATAAGGCCAAGGCCGGATGTCTAAGCAAAACTGATATAAGTGGCATGCTTGATAGAGGATTCAAAATAATGGTCATAAGGATACTCACTGGATTGAGAAAAGACTGGAAGGCATCAGTGAGACTACTAACACAAAAAATAACATAGGAGATAAAGGGCTTAATAAATGAAATGAAAAACATTCTTGATGGCATGAAGAATAGAAGAAATAGAGGAACAAATTAATGATCTAGAAGACAGAATAATAGAAAGTAAGCTGAACAAAAGAGAGAAGAGAGAAGTACACAAAATGAGAATAAACTCAGTGACTCCATCAAATGTAATAACTTTCATTTTATAGGAGGCAAGAAGTAGAGAGAAAAGGGGGCACAGAATTTATTTAAAGAGATAGTAACTGAAACTCCCCTGATCTGGAGAAGGAAACATATCCAGATCCAAGAAGCACAGAAACCCCTCCACAAAATCAACAAAAGTAGATCCACACCACGATATACTGTAACTAAACTAGCAAAATACAGTGAGAAGACAAAATTTTGAAAGCAGCAAGACAAAAGAAGACAGTTACATACAAGGAAAAATGCATAAGGATAAGAGTAGATTTTCAGCAGGAAGGTGCGGCATGATATTTTCAAAGTGTAAATGCGGAAATACTGCAGCCAAAGAATACTCTATCTAGCAAGGCTATCCTTCAGAACAGAAGGAAAGATAGAGTTTTCCAGGCAAAAGACACTAAAGGAGTTGGTGACCAGTAAACCAGTTCTGCAAGAAATATTAAAAGGGGACTCTTCGAGTGGAAACAGGAGACCAAAAGTTACAGTATGAAGTTAAGAAACATATTAGGAGTAAAAATTAACACTTCTATAAAATGTCATGCAGGGAACTCAGAAAATAAAAGGATTAAAATACGACCGCATATGGGGACTGGGTGGCTCATTTGGTTAAGCCCCTTGATTTTGGCCTGGTTTATAATCTCACGGTTTTGAGTTTGAGCCCAAGTCCAGCTCCATGTTGGGCATAGAGTCTGTTTAAGATTCTCTCTCTCCCTTTGCCCCGTCCCTCCCCTCCCCTCTTGCTCATGCTTTCACAAAATTAAACAAATAAATAAATAAATAGATAGATAAATAACAGCAGATATTAAAATGAGAGGAGGAAAGGAGTAAAGAATGGTTTCAAGCTTAAATGACCATAAACTTAATATAGACTGCTATATGTAGAAGATATTATATACAAACCTAATGGTAACTACAAATCAAAGACACTAATAAATATGCAAAGAATAAAGAAAAAATAACCAGGTATATCACTAAAGAAAATCAGCAAACCATTAAAGGAAGACAACTACTTATCAAAGAAAATCTTCATAAACAACGACAAAACAAATACATTGATATGTATTTATCACGAATTATGTTGACTGTAAATGGAGTGAATATTCCAATCAGAAGACAAAGAGTGACACAATGGATGTGTCCATCCATGGGGAAGACCCATCTGTATGCTGTCTATAATAGACTCATTTGAGACCTAAAGACACCTGCAGATTGAAATGAGGGGATGGAAAAACATTTATCATGCAAAAGGCTATAAAAAGGAAGCTGGAGTGGCAATACTTTTATTGTACAAACTAGACTTTAGATTTTTTTAAAAAATTTTTTATTTGACAGAGAGAGAGAGAGCACAAGCAGGGAGAGTGGCAGGCAGAGGCAGAGGGAGAAGAAGGCTCCCCATGGAGCAGGGGGAGCCCAATGTGGGACTCCATCCCAGGACCCCGGATCCCAGGATCATGACCTGAGCCGAAGGCAGTCGCCCAACCAACTGAGCCACCCAGGCACCCCAAACTAGTCTTTAAAACAGAGACTATTAAAAGAGACAAAGAAGGGCACTACATAATCATAAAGGGGACAATCCAACAAGGAGATCTAAAACTTGTAAATATTTATACACCCAACATGGGAGCACCCAAATACATAAAGCAGTTAATAACATTAAGGAACTCATTGGTAATAAAACAATAATAGTAGGGGACTTTAACACCACACTTACATCAATGGACAGATCATCCAAACAGAAAATCAACAAGGAAGCAGGACTTTAAATGACATAATGGACCAAATAAACTTAACAAATATAATCATGACATTCCAACCTAAAAGAGCAAAGGACACATTCTTTTCAAGTGCACATGGGTCATTCTCCAGAATAGATCACACGTAAGGCCACAAAACAGGCCTCAAGAAATTCAAGATGGAAGTCATACCATGCATCTTTTCTGACCACAATGCTATAAAATGAGAAGTCAACCACAAGAAAAAAAATCTGGAAAGACCACAAATACATGGAAGTTAAACTAAATATAAATAATGAATGAGTGAACCAGAAAATCAGAGAAGGAATAAAAAAGTACATTGAAACAAATGAAAATGAAAACACAACAGTCCAAAACTCTTGAGTTTCATCAAAAGCGGTCCTAAGAGGGAAGTACACAGCAATACATGCCTAGTTCAACCAGCAAGAAAAGTCTCAAATAAGCTCACCTTACACCTAAACGAGCTAGCGAAAGAACAATAAACAAAGCCTAAAACCAGGAGAAGGAAGGAAATTATAAACATGAAAGCAGAAATAAATGATATAGATATAGAAACTAAAAACAACAACGATAGAATGGATCAATGAAACCAAGAGATGGTTCTCTGAAAAATACTAATAAAATTGATAAGCCTCCAGGCAGATTTATCAAGAAGAAAGGAGGAAGGACTAAAATAAATAAAATTACAAATGAGAGAGAAGTAACAACCAACACCACAAAAATACAAACAGATATACAGATAATTATTAAAAATATGCGAAACTATATGCCAACAAACTGGACAACCTGGAAGAAATTGGTAAATTCCTTAGAAACAGGAAGAAAGAGAAAATTTGAAAAGATTGATTACCAACATATAAATTGAATCAGTAATAATAATGATAGAAAAACCCTCCCAACAAACAAAAGTCCAGGATGAGATGGCTCCCCAGATAAATTCTACCAAGCATTCAGAGTTAATACCTATTCTGCTCAAACTATTCCAAAAATCAGAAAAGGAAGGATCACTTCCAAATCCATTCTATGAGGAGAGAATTACTCTAAAATCAAAACCAGAGAAATACTCCACTAAAAAACACAATAGGCCGATATCTGATGAACACGGATGGAAAAATTCCTGATAACATACTAGCAAATCAAATAGAACAAAACATTAAATAAATCATTACCCACTCAAATCGGATTTATTCCTGAGTTGTAGGTGGTTCAATTATCACAAATCAATGTGATATACCATCAATAAAAGGATAAAAGCATATGATTATTTCAAGAGACACAGAAAAACATTTGAGAAAATACAATATCCATTCATGATAAAAATCCTCAACAAGGTAGATTTAGAAGGAACATACTGCAACAAAATAAAGGCCATATATGAAAACCCCAGGTAACATCAACCACAATGGCAAAAAACAGAGCTCTTTCCCTATTTAGGAAAAAAAAAAAAGGACGTCCACTCTCACCACTGTTATTAATCATAGTATTAGAAGTCCTAGCCCCGGCAATCAGACAAGCACCAGAATAAAAGGCATCCAGTCAGCAAGAAAGAAGCAAAACTTTCAATACCTGCAGATGACATGACACTACATACAGAAAACTGACAAGACGCCAACAAAAATTCAGGTAGAACTGATAAAGTCAAGTCTCAGGATACAAAATCAATGTGCAGAAATCTCTTACATTTCCATACACCAATTAATGAGCAGCAAAAAGAGAAATTAAGAAAGCAATCCCATTTACAATTTTACCAAAAACACTAAGATATTTAGGAATAAATGTAACCAGAGGGCTGAAAGACCTGTAGTCTGAACTGTAAAACACGGATGAAAGAATTTGTAGAGCAGAAAAAAATGATGAACATCCCACAGTCATGCACTAGAAGAAAACTTACTGTGAAAATGTCTCTAACCCACAGCAATCTACAAATTTAATGTAATCCTATCAAAACACCACCAGGGTTTTTCACAGAGCTAGAACAATCCAAAAATTTGTTGGAACCACAGAAGAACTTTGTTTTTAAATCATTTTACATATATATTTTTATTATTATGTTCAGTTAGTGAACATATACAGAAGAACTTTAATTGTCAAAGCAATGTTGAAAAAGAAAAGCTAAGCTGGAAGCAGTACGTCTAGTCTTCAAGTTATATTACAAAGCTCTAGTGATCAAAACAGTATGGTACTGGTACGGAATATACAGATACATAACACGCAAAAATAGATCAATGTAACAGAATAGAAAATCCAGAAATAAAAAAAAAAAATTTTATGGTCAACTAATCTTTGACAAAGCATAAAAGAATATCCAATAGGAAAAAGACAGTGTCTTCAAAAATGGTGTTGGGAAAACTGGACAGCCACATGCAGAAGAATGAAACTGGAACACTTTCTTAGAGCATACCTGAAAATAAAGTCAAAATGGATTAAATGTGAAAGCTGAAACCATTAAAATCCTAGAAGAGAGCACCGATAATAACTTCTCTTGACATCAGCCACAGCAACTTCTTACTAGACACATCTCCTGAGGCAAAGGAAACAAAAGTTTAACTATTGGGACTTCATCAGGATAAAAAGCTTCTGTACAGAAAAGAAAACAACAAAACTAAAAGGCAGCCTGCAGAATGGGGAAAGATATTTGTAAAGAATATATCTGATAAAAGGCTAGTATCGAAAATATAAAAAGCATTTGTTAAACTCAATACCCAAAAGCCAAAAACCCAGTTAAGAAATGGTCAGAAGATATGAACAGATATTTCTGCAAAGAAGACATCCAAATGGACAACAGACACATGAAAAGATGTTCAACATCACTCATCATCAAGGAACTACAAATCAAAACCTCCATGAGATATCACCCCACACTAGTCAGAATGGATAAATTAAAAAAATATATAGAAGAAACAACAGATGTTGGCAAGGATGCAGAGAGGATCCCTCCTGCACTGTTGGTGGGAATGAGAACTGGTGCAGCCACTCTGGAGAACAGTATGGAGGTTCCTCAAGACATTAAAAGTAAAACTGCCCTATGACCCAGCATTTGCAGTACGAGGTATTGACCCTCAGAATAAACAATACTGATTCAGAGGGGTACATGCTCCCTGATGTTTATAGTAGCAATGTCCACAATAGCCAAGATATGGAAGCAGCCCATCGACAGATGAATGGATAAAGAAACGTGGTACATATATACATTGGAATATTACTCAGCCATCAGAAAGGAATGAAATCTTGCCATTTGCAATGACAAGGATGGAACTAGAAGGTATTATTCTAAGCAAAATATGTCATTCAGAGAAAGACAAATACCATATAATTCGCTCACATTTGAAATTTAAAAAAAACTAAAAAAAAAAAAAAGAGATGAGCAAAGGGGAAAAAAGAGAGGCAAACCAAGAAACAGACTGTTACTTCTAGAGAATAAACTGATGGTTACCAAGGGGAACTCGGTGGAGGATGGGTGAAACAGGTGATGGGAATGAAGCAATGCACTTGTTGTGATGAGCACATGGTGTTGTATGGAAGTGCAGAACCGCTATATTGTACACCTGAAAGTAATATTACCATGTATGCTAACTGGAATTTAAATAACAACTTTAAAAAATTAAACCTTAGTGTGATGTGCAGTTGTTACTTTAAATATGATTTTCAGGTTTGCCACTTAGGAAAGTGAAGTTTAGAGTTTGTCATAAAAGTTTTGAGTTGCAGTAGTACATATATAAATTGAAATATGGTAGAGATAAGAAGACAAGAATTTCTTTGCTCAGATATTTCAAAGTCCTCATCACTTTGACAATTAACACAGTGTAATTCCCTGGATAGTCTAGATTGTCTTCACCTATTCTCTTCCCTTATTCTTATTATACATCTTATCTCTACCATTATTTCAATTTATATATGTATTAACTACTATTAGTCAACTCAAAACTTTTGTGACAAACTCTAAACTTCACTTTCCTAAGTGCAAACCTGAAAATCATAAAGTAACAACTGCACATCAGAGTACGGTTTAATATTTTTAAGTTGTTATTTAAATTCCAGTTAGCATACATGATAATAGTATTTCCAGTTGTACGGTATAGAGATTCTACACTTCCATACAACACCATGTGCTCATCACAAGTGCTTTAGAGGGTAGGAATTGGGGGGATGGGTTATTAATACCCTGGTGGTGGGTATTAAGGAGAGCATAATGAAAGGAGCACTGGTTGTTATACACAAACAATGAATCAAGGAACACTACATCAAAAACTAATGATGTGATGTATGGTGAGTAACATAACATAATAAAATAATTTTTTAAGAAAAAACTTAAAAAAAAAGCATCCATTACTATGGATATGACAGTATGAACATGATAAATAGGATTAATTCGGTAAAAATATAATATGAAGTAATATGATTGTGTTAGAAATAAATTTCTAAGGAAAGAAAAGTGAGGTTGTCACTGATGATAGTATGACAGATTTCATAATAGTAAGGAAAAGAAAGATGGTCACAATGTAACAGATTTCAGTAGAGCATATTAGAGAAATTTTTATATATATTTCTACCAAGAAAGTATATTCTCAACTTAAAATTCTGACATTACTTTTGTTAAGATTCTGTGGTAGTAAAGAAGTTCTTGTTAGAAGAATAAAAAGTTTGAGTGTCTATGCTAACCTTGTTCCCTCTTTCTATTCTGATAATGTGATTAAACTATTCTGGTTCTATGGGTATCACAGTAATTAAGAAAATTATTATAATCATGTCACCTGTATCAGAAAGAAATATGGCAGTTATATAATACACCAAGGATGAAATACCTTTGGAAGTCCTAAGGTTAATGATTCCTATTATTTGGTATTAAAAACTCATGCATTTCTCTGGAAAAAACTCTCCCCCTCCTTTTCTATTTCCATTATCATTTTCTCTTCATTTCTTTTCATACCTCCCTGACTACCATTTTCCTGGGCCTTACACTGAGGCTGTGGCAGAGAGATGAACTCTGGCGGAACAGAAGCAGGAATGGCAGTAAAAGCTGAGTTGTTTGTAAAGGTAGAGACCGAAAGGGAGATGGAAGCAGAGGTAGTCATGGCCCCTTGCTGGGACCCTGGTGCATGGCTGGGCCGTGTGCCTCCCTGAAGCCAAAAAAGGAAAGGTCTCCCTTGGCTGAAGACGTAGGGCTTTGTGCAATGTTCATCGAAGTGACTCAAAATTCCCACTTGCACCCATGTGTCCTTTTGTTGTAGATGGCATACCAGAGGTGCCCCTAAGTCACCCTGCAAGAAACAAAGAGCAAAATGTCCATGTACACTTTAAAGGAGGCTAGGAAGTAACTTCTGGTTTTGAAGAAGTAACTTTTGCTTTCCACACCCCTCAGCTGTATCACCTTACAGCCAGTCTCGCCAAGAGCTTGCTTGGCCTCCACACAGAAAGTGAACTCATTCAGCTTGGGCCAAACCTGGGCACATGTGCTGACTTGCAGTATTCTTAGATGCCTTTTCTGCAGAATTCCAGGACTTCCTAGTGGAAAAAAGAGAACAGAGAGGATTTTAGGTTTACCCTAGTTAGAGGGAGAAAAATGGCTGAAGGAAAAGATAATCACAAACCTTCTATTACATGAAAGCATACTACTCCTTCTTTTCAAATATATCATACTTATGCTCATGTAAATATGCTGCATTACTCACCTCTCATGAGGGACCAACTGGGTAGCCAGCAGTCATACAGCTGTATATTTTTCTCTTGCTCCAGGTTCTCCTCTAGACAGATAGGAAGCACCAAGGGTTGAAAATGTAGGGGCTGTTTCAGGAAGATCAGCCCAGGACCCAAAGTTCCCTTGGGACCTAGGTAGGGCATGGCACGGTGAATGCCTACAGTTTGAGCTTGAGCAGGCTCCTGAAGATCAGTAAGCCCCACTTGGACCAGGGCTAATGCTTCTGAGTTCTTTCTGGGAGGGAAATTTATCAAGCATTTTATTATTACATATTTCAATGTGGAAAAGAGCTCTAGAGTTAACATGAATAACACAAAGTCCAGGTGAGCATGAAAGTACTACTATTCCCTTTACTACTTCTGTCTTATTAGGAACACTGTGTTTAGACACCTTCAGAATTGAGGAGGTAAGTTTTACAATGGAAACCATTTCTTTGTGGAAAATTCCTAACTTAAATTATTAGGCATCCTAAATTTTATCTTTTAACATTTAGTGAAATACACCAAAAACTAATGATGTACAGTAGGGTGACTAACATAACATAATAAGAAACATTTTGTGAAATACATTTTGAAAGTTAGGAGTTGAAATATTGTATAGGAATAATGTAAATAACTTTGGACACTTATTCCCTTTCTGGGGGCTTTGTTTTCCTTGTGTGTCCAAAGACTTACTTCACTATGCTAAGAGAAGAAATAAATCTATGCTCAAAAGGATATTTTTCAAAGAGTTATAATTCTTCTACAGAACCATATATTTAAGAGATAACATGGTTGAATCAGAAAATAGAAAACTGTGAACCGTACTACTTAAACTTCCCATCATTTTGTTATAGGTAAAATTATACAAAAATAGGGCATCTTTTTACAGTTCTATTGATTTGGATCCTGAAATTATCTCTGAAAAACAGGTAAAGCACCCATTTATGGATACTTGAGATATGACAAGATACAAGAAGAGATGCTTTCTCTTTAGTTAAGAAAATGTAACAGATGTGACTACTGCAGGAAGATACACAGAATTTGATTTCTGTAACAAAGAATATGTACCGTCTTTAAAGAATCTTGAAATGACATACTCAGACTGACATGAAATTTGCACATCTAGCTGAGGTAAGGATCCACTGTTCATTCAGTACAGAGCCAGCACAGAAATGGGAGAAAGAGAGTTGCACGGAAAGCATCCAAGGAAATTCACCTACGTCTGCCTCCCAGCAGTTGGGACAGTGGGGCACAAGGCCAGGTCGTAGTCCACACTCTGCAGAAGGAATCCATATTTTCAATAGGTGAAGGAAGTATTATTACCTCCTTTACCTGAACAGTTTGATTTCCTATTTTTTACTTTATCAAAGTGCTTATAAATTTCCAACTTAAGAAACTGCTTGGAAATATAAATTTTAACCCTATATAGTTGGGTATGGGAACAGAGATTGTCTGAATACACCTCTCTGAAAATAACATATGTCTATTCACTCTTCAAATAGAACAGTAATCCATTTCTAAGCACTAAAAGCATTTTTATAATATGCTCTGAAAGGAACTATACTTATAAAAAAATTGTTTCTAGCAAAAATTGGTCTTCTCTGAATATGTAGACATCTGTTAAGATTTTGTTGTCCATTCCCCATTCTCTGATTTAAATAATGGTTTGAATTGTGTCCTGCCCAAGTATGAGGGCATGACTTCTGACCTATAGAGAAACTCTTGTACTAGGCTCTAACAAAGACCTTGGTTCTTAGGATAATAACTCAAATAGATGACTACACTGAACTTGCCTGTGGCTTCATGAGAAATAACAGCTGTCTTGAAGAGCCAGAAAGCCTGGACACTCTCTTTCCAGGCCACACCTAGGTGACACTCAGCCAAAGAAACGTTGAGTTGTGAATACTTGAGAGGATCTTGTTCAGGCTGATGAGACTTGGTTCCAGATTGAGACCCAGGCATCAGAGAAGGTTCTTTTCTTAAAAGGGTGGCTGGAGCAGCAAGCAGATATGAAAAAGTATGAGAAAGAATGTTCTCTTCAGTAAATTTTAAGGAAGACAGTTCCTTGACAGAGCTATCAGAAGAGGAGGCTAAGGCAGGAGAACAGGAGAGAAGGCTGCTGGAGAAAGAATGGAGCAAGAAGGGAAAATATAGAATAAAGGCAATATACCAGAAGAAATGACCAAATAGGAATGGGGCAATGCACATGATGATGGGAGAGAACAAGGAATAAGAAAGGAAAATGATGGAGAGATGGGGGCTAAGAGATGTAGATGCTACACCAGGGCTTCCATTTGTTTTTGTAATTTGTAATTTGACAAACTTCGGGTAATAGTCTTTCAGGGAGCCAAGTACTTGCAAGGGGAAGAAAGGGAATGTTTGTGAGCTCACTCAAACGGAGAGAATTGATTTGATATTGGCTTTCTGTTGTACCTATCTCAGTTGACAAAGCTATAAAATACTGATGTGGGGAAGGAATTATTTCTATTGTTTAAAAAAGGTACATGTTTAGACCAGGAACTGAAATGGCTAGTTAAGGGAGTTGCTCTATCTGGCTCAACCTCAGAAGGAACAAATGATATAATTCTGTCAGCTTTATAATGCCTGTCAGGTCTGATTTCTACTTCAGTATGGATCCATGTTCTGACTTTGTCATGTTTATGAATAGCAAATGATGCAATCATACCAGTTTCAGGTGGGCCCAGGATCTCACAGCTTGGGTTTCAGGATGGATCCAAGGGTGAAACATACCAATTTCAGGTTGCAACCCGGAGCTGAAGATCTGAGATTCGGAAATGGTCGATGATCTAACTTTATTCATTTGAATGTAGAACCAAGATCTAAGGGCATCAGGTTCTAGCTTCATCCAGGGTCTGACTGTTTGGATTCTTGAGTAGGGTTGATTCACAGTACCTCTTTGCTGAATCCAGGGGTGATTTATACCGTCAGCCTGACTCCAGGGACTGACAGATTGGGAGTCAGATTTAATCCAGAGTTGAACTGTATCACTTTGAGACTGTAACCAAGATGTAATTGTATCAAGTTCCAATGAAGTTGGAGGTTTTACTACTTGCCCCTCTGTCTGGTTCCAAATTTGGATTGTTTCAGCTTCAGGTTGAGTCCATGATTTAATTGTATTGGCTTCAGGCAGGTTCCAAGGTTTTATTGAATCCAGTTTAGTCTGGAACCAGTGTCTTATTACTGTATCAGCTTCTAACTGGGTCAGGGAGTATATTTCTATATTTTCTGACTGGGTCCATAATCCAATTGTAGCAGTTTCAACCTGCATCCATGGTTGTACTATACTGATTTCAAGCTTGGTCCAGGATCTGACTGTACTAGTTTCATACTGAGTCCAAGAGCTACTTATACCATTTTGGGTCCCAGAAGATGTCATCTGAGATTCAAGCTGGAACCAAGGCCTAATTGCATCATTTTGAGTCAGGTACCAAAATGTGCCTGTATTTCATTCAGTCCAGATTCTGTCTGACTGAGACTCAGGCTCGGTCCAGGGTGTGACTGTAATGCTTTTAGACTGGATCCAGAGGTTGAATATACTAGCTTCAATCTGAATCCATGGTCGCAAGGCACCTCCAGAAAGGGTCCAGGTTCTTACTTTGTCTTTTTCAGACATTTTCCAGGGGTTGGATATACCAGTTTTAGTTGGAATCCATGATATGACTGTAGGAGTTTCATGTTGGGCCAAGGGCTCAAATCTATCAGTTTCAAACTGGGCCCAAGTTCCCACTGTTTTAAGTTCTGAGTGGGCCAAGGTATTTACTCTTTCTGTTTCAGCTATAAACCAATATCTGCTAATATCAGTTTTAGATAGGGGTAAGAGTCTGGCTGCTTGAGACAAAGGCACTCTCCATGATACCAGTGTTTCAATTCAGGCAAATGTCATGTATTAACATTATTAATTCCAGGATGTGTGGACAAAAGAGATGCCTGGTTTTCTCCTTGAATCAAGGATTGAGTAGGATCATTTTGAGGATGCAATGAAATACTGAATATACCAGCTTCAGGCAGTATCCATGATTTCTTAGACTCAGATATAAGTACAGTCCAAAATATGACCGTATCAGTTATACTCGGTATATAAGAATTTACCGCTTGGTATTCAGACTGAGTCCAGGATATAATTGTGGACATTGCAGAACGTGTCCAGGTTTTTAGGAATGAACATTCCTTATGAGTCCATATTCTCACTGTAGAAGCTTTAGTGTCTGTCAAAGTATTTAGAGAAGAGGTAGCCTGGGTCCATGTTGTGACGGTAGAAACAAGTGTCACTGTACAGGGATTTACTGCTGGAAACACACCTTGATTCCATGACATGACTCTGGAAGCAAGAGCCTCTGTCCAGGGATTTATTGCTGGAGGTACAGCTTGAGTCCATGATGTGACTCTGGATATATCATTGTCTGTCCAGGAATTTACTGCTGGAGGTCCAGCTTGGGTCCATGAAGTGATTCTGGATACACCAGCCTCTGTCCAGGGATTTATTCCTGGAGGTACAGGATGGGTCCATGGCATGACTCTGGATGCAGCAGCCTCTGTCCAGGGATTTACTGGTGGAAGAGCAACTTGGGCCCATGGTATGACTCTGGAAGTGACAGCCTCTGTCAAGGCATTTATTGTAGGAGGTACAGCTTGGGCCCATGGAGTGACGCTGGAAGTGACAGCCTCCGTCCAGGATGGTACTGCTTGGGTCCATGGAGTGACTCTGGTTGCACCAGCCTCTGTCCAGGGATTTATTGCTGGAGGTACAGCTTGAGTCCATGATGTGACTCTGGATATATACTCCAGGGCCTGGGCTGAACATTTCCATGCACACCCGGCCAGCCTTCCCGGTGATACACGCAGTGTCCTGAGTCTTACAGGAGTCTATTCTAGAAGGGCGAAGGACAGCTTCCCATTGGCGGTACAAATACCAGGCAGACAGCGCAACCGACCGGCCCATGGGAACAGTTCGCGCCGGCCTTGTGGTTGGGGGTGGGGTTGCGGCATGTGATTGGCTGTGTGAGAGTTGTTCGGTGTGGCTGGAAGGCCGAGGCCACCTAGAGGGGGTGCACGGTCAGGCTCCCTGGCTGGCTGGCTGGCTCCCGCTTGGGCAAGGGGTGGGGCCGGTTATGGCCACAACCACCTCCTTGCCACTGATTGGTCCCGGGGTCCGCTCAGCATCCTGAGCTTGGCCATGGGGTTCCATCCAGCCAAGGCCACGTCCCGGGAGCCCATGCCCCCGTCACCCAGAAGCGACCTGGGAACAAACCATGTGTACATGCATCCCACAGGCATGCAGCCTCTGATAGGAGCCCGCCTCAAGGCCTGGGCGCCAAATTACCACCTGCTGGCTGCTTGCCGAACCCGCGTGCTCACACCTCCAGCTCATTCCCTCTGCAGAGACCGCGGCTCGGTGCCGAGCCTCGGGTCCCCGTCCAAATAGAGAGCGAGGCATGGACTGGGGAACCCTGGTCCGCCCCAGAATCCTGGACCACTTTAGTCCACGGAGAGGGTCATGAGGAGGCGGGGGCCAATGGGGAGGCAGGCACCTGAGGCGAGACGCGCGTGCCAAAGGCCCTATGTTAGGGGGGATGGCGGCAAATCTGTGCAGGAGGGTGAGGCCCGGCAGCGCAGCAGCAAGTCCAGCCCGGGGGAGGAGTTGGTCGTCGTGGTGGAGGATATCATGGCGGTGGTGTAGGTCTTGGTGGCAGAGGACGAGGAGGCGGCATGAACCGAGCAGTACGAGGAGCTGCAGGAGCTGCCGCCGGAAGAGCCAGTGCTGGTTACCGCGACAGCCAGGCTCCCTTGTCCAATCCCGCCCCTGTGCCGAGAATCCGCCACTTCCCTACGTGATCCCGACCACCCCGTGTCTCCCCACAGCCACATGGCCATTCTTTGGAAAGGTACTGGGCCGTGGGCTGGAGGCTCCTGAGTCTCTAGTTGTTGAGGAAGAGGGATCCCCCGACGACAGAGGACACACTCATCCTACCTCAGCTGTCCTTTGCATTAAGCAATTTCACGAATTCCTAACATGTTTGTTTGTGTGTGTGTGTGTGCGTGTGTGTGTGCGCGTCTGGGGCACGGCAGGTGTGTGGACATGGAAACCGCAGAGCATCAGAGTCTGACCAACCACAAGAAGTTGAGGAGGAGTTCACCACAGTGAGAGATGATTGGACGAGTCTACGTTGGTGTTTGCCTGCAGAAGACAGAAATGGGGGAAAGGATCACCACTGACAGCTCTGGGAGTATCCAGCACATATTTGAATCGACGGGAAAGGAGACATAAACAAGTTAAGAAGGGCTTTGTGACTGTGTTTGGGTTTGTCCTTGGAGCCAGGACATGGCGAGGAAGCAGTCTGCCTGGTGGGACCCTCCAACCTCTGACATGTGGGATTGCCTGTGTGGCAGTGATGTTCAGCATGAGGGCATGGCAGGGTAGGACATGGCATGAGGACACCCAAGGCAGGCTCTAGGAGGTGGGCGGAAAAGGCAGACCTCTGTTCATTGGTGCCTTATTCTTCAGCGTAGGGCACACAGGTGTGGTAGGGTCCTGGTGAGTGGGGCCCTCGTGGCCAGGTGGCTCCCGGTTCAGGCGCGTTGACACCACTTAGGGAGCTTGGCCCATTACCCTTGCTCCTGGAAGCGGGCCCCACGCTACTGTGATGCGGTCTCATGCATGCGTCCGGTCAAGAGTACCGCAAAACGCACGTATCCCAGGTGGACGAAGGAGGAGGCCATCCCAAATGGTCCTTGCGGACTCTCGTCATCCTGTGCCGCAAAACCCGCCCACTGGGGACAGTTCGAATGACGTGTGAGGGAAGGCAGGTGTGAGAGGTGGAAGGCATTGTGGCACTTTGGAGTGGACTTTGTGTGAGGGAGTTCTGCATTTGGCTGTGTTAATGTGCACGTGTGTTCGTGTGTGTGTGTGTGTGTGTGCTTGTGCGTGCGGCCACCTGAGCATGCCTCTCTGACAGGGATCATGTTGTTTGTGTGGTGTGTGTGAGTTTGCATGTGCACATGTGAGTGTGGAAAGAGTGCATGCCTGTGGACCTGAGACCATGTGTCTTGTTGTGTGTAATGGGAGGACGTTTATGATGTGCATGGGTGTGTGTGTTTGTGAGGCTACATGTGTGTGCCATTGTGGGGGACCCTGGGTGTTTATGTGTTGCGTGGTTGCATGCCCATGTATGTGTTTGTGTGTGTGGCCAAGTGTGCATGCTTGTGTGCCACAGACCATGTGAGTTGGCGGGATTTCTCTGAGGGTGTGTTTGCACATGGATGGGTGTGTTTGTGTGTGCACACGTTTGCGACCAAGTGCACATACCTGTGTGAGGGCACTGTGTGTGTTTCTATTTCATGTGTGTGCATGTTTGCCTGTGTGCATTTGTGTGTCTGTGTGTGGCCATGTGTGCCTGCCTGTCTGTTGGTGACAGTGTGTGCTTCCAAGTGTTGTGTGTGTGTTTGTGTGTGTTTCTTGTGCACGTCGGTGTGTGTTCCTCTCAAGTGTGCATGCCTGTGCACTGGAGATCCTATGTGTTGGGTGTGTGTTTCCTGAGTGTGTCTTTGCCCATGCACAGTGGTCTGTG